>NC_058131.1:717301229-717313060 GCF_016433145.1 Gracilinanus agilis
GAAAGGAAAGGAAAGGAAAGGAAAGGAAAGGAAAGGAAAGGAAAGGAAAGGAAAGGAAAGGAAAGGAAAGGAAAGGAAAGGAAAGGAAAGGAAAGGAAGAAACAAATGAATGTACAAAGGAATGAAAGAACGAAGGAAAGAAGGATGGATGGAAGAATGGAAGGAAGCACAAAGCTTTCTCTGTGGACAAATAAATCTCTCTCGCAATTAAACCACCTGGCACTTCATGGACAAAGGTAAAATTACTGATATCCAAGGAATATGACCTTAGGCAGGTCACTTGATTTCTTCAAATATAAAATGAAAATAATACCACCTAGCTCACAGGGTTGTTGTGAAGATGAGATGTGATAATATGAACTGTTTAGCACAATGTGGGCACACAGTAAGTGTTGTATAAATGTTCATTCCCTTCCTCTTCTCTCTTACCTTTGGTTTAATAATAATAGTAACTGACATTTATGATGATAGCTAGAATTTATTTAGCACTTGAAAGGTTGGCAAAACATCTTCCATATATAATTCCCATTTTATAGATGAGGAAACTGAAGTCCCAAGATTTAAGTAACTTACCCAATGGGGTCACAGAGTTAGTATCTAAGGTGAGATTTTTATATAAGTTTTCCTAATTCCAAATCTAAAATTCCATGTATGCCTTGGCTCATCTAATTGCTTCTTATACAAGGGATCAGAGGGGCACAGTAGGAAAATCCCTGGCCTCATACACAGGGTACCTTGGTTCCAGTCCCACCTCTATCACTGACTTCTTGTGATACCTTATATAATTCTCCTTGGGCTTCTCTGTCCTCCTCTGAATAATGAAGGAATTGGATTAGATGGTCTCTGAGGTCCTTCTGAGATCTAAATCAATGATTCAGCTTGACCCTGCCTCAAGCTACCTCTTAGAAACAAAGTGGACTGCAAACATGGGCTGGGCAGGCATTTCCATCAGCTGCATGCACAACCAGGCAACTGCTCTGGTTACTAAAACAAGGATGCCTGATCTACTTCTAGAAGATCTTTCTGAGATTATTCAGTCCATCAACAATGGAGAGCCTAGAATGGACAGTGACTGCTCCCAGGCCACAAGGCTGTTACAAAGGATGCCCTACCACGCCTGAAAGGCTACGCGGAATGTGACATGCATGGGGGGACTTACTCTTTCTTATGGTGAAAAGGATGCTTGATTTGGAGCCAAAAGATCTGGGTTCCAATTCTGGCTAAGACAAGTTCTTTTGTGGTCTGAGGAAATTCTTTTACTCTCCACCCTGACTCCCTCAAAGGTCCGTTGCTTAAGCTAATGCCCAGGATGTAAAGTCATTAGAAAGCTGACAGCATTCATCAAGTAGAAGATCTTATTATTAAAGGAAAAAAATCGATGGTGAATGTTTTTTTATACCCTTAACTTCTACCTTAGAATCAATACTAAACATCAGTCCCAAGGCAGAAGAGCAGTTAGGGCTAGGCAATTGGAGTTTAGTGACTTATCCAGGGTCATACGGCCAAGACATGTCTGAGGTCACCTCTAAACCCAGGATCTTCCATCTCCAGGCCTGGCTCTCCATCCGCCCAGACTCCCTAGCTGCATGCCCCAGGGAACATTTTTATAAAAGAAATGATCACATCTGAAGTCCTCATTTTGTCATTTTGTATTTTTAGACACTGTCGGTGTCTAAATGCAGAGGCCAGCCGACCTGCCTTTGTTTTATTTATTTGTTTGTTTGTTTTTTAACCCTCACCTTCTGTCTTGGAATCAATACTGTGTATTGGCTCCAAGGCAGAAGAGCGGTAAGGGTAGGCAATGGGGGTCAAGTGACTTGCCCAGGGTCACACAGCTGGGAAATGTCTGAGGCAAGATTTGAACCCAGGACCTCCCATCTCTAGGTCTGGCTCTCCATCCACTGAGCTACCCAGCTGCCCTCCCCCCAGCCCTTTGTTTTAAATGAGTCCCACCTGTTTCATGATTTTCTAGCTCAGAATTTTGTATAAATTAAAAAGCCTTGAGAACCCCCACCAGGCTCTGCTCTCAGGCCTTGACCATCTGGCAGCAGAACAAGACGCCTGCAAATTAATGACCCGGGATGTCTCTGTTGTGGCCTAGAATTCAGAGGAAGTCAAAAGCCACGTGGAGCACATGGGAGGCTTCGCCACGCTTTAAGGAGTGACCAAGGGTCGGAGGGTGCCGTCCGAGGGGAGCCTCACCTCTGCTGTTAGCACTGCAGGAGAGGAGCGGTGATGTGGGAAGGGAGCGGCCGCAGCGGCATCTTAATGCCAGGGTTCTCCCTTTACATAGCCAGCCCTGACCCGACACACCACGAAGGAGAAGCAAGCTGTGAACTCAAATGAAAAGAGCCTGGAAAACGGCCAGGAGCTCGCCCGAAGGCCTCCCTGCTAACCAAGGGGACGAGACAGCCGCCATGAACGGTCCTCCAGGTCGGCTCCATCCCAGATCTCTGAAGTTGGAAACATTCTCCGTATGCCTCGGCTCACCTGCTGCCTCTTCTACCAGGGATCAGAGGGGTGCCGGGATGAGGTTCGAGAGCCCCCGGCATCCAGCTGCTCTCCCGGGGCTGAAGAGGAAAAGGAGGCTTCGAGCTCGCAGGGAATTGATGACGGCATGGCTGGGATTTGAACCTGTGACGTAGGAGACATATTTCTAAATATGGGCCTTCTGCGAGCAGACAAGGCAGCCGAGCCAGAAAGGCCCTTCATCCCTTGCTCACATAGGTGGCCTTGGGGGGTTCTGTGTGAGGAGAGCGAGGGCAGGCAAGCAGGAGATACAGAAAGTCATCCGCGCAGCCGCGGTCCTGGCTCCAGACGTGTCCACCGTTGAGCCTCTGCGGGTTCAAGCAGTCTTGGTTCAAATCCCGGCCGACACACAGATTTTCAGGGGAGAACAGCCAGGAGAGCAGGCGTAACGGGGACACCCGGCCAAAAGCCTTGGTGTGACCCGGCCATTCCCAGGCCAGGTGTGGGCAGCCGTGACGCAGTGGACAGAGCCCTGAACTGGAAGCCCTGAAGACCTGCAGCTCTGGTCTTGTCTCTCAAACACACACTAGTTCTGGGACCTGGGCAAGGCGGTCAGCCTGTCTGAGACTCAGTTTCTTCATCTGTCAATGTAGGGTATTCATAACGCCTACCTCGCTTCAAGGCCACTGGGAGGAGCCAAGGAGAAAATATTTCTTCAGAGCTTTGATGACTTCCAAATGCTAGATAAACGCTAGTTATGACTGCTCTGCTGCTCCTATAACTATTGCTGCTACTACTACCACCTCTGTTCTCACTACCACTACAACTACTTTCCTACTATTGCTCTTTCTTCTACTAGTGCTACTATCACCACCACCACTACTACTAGTACTTTACTACTGCTGCTACTACTACTACCACTATTACAAAAACAACTACTCCTACTTTACTACTATTGCTCTTTCTTCTTTTTTTTTGTTTTTAAACCCTTAACTTCTGTGTATTGGCTCCAAGGCGGAAGAGTGGTGAGGGTGGGCCATGGGGGTCAAGTGACTTGCCCAGGGTCACACAGCTGGGAAGTGGCTGAGGCCAGGTTTGAACCCAGGACCTCCCGTCTCTAGGCCTGACTCTCACTCCACTGAGCTACCCAGCTGCCCCCTCCCCTTTTTATTTGCAACCTGTCTGCCCTCGGGATTCCCTCTTCCCTTCTCCCATTTTTCTTCCATTGGCTGGAGCCTCCTCACTCAATTTCTCTCTCCTTGTTAAACCAGTTGCTTCCTGGACATTCCCACTGACTAGTCACCCTAATTGTGGCTTCATTCGCTTACTGTTTGCTCACTCAACTGTTCACCTCTATGGCATCATTGAGCAAATCGGTAGCTGGGGAGGGCATACCTGTGGGATGCAGTGCTTGCTTTCAGGTCCTTTTAGGGATTCATTCAGTTCTACTTGTCATCAGCTTAGCATTCAGCCCCCCACATAGATACTCAAAGGACTCTTGAGATACAAAGAGAATGTGAACATTTAACAGAGAATAAGCAATGGCTTTCACTGTAGGACTGAACTATCCTCATTGGGAAAATACAGCTGAAGAGGACACAATTAGGCGATCCTTAAGGTCACTTGGGATGTTAAATCTTTCTGGCGAAACAGTCACAGGACCTGGGTTCGAGTTTGGCTTTTCCTTTTATTGTCTTACTGACTTTTGTCAAGTCAATAGAACAAGCTCTGGATTGGGGATTGGGCAATGAACTTGGCTCTGATCCAGCTTGAATTTCTGATTCATAGATTTAGGGCTGAAAGGGAACCTTGAGGCCATCTGGTTCATTGCCAACTTTGGACAAACCTTGATTTCTTTCTGAGCCTTGGTTTCCTCTTCTGTTTAATGCTCTAGATGGCCCCAAGGTTCCCTTTCAGCCCTATGGAGCAGAAAAACAAACTGAAGAACAGACAATTCATTTGTTCAGTCACACAATGACCTTTGTCTCTCCATCTATCTAAAAGGAAACCTGCCTACTTCTATTCCTATCCATGCATTTTCATTTAGAGTATTTAGACTCTATTGGATCAGAATGTATTTCTTCTTTCGTTCATTTACTTTCAGAAGAAATCTTAATCTCATAAGGACATCATGGTTACCTGGGTTCTACTCCTACAACATAAACGATTAGCTCTATGACCCTGGGTAAGTCATTTAAAGTCTCAGAGTCTCAATTTCCTCGTTTATAAAATGGGATTCATTTCATCTATAGTACTAGTGTCAGAGGGCTTCAGAGGGTTGTTGTAAATGTGAAAATATGCATAAAGCATATTTGAAACCTCAGAATATTATATAAATGTCAGCAGCTACTCTCACCACTAATAATAACAAAACTACCACCATTATATTCCCTTGTTCATTTGATTCTTTTCTATTTGAATTTGAATTTGAATTTTAATTAAATTTAAAAAAAATAGCAGGGGGCAGAGCCAAGATGGCAGCTTAGTAGTAGCAAAAGCTGAAATCTCTCCAAGAATCCTCCTAAATTTTAGATGTGTTTATTTATTTGCTTGTGACATTAAAATACCCAGGAAACCCTCTCTTTGCACTCCCTCCATTAGAGAAGGCATGATTTGATAGAAAGACATATATGTATATATAAAAATATCTCTTGCTTGATTCCACTTCTCGGTTCTTTCTTTGGAGGTGGACATACACGAGTCATCCTTCAAACATTCTTTTTCTGTTACCGTGTAAAGTGTTTTCTTGGTCCTGCTCATTTCATTCTTTATAATTTCATGCATGTGTGTGTGTTTTAATTAACCTACTTGTCATTTCTCAATGCTACAGTAGTATTGCATCACAACTATATGCCACAAATCATCCAGGCATTCTGGAAGTTTGGTGTGTTTCTAAAGTCATGAGCCAAATGGCCATTTCTGACCTATGTGAGAAGCATCAATTTCCTTTGTTTTTAAACCCTTATCATAAGTATATATTGGTTCCATAAGTATATATATCATAAGTATATAAGGACTAGGCATTTGGGGTTAAGTGACTTGCCCAGGATCACACAGCTAGGAAGTGTCTGAGGCCTGATTTGAATCCAGGAACTCCCATCTTCAGACTTGGCTCTCTATCCACTGAGCCATCTAGCTGCCCTCCATTAGTTTCCCTTTAAAAAAAAAACATGTTATTGATGCTCTTTTGTACATTGCTGTCATTTCCCAATGACCTCATCCTCTACACTCCAATTAAAAACTTTCTCAAAGACTAACAGAACAAATCCATAAATCGACTCTGTTCTTCAACATATGTTCCATCCTGCCCCCATAAGCTACCACCTCTCCACCCAGAGGTGAAAGGAAATCCCCTAAAGTCCTAATTAATCACTGCATCCTCTTTCTGGCAAAGGCTTCATTAAGCTTTATTTAAATTTTGGAAATATCAACAAAGACCAAAACAAACAAACTTTCTTGGCTCAGGATTTTGCTGGTCAAAAATGAATTTGTTTTGGCATCCAGATAGACAAATAATTAAGAAAAGAAAAGAAAAAGCTTCTTTACTCATCCCACTATTGATAATAAGAGAAAATTTGTTCAACTTCATTTTGGCATTTTTTCTTTTAAAGAAGCAGCAGCAGCAGCAGCAGCTTAGACTTATTGACTAGGATGCACAGCTAGATGTGATAAGGAGATTACAAAACTGAAAAGGAATCCTCTCATTTACATAAGAGGATAACACCTAAGGGAATCAAATTTGGTAGAGGAGCTTAGGGTTGGGGTGGGGAGGAAGGCGGCAGTGGTGTATTTCCTGCTTCATCTGCCAGTGTTTAAAACTAGATGAGGCAAAAGGAGAGGGTAGGTAGATTCTTCAGGTTATACAATTTAGAGGAGGCAGGGACCTCAGCATCAAGATAAGGGCAGCTTCATCTTTCATGTGTTCCACAGCCCTCAAGCATTCAATAAATGAAACCTACTGAGCCTTTTTCAGTATAATATTTGTAAATAATTAAAGTAGATGCTCCATTTCCATTAGAGGTTAATTGAACATAGATAGACAGGCAGATAGATAGATAGATAGATAAAAATACAGACACAAAGAGAGGATAGAGAGATAGACATAGATAAATAGAGAGATGGATGGATAGATAGATTGATTGATTGATTGACAAGTAGCTAGGTAGGTAGATAGATGGACAGAAGGATGGATAGATAAAGAGACAAAGATAGAGGACAGAGAGACAGAGATGGATGGATGGATAGATAGATTGACAGATAGATAGATAGATAGATAGATACATAGATACATAGATACATAGATACATAGATACATAGATGGATGGATGGATGGATGGATGGATGGATAGATGGATAGATAGATGGATGGATAGATAGATAGATAGATAGATAGATAGATAGATAGATAGATAGATAGATGATGGATGGATAGATAGATAGATGGATAGATAGATAGATAGATAGATAGATAGATAGATAGATAGATAGATAGATAATTTTCCCATCCAAGTTGGCGAAATCTACCAAGGTCCATAGAACCTTTTTAGTTTAAGTTTATCCTGAGTTTAAGAACTTATTCTAAGTTTAAGAAATACTGATCTAGATCATTTCCATCATTTTAAAAAATGGGAAAACAGCCCCAGAGAAAAGAAATGACTTACTCAAGGTCACAGAAGAAATAAGACTCAGCATACAGAGTCCTTTATATGAAGTGCCATTGTTGTTGTCTGTTTGCTACCATGATGCTGACACTACATCCCAGTTACTGTTTCTCTGGAGAATCACTGCCCCTTTTCATCTACTCTGCACTTCCTCCTGGGTGACAAGAGTCCAGGACTTCATTGCTCCCCTCCTCATTATCTGTGAAAGGCTCCTAGGGGCCACATGTCTCTATCCCTAGAAGATGGAGATATCCATCACAGAAAAGCAGAAGTGATACCTCCAAGAGCAGCTATTCCCTTTTTAAGTTAGTAGACTGTATTTATCCAAAGCCTCCCCATTCAGCTATATGGAACATAATCAGGAATCTAAGAATTTCAAAAGAATTACATGAAGAAGCAATAGGAACAGAAAGGATAGGAAACTAGCTATTAGAGGCAGAGAGATCTGATTTCAAATCCTACCTCTGAGGAATAACAGTTATGTGGTCCTAGGCAAATTATCTAAACTCTCAGTATCCCCAGGCAAACCATTCAATCTAGAAATTTAAAAGGAGGTGCCAATATTTCTCCAGGAAGGGAGATGAACCCAGCAGGGGTTGTCCATGCCAATGAATGACAATTCCAGATTTTTTTAAAGGCACTTTAGAGACATCCTGGTCCTTATTTTATGTCTTACTCTTCCCACAGAATTATATCTTTAAGAAAAAAAAAGATGTTAACCTACAAAAATCAGACCTGGACATTGTTCCTACGTCACATAAACAGCTATTTCCTGTGGTTCTGTGAAAGTTTCATCTCAGCCTAGATGATTAATCTCAATGAAATGGAGTAGCCAAAATCTTCATAAACACAGGTGCCAACTGTTGGCTGACAGTATCATAATGTTAATGAAGAGTCTTGGAGGCTTATAAAAAGAGTGCTCCATGCTCCTCCTCCAGAGAAGCATGAAAAGGTTCTGAACTTGCTTCAATAGCAGATCTAGAGAATGAGATAGAGAGACACAGAGATATAGGTATAGGTGTGCATATATATATATGCATATATATACACACACATATATATATATATACACATATACAGATTTTATATACACACTTGTATATATTTATAGATTCATAACTATTTTATATATACATATCCATAGTTGTATATATGATATATGCGCATATATATGCCATTGAATCAAGTTCAAAAATTTTCCACTGTAATTAATATGTAAAACTACAGGAACACACACACACACATATGGGCAGTGATGGTGAACCTTTTAGAAACGGAGTGCCCAAATTGCAACCCTCACACCCCATATGATCCCCCGCCTTACCCCAGACAGGGGAGGGAGGAAGCATTTCCCATTGGGCTGCTAGGCAGAGGGGTGGGTGACATGAGAAATGTCCTCAAGCACGCATGGAGAGGGGAAAGGGAGCACACTCTCCTACACACACACACATACACACACACACACACACGTGCCATAGGTTTGCCAACATAGTCCTAGGAGATATATAATCATGGATGGCAAGAACATTTGGAAATCTAACTGTCTTATATATACTTCAGTGATAAATGCTTAGAAACTTTGTAATTCATTTCATTATGTAAAGACTTCAACTATAAAAAATAATATGTTTTGGTTTAAATATATATTTATAATATTACTAGATCTATACTATAATATTTTACTACTAGCATAACAGTACAACTATAGCATATTCTATATTGTGTATAATATATATATATATATTTTTTTTTTCTGTGCTCTATAGATAAAATTATGGGGTGTATATTTGTGTGAAAACATGGTCGTATACAATGACGGTATGGATGTTCTTACTTAGCTGATGATCTTTGATCTAAGGAGGTCTACTTAAAAGATGTCATGCTTTTTAAGGACAGACAGCTGGCTTCAGAGTCAGGGAGATACGGTTTCTAGTCATGATACTCCAGTTCCAAAATATACTTCTCAATGCCCCAAAGAAAGCCTTCTAAGCCTACAAGTGGAAAGAAAAGGGGCAGCTCTGGATTTTGAATGGATGGATGAGCAATGAATGAATACATGATCATTGACTCTTCCCCAGGCACTATGCTAAACATTGGTGATACAAATGTGAAAATAAAGACCAAGTATAAAGGCAAAGGCAAAGTCCCTGCCCTCTGAAAAGAGGAGATAACACTCTTGGGGGAGTGGGAGGCTGGGAAGCTGCTCTTTAGTTTAGAAAGCCACAAATATGGTGACTGGAGCCAAAGGAAGTGGTCTAGTAGACGTGTCTCAGAAATAATGGCCAATGGGCAATGGCGATTTGATCAGGGTTCCAGAACCAGAAATGGTATGGGGGTGGGGATTGTGAGGGTCCCTGTAAGGCAGCTGGCATGAGGATGGCCGCTGGGTCAAGAGCCTGCTTGAATAGGCAGCAAATGAGGACAACGGTGCCCCAAAGGTTAAACAGCGAAGTCCTCCAAGGAATGGTCTCCGTTTGGAGCGATGGCACCTGCGGAGATGAGGAGGCTTGGCCAGGGAGTGAGAAGGCAGCTGAAGGATGTCATTGGACCCTTCAGGAGCCCAGGTAAATCACCAATACTACCAGGTGATACTGAGCCATTGACTTATGATGAAGATGGAGGCAGCATCAAGTCTTCGAGAGTTGGGTTTTTTTTTTCATTCTTTGCCCTCGTATCCCCCGTGCCCAACACCATGCCAGGTAGTAAGTAAACTGGAGCTTAATAAATGCTTCTTGACTGATTAATTCTTCACTAGGGAGTTCATTACTCTAATGAAATCTCATACCCTGATAAAATACAGCAAACTAGAACCTCAACTAAAATAAAATGAAGAGTTCTCCTCTTCCATCATTCCTCTAAGCCTGGTGTCTAATCTGTAATTTAAATGCCATTCCAAAAGAGCCGCTGGCCAGGCCTGGTCAGTTCTGATTAGGCCGGCCTTTTATGAACAGAAGTCCAAGTGCAGCCAGCAGTGGATAAACACAGCTGGCCCCACCGTCCATTCATTTCCTCTTCAGTGTTTATCATCCCATGCAAGAAAACGCCTCCGAGTGTTTACAGCTTCAGAGCAAATCAGCTAGAAAATTTCCATCCTCCTCATTTTCCATTCTCTTTGGACTCTCCTGGGGGAGAAGCATCAAGATGGAGTCAGACTGGCTGCCCATCAAGGAGGTCTGGGACTCAGAGTGACGAGGAAGCCAGTGACGCACGCCGTGTGTTTTATTCCAGGAGCAGGAGAGCTCACGGGCTGAGGTTCAGAAGTTTTTGCATTCCCTTTTCATCTCCTTCGTACTTTCCACGTGTCTATCATCTGCCAGGAAAATGTAAGATGATTGAGGGCAGGGACCATCGCATTTCTCCCTCTGTTTCCCCAGAAGGCAGCAGAGTGCCTGGGATTTAACCGGTGGTTAAGAAAAACCTGTGGAACCGAATTCTGAATCACCAAGTTTGGCAGGCTTGGCCAGTCTGCTTCCCCTATTTCCTGGCTGCCCAAGGACCCCCTTTCAGATAGACTGGGATCATCCATCGTCACAACGGATATCTATCTTCGTCCCTACGCCTTCCAGATGTGTTCCAATTCTTGAATAACTCAAAGGAAAAATTAGAGCAACATCCCGAAAATAATGACCATGGGGAGCAGCTCGATGGCTCAGGGGATTGAGAGCCAGGTCTAGAGATGGGAGATTCTGGGTTCAAATGTGGCCTCAGTCACTTCCTAGCTGTGTGACCTTGGGCAAGTCACTTAACCTCCATTGCCTAGCTACTACTCTTCTGCCTTAGAACCAATACACAGTATTGATTCCAAGTTGAAAGGTTTTTTTAGTTTATTTATTTGTTTAAAATAAGAAGATAATGACCACGTACCTCTCCAGTGTCATTAATGAAGTGCCATGTATACTTACCTTTTGGCCAATTTCACAACTCGTGAAAATCCTTTTTTCGCTTATATACAAATCTTCTCGAGGAAAGACGGTTAAAGCTTTAAAGTGAAAACAGGACGTACTTTATCATCTTCCTTTAAGCCGAGATTTAGTTTCAGTGTTGCTTCCCACAACATTTTGAAAAAGCAGTAGGAAAAAAAACTTCCCAGACAGAATGTCTGCAATTGTTATACAAGCAAATTCCCAGGGCACAGAACCATCTGATTTGCTCATGTAACTTGGAGTTATCATTAATTTAGAGCTGGAAAGAACCTTAGAGGTTATCTCATATAGTCTTTTCATTTTACAAACAAAGAAAATAAAGCTGAGAAAGTGACTTGCCCAAGGTCACGCCACTAATAAATATCAGGATTTGAAACCAAATCCACCATACCAAGGTTTAGATGTATTTATTTGTGTATAATTGAAAGCTCCTTGAGGGCAAGGACTATTTTTAGTTTCTCTTTGTATCTCCAGAGCTTAGTACACAGTAAGTATTTAATCAATGTCTATTGAATTATTGAATTAAATTCAATGAACATTTATGAAAGTATTCCTGTGTGCGAGACACTACGCTAGCTGATCCGAGTGCCAAGAGGATCATGAAAACATTAGTCCCTGCCCTCCAGGAACTTACATTCTACAGATATATTTATATGTAGGTATATTATAAATATAGCAAATATATTATATGTTTACTATATAATATGTAAACATTAAATATATTCTGAATATATATTTGTGCATATATGATATATATATATATAAATATTTTCCCCTT
>NC_058131.1:717313324-717355010 GCF_016433145.1 Gracilinanus agilis
ACTATATAATATGTAAACATGAAATATATTATGAATATATATATTCGTGCATATATAATATATATAAATATTTTCCCCTTTAAGTGTACTTATTTGTTACAAAGGAAGTAGTATGAAGTAGGGAGGAATCCATTGGTAAAGGACAGAGATGTAAATTAAATTGGATTAATAAATTAATTAAATCGAAAATGGCATCAATAGAATGTTAATAAATTTCAAAATGAATAAAATTCCCCAGAGTCTGACATAATAAAAAGGGTCCGGGGAGAATCGGTGAGAGAATTTTTTTAATGCTCCATATGTGAAAATAGCAGGGGAAGCTGGGACCAGTGGAGGATGGAGACTTCCCTTTGAGAAACACCCCAAACCACCTCCTGCTTAATTAGCCCTCCCTGAAAGGAATGTGCTCTGTCAGTGAAAAGAAGCAAGAGAAAATCCTCATTAGCTTTGTCCCAGTCATTACTGAGGGCCAAGAGGGGCGACCCCCAAGCTGCAGGGTCCTCTCTTCACATGCTCTTTCCCCCCATATTACCATGGAGACAGCAGGGTTGCAAGTGAGGATGTGGGCAGGACTCTTTGGTACAGGATGAAATGAAAACAGCTAAAATCTACCCGGTCCCTCACATCAGCAAGCATTTTCTTTAGCAGGCAGAAATCTCCCCAAGTTTCCATTTCTTTCGAAATGGAGAGGTCTCAGAAACCAGATTTGGGGAATGCTGACATTGCTTTTCTCAAATTATGTGAGTATGGCAGGTTCCATGTAGGGCATCCAAAGAGATGTCCTTGTTGGTCCTGGGGGACAGAGGGAGGGAGGTGCTGCCTTGGGATGTCCCCGGGAGAGTCAGGCAGTCTGGCACGTCCTTTCCAGGAGCAACTATTATTCACTGAGCCTTTGCTCAAAGCCTTCCAATGTGGGGGAATCCGAAGCCACCCGTCCCACTCTGGGACAGCTCTAAACACTGGCAAGCTTTCGCTTGGATGTGTTTCTCCAAAGTGTTTCCCCATTGCTCCTGGTTCTAGATGGAAGCAAAGGGAACAAATGGAATTGAGCCACCCCATGAGTGTCTATCAGTGACTTGCCATCTTTGGCCCCCGTGCCATAGGTTCACCATCGCTGCCCTAGAGCTACTGTGAGGAGCAACTATGAAAACAGGTAAGAGGCTTCCTAAATGTTAAATCATTCTATAAATGCCGGCTCTCGTTAGATTTATTACTAATTGAATGGCAACTGGCAGCAGTGGTAGGCTACAGACTCTCTTACATACTCTAAGACTAGCCATTCTGGAGTGAAGATTCTGCACGAAATTCTAATTCTGGAGTAATTTCCTTTCAAAATCATTAAATACAAAGAAGGTCATGATAAAATATGCCTGGAACAAACAACAAGAAAGGTGCCATTCATTTAACTTTCTTTTAAACCCTTTCCTTCTGTCTTAGAATCAGTACTGTGCACTGGTTATAAGGCAGAAGCTCAGTTAAGGGTTAGGCAATGGGGGTAAGTGACTTGTCCAGGGTCACACAACTAGGAAGGGTCTAAGATCAAATTTGAACTCAGGACCTCCCGTCTCTAGGCCTGGCTCTCCATCCACTGACCAGCCAGTTGCCCCAAATTAACTTTTTAATACAAGTTTAGTTGAGCTAAATGGTGTCTCCATTACCATCTCTGTGGATCACCACTGGCATGGGGGCCGTGTCTATGGACAGCCAGTGAAGCAGCAGAGCCTGCAGTGGCTACACAGGGGGAGAGACGGGCCACGTGGCCGTTTCCTATTTTCACTAATTGTTGTTCCGTACTAGACGTTAAGCTCAGTTGTTTCCTTTAGCCCTAATGAAGGAGGCCGAGGACAATCGGGGCCCTCTAAATGATGGCGCCACAAGACAAAGCCTCGGACGGCTCACCCTCGTTACATCTCCCCAGTTCAGCCGAGATCTGAGATTTTGTTGGAGGGAGAAATCCCCGGCCGCCGGCGGTGCTCACAGGAGCACCTCTATCTGGGTGGTCCCTGACGGTCACTGCGGTGGAAACATTCTCCTCCCTGTTGTCCACCTAGGAAGGAGCCTCGGAGAACTCAGCTAGGCTGACCCTCAGACACCCCGTCTGCCCTCAGGCCCGGCCTGGAAGCCTTTTTCAATTGGCCGGCCCCTTCCAGGTCAGATATTCTGAGAGCATCTCGCGGAGGTGTGGGATCCCACCGGTCACCACCAGGCATTCACTGGACGGGAATACGGCCACCTCGCTGGCCATCAGGGGACACGGCCCTCGTGCCCTCGTGCCAGTGGCGATCCACTGGAGACGCCATTTCAGGAAGAAGCCGGGCCGCGGCACCCTTTGCTCTAGGAGCTGCCCCCATGGCATCTTTCTAAGAAAACGAAGCCTTGTTTAAATCTGGGTCAGTCGACTTCAGAAGCGCCATCCCTGGGGAGAACCCTTGTGACCGGCAGGTTCCTTTTCATGGCGAAGTTCTCTTCGCTCCCGATCCCAAAGCCTTGGCTCGGCCTGAGGACGCCAGCACAACTCGAAATCGTGACTTTCAAAAGATAAAGCTCTTTGGGAAGCCCATTTTAACACACTGGGCCAGAGACAGAGGTGAGTTATCACACTAAGATCTAGGGCTGAGAGGGAGCCCCAATGATCAGGCAGTCCAACCCCACTCATTTTGCAGATAAAGAAAGGGAAACCCAAAAAGGGAAATGACTGGTCCAAAGTCACACACAGCATGAGGTCAAGTTAGGGCTCAAATTGAGGTCAAAAGATGATGGATCTCTAACTGGAAGGGACCTCAGAGACCATCTAGTTTAATCCTTTACTTACTGATGAGAAAATTGGGTCCAAAGGGGACCAAATGACTGCCTAAGGTCACACAGGTAGCAAATAGCTGGGACCAGGATTTGAACCTGACCCTCTGGTTCCAATTCAAATCAGTCACCAAGGGGGCATCTGGGTAGCTCAGTGGATGGAGAGTCAGGCCTAGAGATGGGAGGTCCTAGGTTCAAATCTGGCCTCAGACACTTCCCAGCTGTGTGACCCTGGGCAAGTCACTTGACCCCCATTGCCTACCTTTACCACTCTTCTGCCTTGGAGCCAAGACACAGAAGTTAAGGATTAAAAAAAAAAAAATCAAACCAATTGCCAAGAATCTATTGCCTACCCTACACCAGACCCTGCACTAAACTCTCTTTAAGATACACAGGGGGCAGAAACATTTCTGAAAATAACAAAGCCAGGCTGATGATCAGGGGAATTACTTTGCTCTTGGCAAATCTAGATTACAAAAAAATCGTCTCAAATCTGTGTTTTTCCACAAGGGAAGAGTGCCAAGCAAAAATGTTCTTTTTCACTGACTCCAAATGATCAGCTTGGAGTCCAGCTCACACGCTGGCACCGCCCCTCACCCATCCTTTCCCTTCAGGGGCTGCCCTCAAGACTCACCACAAACCCCGTCTCCCTCGCTTGGACCAAGAAAGTGCAGAGGAAGGACATTTTGTGGGCACTCAATAGGGCTCCCGGCTCAAGTAAACAGGAGCAGAGCCACGGCGAAGAGCCCCCGGATGGTGGGGAGGCACAAAACAAGGAGGCATTTGAAGCGCTCAGCTGGGAAGTGACCTTATTCCTACCCGAGTCTCTGTCTAGCCTGTTTGAAGTCAGCTTCAAGGGCGCGGGCTGCGTGTGCCGAACCAAGGAAGGGCGGGCAGAAAAGGCGACGGGCAGCAGGACCGGCGTCTCCAAAGAGATGGAAGAATTTTTAAAGTTTAACATTTAATTTTAAACTCTAATTTTAAATTTTAATTTAATTAGAATTTTAAAAGTTTAAAAAGTTAAAAAATTCAAGAAATTGCTTTCAAAATCATTAAGCACGAAGGCATCCCAGGAACGGAGAAACTGAGGGCGAGTCGCTTTTTTCCACGGTCCTCGAGAGTTTCCAAAGTATCTCTTGGGTACCTCATCGGAACCTCCAACGACCCAGATAGGTAGATATCACAGGTGTGATTCTCCCCATTTAGAAAATGGGGAACTAAACCTCAGAGGGGTTCATTGGCTTAACCCATGGCCTTATTGGGGCTGCTAGATGGTGCAGTAGATGGAGCGCCCGACCTGGGGGCAGGAAGACCTGAGTTCAAATCTGGCCTGAGACAATTACTAGTGCTCAGACCCTGTTTGCCACCATTTACTCATCTGCAAAATGAACTGGAGGAGGAAATGATAAACCACTCCAGGATCTTTGCCAAGAAAACCCCAAATAGGGTCACAAAGAGTCGGACATGCTTGAAAAATGACTCACCAACAACGACAGTCACTTCACTAGTGTCGAAGGCAACCTATGGACCCAGGGCTTCTTGACCCCAAGCCCAGTCGCCTCATAAAAGTGGCAGCCCATTGGCTTTCTGGAAATGGAGGTAGCCTCTCCCACAAGTTTCCCGGGTAAGATGAGCTATCTCCCTGGGAAGAGGAGGTCCAGATTGGGACTCTGTGTGGGTTAGCCTAGGAGATCTGGGAACACAGAAAGTTCGACCAAATGAAGAACATGGCCCAGAGGGACTGTGACTGGGGGCCCAGCAAGCAGAGCAAAAACTGCTTAACAGGATGGAAAAACCCTACCCCCTGGGGCAGCCAGATCACCATCCTCTAGAGCAAGGGTCGGCAACCTTTTTGGCCATGAGAGCCATAAACGCCTTTGGAAGGAGGAGGATGAAGGCGGAAGGCGCTGGAATATGGGGTCGGGGCTGAAGGGCCCCCCTGGGGCACATCCTGGGCTCTGCCCGGACTGGCCAGTCGGGAAGTGGAGCCAGATATGGCTCGAGAGCCAGCGTTGTTGACCCCTGCTCTAGAGGGAGGCAGAAGGGAGGGTGATAGCCTCATTGAAGGAAGGACTTGAATCCTTGTCCTTCAAGGGGTGGGAAGGAGAATGGAGGAGTGATTTTCTTTCTCCTTTGTTCTCTTCTCTCCCAATCCACTGGGAGGAGAAAAACCCAACTCTGTTCCATTTTCCCAAGTGTTACCCTAAGTGCTATTTATACGTCTGATTCCTTTTTATAGATTAGTCTGTTCCCATTGTCTGAGGGCCTTCGTGTCTCTGGAGGGACAACAGTGAGGAGTTTAGTATTTCACAGATTAGCTCCTCTGAAGGGGAGGTTAAAAGATGTCTTTGGGGCCCACTTTTAGGAATGATCCTAAAACTATCCTTAGCGACTCGCTCATTTCCCTTGGAAGAACCCATAGTTGTCATTTACAACCCCGGAGCTAGTCACAATCTCTCTGAGCCTCAGTTTTCTCATCTGTAAACCAAGGGGGAGGAAAGGTACAAGGACTGGCTGGCCGGAGGTCCTCTCTAGCTCTGGAGGCATGAGCACAGGAAGCAAAGATTTGGATTTTTCTCCAGGACACAACTTAGCCCACCTGATGGAAGGGATGAGAAACTGAAGGAATAAATGGCCACCCAAGAGCGTAATGATCAAAATATGTACTGACTTTATTACAATACCTGATGCTACTTGCTGGGTGTCCCAAGAACGGCTGCCACTAAGAGTGGCCCAGTCAACCCCAGTGGATGGAGCTCCAGACCTGGAGTAGGGAAGATCTGGATTTGAATCTGGCCTCAGACACAGAGTAGTTGCATGACCTTGTGCAAGTCACTTAACCTTTATTTGTCTCAGTTTCCTCATCTATAAAAATAGGTATAATAATAGCACCTGCCTGGCAGAGTTGTTTGAAGGATCAAATAAGATAATAATCATCAAATTCTCGGTAGTGTCTGGCACATAGTAAGCAAGAGAAATGTTAGTTATGATGGCGAGGATGATGATGATGATGATGATGATGATGATGATGATGATGATAAAGTTGTCCCATTTTTTGCCACTAGAGAGATCTATTAAAGACTTGAGGAAGGAAAGCTGGAGACAGAGAACGGCTACGGCCTTTGAAAGAAAGAACAAGGATGAGAAATCGATCTCATTGCTGAGACAAATTTGTCTTCTCTAAGTAGAAGGACACAGGACTCCATCATTGTGCATATTGGTTTTAATAGAGGTCCAGTTTTATGGCTAACCAAGAAGTGACTCTCCGATTTCCCTTGGCTGCCTGTTTAGGAAAGAAACACACCCAGTCATTTTGGTTCATTTGGCTGAAATGAGGCCACAGAAAGCCCCCATCAAACCTCCCTAAATGTTAACAAGTTTTCTTTGACTATAAAGAAGATTCATGCCTCCAGCTTCAATTGATTTGGGGTCCAGCACTGTATTGCTGGGAATGAGAAGCAGGGGAGGAGAGAAGCCAACTAGAGGTTCCTTCACAAGCTTGCCTAAGGCCAGGTCCACAGCCAAATGGAATTTCAGCCGCCCATCCCTAGCTCAGCTCCTTATTCCTTGCCTCTCCTGCCCCTTGGCCTCCATCTGCCCTCCGCAACAACTCTCAGATTCCTCTCCCTGATGCCTAGTAAGATCATGTCATCCCACTGCAAGGAGACTTCACATCAATGACTTCTCGCCCCTAGCTGAACAGGAGTCAGACTCCCTTGACTACCATTCAAGGCCTATGGAAAGTTCATTTTCATGAGTTTCCCTTCCTTAGTTTTCATGATGTCCAAATCAGACCCTTCCTGAAATAAATCTCTCCTACCACCAGCACTGCGTTTTCATGGCCGTGCCCAGCCTTGGGGGCTTTTCCCTCTGGTACCGGCTAGTTGGTTCTTCCCAAATCCTCCACCGTAAATAGGATGCCCAGACCGGCCATGTCTTTGTTCCTCTCCAGGTGGCCCATCCTTCCCCTTTCAGCTGCCTTATGCCAACCACTAAAGACAAGAACCTTAGGAACTGGGACCAGCTTTCTCCTGGTTTTTATTTCTATTCTCAGGGATTCCCTGATGCCGTTGTTGTTCCATCATTCGGTCACATCTGCCTCTTCACGACCCCATGGACCACAGCCCACCAGGTCCTTCTATCCTCTGCGACCTCCTGAAGCCTAGCTCGTCCCTATTCCTTGTTCCTATGGAGCCATCTCTCCGCCACCTCCTCTGCCATTCCCTTCCCCCTTTGCCTTCAATCTTTCCCAGCATGGGGTCCTTTCCAACGAGCCGTATCTTCTCACGACGTGGCCAAAGAGCTTCGGCTTCAGGATTCGACCTTCCAGAGCATACAATGCATAATAAATGGTCATTGATTTGGCTTGACTCGAATGCTGCCGGCTCCCTGGATCCCACTTTCATCGCCTCCCATGAATACGATCTCCGCTTCATGGGACCTTACAGAAATGTATACTCTTCTCGGGGCACCTGCCATTTGGGGGTTTGTTTTATGCAAATGTCTTGCTGCTGATACTCTAGAGCAGTGATGGGCAAACTACAGCCAGCAGGCCAGATGGGCCCCCTGAAATGTTCTGTCCAGCCTGCGACATTCTTCCTAATCTGACGAATACAATGAGTAGGATACAATGCAATGAAACTTGGAAAGAGTTGCCTTTGAAACAGACTGACAGAGGAGCATTTCCTTTCCTTCGGCCCCTCTTTTAAAAGTTTGCTCAACACTAGAGTATTCACTAAACTCCTTATATCTGTGTCTTTGCTCTCTTTCTATTATCCGGTAGAGGTCAAGCCATCAGTCAAAAGCAATCATTTTAGTTTAGATTGAATCAGTTGATCAGAGGAGCCAGCATGACACAAGGGGGGAACCAGCAGCCTCATCCATAGCAGGTATCGACTACATAGTTGTTTAACTGAAATTGAGACTATAATACTACTCTATAGGCAGAGTAGGGGGAAATGCCATTGTGTTTGGAGTCCCAAGACACAGATCTGAATCCTGCCTTTGTTGCTCATTCCCTATGAGATCTTAGGGAAGTCGCTTTGTCTCTATGGGCTGCTCGGTCTCCTTGGCCATTCTGGCAATTAGTGCCAAGCTTGGAACCGAATAAATGCTGATAGATGGATTGGTTGTAAAATGACAAGACTGGCCCTTTAAGTCACCTTTCAATTGCGAATCTATGATCCCATGGCCAAAGCAGAGGAAGCAGCCATATGGAGAATGAGGGTAACAGAGGACTGGGCTGATAAACAGAGAGAGACAAATTCTCCTGCCTCTGCACATTTTACCCCATAAAGTAAAATCCAAAACACCCCCCTCTGTGTTCTGGACTTCTTCGAATTTGCCTCCAATGCAAACATCCTCTATTATATCTTTTTTTTTTATTTTAAACCCTTAATTTCTGTGTATTGACTTATAGGTGGAAGATTGGTAAGGGTAGGCAATGGAGGTTAAGTGAGTTGCCCAGGGTCACACAGCTGGGAAGTGTCTGAGGCCAGATTTGAACCCAGGACCTCCCATCTCTAGGCCTGGCTCTCAATCCACTGAGCTACCCAGCTGCCCGTCTATTATATCTTAAAGAGGCAAAAGAGAAATCTATTTGAGGGTGAAGAAAATCACTGAAGACTGAGCCCCAACATGGAATTAAGCAGCCCATTTTGGCTTCCTCTTTCACTGTCTAAAGAATCGCTCTTCTTTCTGTGTAGGATCTTTATTTGCTGCTTATACATTCTCCTTCCAATAAAAGCACTTTTTGTTGGGGAAACAAGATATTTGATCCATGCAAAGCTGTCATTTCCAAAAGCATCTCCTAATAAATGTTGAATAAAACCTGTACAAGTGTCTATAGAATCAGGAAGATTTATGGCCCGCCATAATTCTTGATAGCAAGAGCTTTATGACAAAACCCAGAGCATCCGCATTGCATATGCATCACCCTTAGTAGACTACGAAATTAGAGATGCTGGCTCCCACCATGGTGGAGTGAAAGCTGCTCGAAAGTGGTTTTTGAAAACATAAAGTATTTCTGTTTGTAGATTTTTCAAAATCCATCACTCTAATCCAGTGATTCCCAAAGTGGGCGCCGTCGCCCCCTGGTGGGTGCTGCAGAGATCCAGGGGAGCAGTGATGGCCACAGGGGCATTTATCTTTCCTATTAATTGCTATTAAAATTTTTAAAAATTAATTTCCAGGGGACTAAGGAATATTTTTTTCTGGAAAGGGAGCAGGAGGCCAAAAAAGTTTGGGAACCGCTGCTCTAAGCCAAGGGTGTTGGTTAACCACATAGTTCTCTAGATACGAAGGTTTCAGTGGCTCCCACTTGCCTCTAGCAGATAAATCTTCACTCCAGCAATTAAATCAATCAACAAGTATTTATTATGGGCCAACAACATGCCAGACACTATGCTAGGTGTTGAGGATGTAATGACGAGAATGAAAAGTACTTGCCCAAGAGGATTTTACTACCTAGTCAATATAACTAAGCAGCTAGATTGTACAGGACATTTGAGTGTTGGACCTAGACTCAGGCAGTTCTGAGTTCAAATTTGGCCTCAAACATCTACTAGCTGTATGACACCAGGCAAGTCACTTATCCTTTCAGCCTCAGTTTCTTCATCTATAAAATGGGGATCACACCGAGTTATTATTGGGCTCAAATGAGACAACATATATAGTACTCTGCAAATGTTAAAGTTATATGAATGTTATACCACTATTAATACTACTCTCGGGCTCCACCTCCCACCCCCACAATAATCTCTGTATTCAAGCTCAAGTGGTCAACCAATAGTCAACTGATTGAACCCAGGCTTCTTCTGGGGCTTTCCCCTGCCCAGCCCTAGGGGGTCTTTCCTCCCCCATCTCCATCTGTCCCAATCATGATCTTCATTCAAGGTTAAGTCAGGCGCCACATCCTGGGAGAATCCAGTTGTGTGTTCTAATCTTACCGGGCCGAGCTTCCACTCGAGTTATCCTGCATTCACATATCTGTTCACATCCGATAGATTCCTTTGCCCCAATAGAAGGGAAATTCTCAGGACGGAGTCAATTCAGAGAATTCCAGTTAGGGCTCTACAGACAGCAGGTCGGTGCCAGCGAGTCCAAGTCAGACCAAAAGCGAATCCACAAAAACACACCCCCAAAGTGGTCGCTCGGGCTTAGCTTGAAGAGCTCCAGTGAAAGGGGGCTTCCCGCCTGGGTCTGGAGGCGGCTCCTTCCACGCCGCCCTCCCTGGTGAGTTTTTCTGCCTGTCGAGCAGAGTTTCATCCTTTTGGTCTGGTTTCTTGTTTATCCCTGGCATCTGGTGCAATGCCTTGTATAGACAAGAAACTAGATAAATATTTGCTGAAGTGAATTATGTTACAAGTTCATGGGATCATACATTTAGTGCTGGAAGGAACCTCAGACTCCATTCAACCCAATTCCTTTATTTTATAGATGAGGAGCTGAGACCCGGAAATAATGAGGCAGGAAATAATGAAGCCAAGATTCAAACCCAGGACCTCAGATTCCAAAACAAGTTTGATTACCTTTTTTTTTTCCCCATTCTATAGAACTGAATTGAAAGTGAGCACTGGAGAACAATAATGTTTCAATTATATAGCAGCATGATCTTGGTTTAGTCCGCTGATTCACCCCTAGGCATCAAAATGGCAGCGAGGCTGCTCAAATCAAGAACTTGAATGGGAAACGCCTAAGAGGTTACTTTGTTCAACTTCCACCCAATGCAGAAATCCCTCCTACACGAGAGGTTAATATATTAGAGTGACGTTCAAGGCCTCGCGTTAATTTATAGCACGTCCGTACCCATTTTGAAGCATGGTACCTCGTGGCTTTTGTGCCCAGACCCAAAGTCCCATTCCATAGAGAACTTAAAACTATTTACAGAGTCAAATTGAACGACAGCCCAATACGGCCCACGTTCCCATCCGTCTTCACTGCTGAGGAACCTGAAGGCTCAGACCCAGGACATCGAATGCCAGATCAGCTGTGGATCCTTCCTAAATGGGTGGTCCAGGCAGGACATCCTGAATCCATAGTTCTGTAACCAGCTCTGCGGCTCCCTCTAAACAGTCATCTCTCGGCCATTCCCTGGGATTTAGACGATGATGGCAGTAGAATTTTAGCAGGAAGATGGCTTTCTCTTAAAAAAACCAGCAAACAGTGCCATATCTTCGTACAGGTTTTTAATGGCTCACAGGAAGCCGATTAAAACAACAAAGCTCGCTTTCTGCAGGAATCCTCCGTATAATTCAAATCGTTTGAATAATAACTCGATTCAGGCAGATAATTCCCATTTCTTTCTTTTCCTCACAAGGGAAGTAGTTCAGACAAAAGTGACTTCAGGACCGAAGGATCTCCATAACTGGTGCAGAAGGAAAACCGCTGGGAGGCAGCAGCTAGAGGGGACGATCCGCTCTGTGCCACGTTCGCCCGGGCCGGGAGGCTCTGCCCTTCTCGGGATATCAGCTTACACGTCTGCCAGATGAGGGGTTGGAGGAAGAGGCTCACAGGCCCCTTCCAGCTCTTATTCTAAAATGTCGTGGTCCTAATTTCCTCCATGCCCCACTGTGTTCCCAATATGCAGATTCCATTCAATATACATTTATTCAGGGCCCGGGATGGGGCCCTCCACTGAGGATACAAAGACAAAAATGATGCCACTCTCTGCCTTCAAAATAATAGTCAAGCAAAGCCAAAAAGGAAAATGGCTTAGAATTGACACAATCTCAGAGCTGGAAGGGACGTTGGAGGTCATCTAGTCCAGCCCAGACTTGAGGAAGAATTCCCTCTTTAAAAAAATAAATAAATAAAATGGTCATCTATCATGTGGTTAAGACATGCAGTGAGCGGAACCTCGTAACCACCCAAAGCAGCCCATTCCAGTTTGGGCCAGATCTTTTTTTTTTTTTTTTTTTTTAATTTTTTGTATTGGCTCCTAGGTGGAAGAGTGGTAAGGGTGGGCAATGGGGGTCAAGTGACTTGCCCAAGGTCACACAGCTAGGAAGTGTCTGACGCCGGATTTGAACCTAGGATCAGATCCTTTTTATAAGGAATATTTTGGGGGGCAGCTGGGTAGCCCAGTGTATTGAGAGTCAAGCCTAGAGACGGGAGGTCCTAGGTTCAAATCTGGCCTCAGACACTTCCCAGCTATGTGACCCTGGGCAAGTCACTTGACCCTCATTGCCTAGCCCTTACCACTCTTCTGCCTTGGAGCCAATACACAATATTGACTACAAGACAGAAGGTAAGGGTTATAAATAAAATAAATAAAATAAAATAAATAAAGAAGATTTTGTTTGTTTGTTTGTTTTGGTTGTTTGGTTGTTTGTTTGTTTGGTTGGTTGATTAGCTGGTTGGTTGGTTGGGTTTTTTTTCCCCTTATTTACTTGGTTCCCTATATCAAACTAGTCTCTTTGTAATATTTTCCCGGTATTGCTCCCAGTTCTGCCCTCTAGGACCAAGCATAGTAAGTTTATTTACTCTTTCTTGTGACAGTCCTTGAAACACTTGAAAGTGGGGATCTCGCCCCCTCGGTCTTCTCACCTCCATGCTAAACTTCCCTGGTTTCTTGCACTATTCTTCCTATGCCATGATGTTGCGACTTCTCCCCAGCTTGAGCTGGCCTCTCCTGCTTCCTAACGTCCTTCATAAACTATGATGTGCACAATTACATTCAATAACGCAGATGTTGCTGAGAACTAGAGGCCACGAACCTCCTCAGTCCTGAAGAATGAGATACCTCTCTTAAGGAAAGCCCGAGGGCCATTATTAAATTAGAAAATGAATTTGTGGATTATTATATCATTATGTGAACTCAGCAAAGAACCTGAAACCCACAAAAGCCTTCAAAACTTTCCCTCCAATGAATATCCGTGGGCCCAGCTATGCCTTTCCCAAATTGAATTGGTGAAGTCAATTTTCAGAAACTTGGATGTAATCCCTTGGATGCTTCCTGCTATAGGGAGGCTTTTTGAAATCGACACTGTTTATTCAGTCTTCCATCAAAGAACAGCTCAAAAGCATAATCCTCTCAAAAATTATTAGCATCTCTCTCGGTCTCTGTCCCTCTCTGTCTCTCTGTGGGTGTCTCTGTCTGTCTCTGCCTCTCTTTCTCTTCCTCTCTCCTTTCTCTTTTCTCTCTTCTCTCTTTCCCTTCTCTTCTCTCCTCTCTCCTCTCTGCTCCCACTAAAGTTAATTTGCTACAGATTTGGTATATTTAATGCTCTCTTGTCACAGTGCAAATCCAATATGATATCAGTGCAGATAGCCTTTCCGAATCTATCTCTCTGGCTTTAGTCTCTCTCCTTAGCTCCACTTCACAAGAGAACCCAGAGACGTCTTCAAGGTAACATTTTCTGGACGTCGCTGGTTCTGGTGGGGGAACCATGATCATTCCCTTCAAAACTGTGGAGTCATCTTTAACTGTTCTATCTCTCTCTCATCCCACATAACCAAACTCTGCCAGATCTGACTTCTCGCATTCATTTCCTTTCCTTTATTCCTGGACTATCACTATAGTTCAGGGTCTCATCATTTCTTGCATGGATTACTAGGAAAAAACTCTTCATTTACCCTCCACGTTTCAACTCTACCCAGTTGCCCAAGTGGTCTTCCTAAAACATGGATTTGATCAGGTCACTCTCCCTCTCAATAAACTTTAGTGGCTCCCTATTAACTAGAGCATCAAGTATAAATGCCTTTGCATGACGTTTTGAAAAAGAAAAAGAATCCACTGAAGAAGGAAATGGCAAAGCACTCCAGCACCCTTGCCAAGAAAGTCCCACGGACACCTATGGTCTGTACGGTCACAAAGAGTCGGCTGTGACTGAGAAACAGCAACCGGCATTTTAAAGTCCTTCACCATCTGGTGCCATCTGACCTTTTTAGCCTCATTATGCATTGCCTGTTTTTAAACATTCTGTAGACCAGGCAGACAGGACTTCTTGCTGTTTCTCACACGGGATTCTCCATCTACCATCTCCATGCCTTTGCAGAGGACAATCCTTTGCCTAGAATGTTCTGCCTCCACTTCTACCTCTTAGCACATCAAGATTTTTTTCTAAGCTCAAATCAAACATTGCCTTCTATATATGTCTTTCAATTCAATTCAATAAACATTTAAAAGTCTACTATGTGGCGGACACTGTGCTAAACACTGGGGCTACAAAAAGAGGCAAAAGATAGTCCCTGTCCTCCAGGAGCTTCCAATCTAATGAACATCATTCCCAGAGCACTGAGGCCCCTAGCTGATGCTGTCATTCCCTCACGATTATCGGATATTCTTGTATTTATTTTGCATAAACTTATACATGCTTCTATATTATTATATTAATTAAAAAGATTATGTTTGGACTTCCTGGTAAAATGGGAACTCTTTGAGGACAAGGACTCTCTGGTTTTTTGTCCTTGTAATCTCAAAGCCTAGAATAGAGTCAGGCATATGGTGAATGCCTAATAAAGCTTTTGGTTTGGCAAAATATAGGCTTCTTGAGGGCAATGGCTATTTTGCATTGGTTTTTTTTTGTTTAGTTTTGCTTTGTCTTTTGGCATTGGTACCAGTGGCTAGGCTACACTACAGCGCTGGGCACATAAGAGATTAATAATAAGCGTTTTTGCAGCCACATCACTGCTGGGTTTGTATCCCTAAGAGATAATAAGGTCTACAAAAATATTTATAGCCGCGCTCTTTGTGGTGGCAAAGAATTGGAAAATGAGGAGGTAGCCATCAATTGGGGAATGACTGAACAAATTGTGGTAGCTGATGGTGATGGAAAACTATTGTGCTGAAAGGAATGATGAACTGGAGGAATTCCACGTGAACTGGAAAGACCTCCAGGAAGTGATGTGGAGTGAAAGGAGTAAAACCAGGAGAATGTTGTACACAGAGACGGATACTCTGTGGCACAATCAAACATAATGGACTTCTTTACTACTAGCAAGTCTGAGGGACTTATGAGAAAGAACACTATCCACATCCAGAGAAAGAACTGTGGAAGCAGAAACACAGAAGAAAAACATTTGCTTGATCACATGGTTCGATGGGGATATGATTGGGGATGTAGGCTCTAAACCAGGGGTTCCCAAACTTTTTTGGCCTACCACCCCCTTTCCAGAAAAAAATATGACTTAGCGCCCCCTGGAAATTATGAAACTATTTATTGAACTCAGAATAGAATGTAATACAAAAAAAGTGTGACCATCACTACTACCCCTGGATTGCTGCAGCACCCACCAGGGGGCAGTAGCGCCCACTTTGGGAATCACTGCTCTAAACAATCACACATTGCAAAAATTAGTAATATGGTTTTGACGGTTTTGAACAATATACACGTAAAACCCAGTGGATTTGCTAGTTGGCTATGGGAAGGAGGAGAAGGGGGGGGGGGGAGAACATGAATCATGTAACCACAGAAAAATATTCTAAATTAGTTAATTAAAGAAAAAAAGAAAGAAAATAAGTTTTTAAATGAAATTTAATGCAGTCTATAACCTATACTTACTTACTGACTATATAGTACACTGGAGCATCTCCACAAATCTGCAGTACCTTATGAGTGAAGGATGAGCATATAGTCAACTGACATGGACTCTGAGAGCTTATAAAATAATACTTTTTAATCTCTGCCTCGTCTAAGCATTGGTCTTATGAACAGAAGGATACTAGAAGACTTCACATTCCCAGCTTACCAGGATTTTTGTCACCAAGCCAGAAGTCTACTCTTCAGATCCATTTGACTGAAACATTAAGATTCCTCCTTGTTGGTGCCTTCAGAATGAGTTACTTGACAATGACAAAACAAGAATTTTACTCCAATTTAATTTCATTTTAAACTCATTTAATTTAATTATCCAGCCCACCATGTTTTCAGTCTATCCATATCAGCTACTTCATAGAAAATCAGGATGATTGCTAAGGCATTGAATTGGAGGTTTTTTAAGAAGAAATACCCCTATAATCAAGTAAATGGGAGAAATTTCAAGACATTAATTAGATACCAAAGTTCCATTGACCATTTGGGCATCCAGTGCTTTGTGAACTAGTATGAGAGAGAAAGATGAAGAAATACACTATTCATTTCAAAGGAAGATAGTATGGAATGGATATTTTGATTTGCTTACTTACCATGGGGTCATGGGCTAGTCACTTAAATGCTTTCAGCCTCAGTTTCCTCATCTGTTGAACAGGTATAATGATAGCCCCTACCTTGGACTTGTTGCAATGAGCTAATAAGATATGTATAAAGCACTTTGCAGACTCACAATACTATGTAAGTATTACCTCTAATCAGCAGTATCTATTAAGCACCTACTATGTGCTAATAAAATTCCAGATTTTGAAGCAACACATTCTAAGAAGGGCTTGTGATACTAGCCATGCGATAATCGAATCCTAATTCCGTTTCTGTCTAACCCTAATCATTTAACATCTCCGTGTCTCCATTCCCTCATTTATAGAATGGGGTTAAAAATGCCTGCAGTACCTGCCTCACAGGACTGTTGTGAGGCTCAAATTAAATAAAGGATGTCAAGGGTTTTATAAACTTGCCTTATATAAACTTCAGGTATCACCACCAGTTCAAAACTTTAATTCCTCCAGACTAGATTCTTTGGATTTCATTTTTTCCTGTGTTCTCTCTAAATATTTAACTAAGCAAAAGCCAGCTTACTTTACTGTTGAGCTTACAGTAAACTATTTTTAAACCATAGGTCACATGTTGGAGGCTTAATTTATTATCACTTCTACACAGTTTCATAGTCATCCTTTAAGATGGGAATAACCATTCAAATGCACAATCAGAGCAGGGAGCAGCTATCTGGAGCCTTCTGAATTCTATAACTCAGAGAGCAGAGGGAACCTCCATCCAGTAGCTCTCACAGAAATATGGAGAGCTGTATAGGAATAATGACCGGATTGTGGGAGCAGCAATCATGACGGGAAGTGATATGTACAGTGGCTACGCAATTTGGTCAATGAACTCTTTCACAAGGATTTAGGTACAGCATCGTTAAGTCTGGCAGGTCCCTAAACAGGGATGGCTCATGATCCCAACCTTTTTACTTAGGCATGATTAGCTCAAGCTGCCCACGAGTCACCAGGACAATCCTAAGGTATCACGTAAATGGATATTATTATCAATATGAATTATAGGAGAGGCAGAGTGCGATGGTGGGTAGAGAATCAGGCTCAGGCTCAGAAAAACCTGGAGGAAGTCTTGCCTCTGAAGCATGCTGGTTGTGTAACTCTGGGCAAATCATTCAGTCTCTCAGTGCTCCAAGTTATTCCCACCGACTCAATGTTACAAAGAATGGAGAAAGCTCCTACAATAAAGGTCCACCATGAAATCGCAGGTTCTGCACAAAAGGATGCTGGTGGTGGTGGTGATGGTGATGATGATGATGATGATGATGATGATGATGATGATGATGGAAAAGGAGGAGGAATAATCTTTGACGAATATGAATTTTCAAGATTCTACAATTTTATGATTCTCTGAACTGCCTGCTCATAAGATATATTCTAATTTGGAAGAGAAGAGAAGAACGTGTGTGTGTGTGTGTGTGTGTGTCTGTGTGTCTGTGTGTCTGTGTGTCTGTGTCTGTGTCTGTGTCTGTGTGTGTCTGTGTGTGTTTAAGAGCACAGCAAATAAATATAAACATTAAAATCAACAAGTGTAGTTTGGGAGAGAGGATGATCATAGTTGTGAGGAATGGGAAAGTCTTCAAGCAGAAGACAGTATTTGAGTTATATCATAAAGGAAGAGAGGGACCCTGGGAGGAGTGCATTCTGAACATCTGGGGTAGCCAGGGCCCACACATGGGGCAGGGGGGAGATGGAGTGTTATATATTTGGAATAGAGAGAAGGCCAGTTTGTCTGGATCCCATGTGGAAGGTAGAGTAATGTTCAATAAGCCGGAAATATAGGGTAGGGCCAGGTAGTTAACAGCTTTCAGATTTAAAAGGAGGCAAAGTAATTTGTCATCAATAGATGTGTGGATTGTGGTGAATTTTTCATCTCTATGTTCCCCAAAAGAACAACGTCTCAGATCTGAAGGGTGGTTTCACTCTTAGAACAATGCTTGTCACATAATAAGTACTTGTTGAGTCAATGAATGGCTGGATGGATGGATGTCAGAGCTTTCATTCATTTGTATCATTTCATTTGTGCTCAGCCCAGGGGTACTAATACAAAAGGAAATCATCCCTACCCTTAAGGAGCTTGTATTCTGTTGGAGAAGACAACAGATACGGGGGAAGTCCCTGGGCAGGTAAGTAGAGCCTTGGAGAAATGATTTAAACAACCTTTCCAGAAGCAACAGCAGTGCTGATTAGAGCATGACTCCAAGCTGGAAGAGGGGAAGAAAAGAGGAGTTACATAATAAGCAGATGGTGACAAGATGGCCCTAGGTGAAATGTGAAGGAAAGTTGGGACCATTCGATGCAGTTAGAAATCAGGGCAGTATAGACTCTGGGGAGGGAGTTGCAGAATTGAGGGGACTGGTCCCCCAGGGAAGGGTCATAGCAATGGTGGAATTGAATGGAGAGAGAAGAAAGCAAAATCAGGCTCATGATAAAAGCAATGACTATAATCCCGAAAGATAATGAATGATAATAACGGAAATAAAAAGAGCAGTAAACATTAGCAGACCTCAGATTGAATACAGTAACCAACCATAGTTCCAAAGGACAAATTATGAAAGACACTCCTCTTCTGCCAGGCACAGAATAGGACCGATACTTAGAATCAGCTAGATGGCAAAACAGAGTGCCGGACTCGGAATCCAAAAGACCTGGATTTGAATCCTGCCTCTGACGCTATTCCTTTGCTATTGATCCCAGGGTGAGCCATTTAATCTCTCCACCTCAGTTTCCTCTTCTTTAAAATGGGGGTGATCATTGTTCATAGGATTATTATAAGGATCAAGTATAATAATATAGAAAAGTGTTTTGCAAATATTAAAGTGCTACATAAATATCTGCTGTTATCATTATTGCCCCAGCAAATAGAAAAGCATTTTGTCAATGTTTCATTTTGTTGTTTTACTTTATTTCATAGGAGAATGGAGGGCAGAGTGCATAAGCAAATCACTAGGGGGTCAAAAAGTGGATAGTGTGTACATATACATATGTGTGTGTGTATGTGTGTGTATGTACTATTGATCGATTACAAAAAGCCGTAGGCAGAATCACTCCATTTTTGTTTCTTCTCCACAAAGTTGGAGTGACAAAGACATGTATAAACAGAGGTGATGTCCCAGGGCACACAGAGTCTCCCAGCTAACTGGGAGAGTCCATAACTTCATAAAGCCCCTCCCTCCCTCCCTCCCTCCAACGGGCTACGTTGAGGTCTGGCTATTTTAAGGATATGACAATAAGAATCGAGGAACCGAAGAGGGGGAAGCACAGGTACTCTGCCGATGCCAGTGGACGCTGTCCCACTCTTTGACATGCACCGCTCAACCCAGAAACAATGAAGATAAATACAAGATACATAAACCACATGCCCATTCTCCGTCTCCCCAGGACCAGTGAAGCCTTTACTCAATCGGTGGCCCCAGGAGTCCCACATTTATATAAGGGGAAAAGAAAAATGAGGGAGGCAGACAAAGAGTCCTCAGACTAAAAAAATTTACATGTTAGCCTATATGGGTAAAGCCCTTAAAAATGGAAGTCATGCAGTGGACAGCAGGGCTCAGCTCTAAATTTTGAAACCAATTAGTTCTCAAAGAAATGACCATCTCAGTGATGAACTCACTCCTCACCTCCACCTCTAGAACCCTGCTCAGGGGCTCCTTCTTGATTGCTTAGAGATAACCACTCACCCTCCTCCTGTCCTCTCTTCCCTCCTTCCAATTCCTCTCCACCTCCCCAATTCCTAAAAATGACTAAGTGTCACAGTTAAGAGTCAGGAGGCCCTGAGTTCAAATCCTGATCCAGATACTTAGCTGTTTGACCTCCAAGAAGTCACTTAAAAAATTCTCAACTTGCATCCCTTCATCTATAAAATGAGGATACCAGCATTTACCTGTCAACCCTGTTGTAAGGATCAAGTGAGTTAATGTTTGTGCTTTCACTTAGCACAATGCCTGGCATAGCGGGCATTGCATTATTATTGTAATTATTGTGGTTGTTTTTATTATTAGGCTCGTTTTGAGCTGAGATCATAGGCACAATATTTTGCAAACCTTTAAGTGCTATATGAATGCTGCCCATACACTTTGGATTTACGTATCTCTGTGCATGTAGTACATTCCCAGTTGAACATAAGCCCTCTGAGGGCAAGGCCTGTTTCATTTTTTTCTTTTAATTCTAGAGTCTAGCACAGCACCTTGTTCAAAAAAACATCTACTGACCTGAGTTGAACTGAACCGAATAGTAACTATAGGAAGGCGAATCTAGGCTCAATTCCACAACTGAATCAATAAGCATTTTGGGGAAAGGGTTTGTATGTGTTTTAAGTAATCTTAAAATTTATTCTGGTTATAGAAGACTATGATTCCAGCTGATTCATCACAGTTGCTTCAAGGACTCCATTGATTAGATAAAATAAATAGGGAAAAGCACAGTAAATCGCTTGGTAATGAATAGAGAATATAACCTGTATGGGATGGCTTAAGTCCAAATCTTGGCCAAAGTAAATAACAGCTCCCAAAGCCTAGGAACTTAACCTGTTTTGTGTCCCGGACCCTTGGGTAGAAATCTGATGCAAGCTATGGGCCCCTTCTCAGAATAATGTTTTTAAATGCACAAAACAGAATACAAAGGAATACAAAGGAAATAAATTATTTTGAAGTAATTATCATTTTTTTAAAATTATACACAAACTCTAGATTTATAATCCCTCCCTTAATAAGTCCTTTTCAAGAGCAAAGTTTTAGACACTAAAGAAACCATGAAATCTTCTTCCTGGAAAATATGCCACAGATCTAGGTGTCTAATTTAATATTCAAGGAGGTGCATCATCTCATGAGATGTCCAGCTATCATCAGAAATGAATCAACAAAGATATGGAAGATTTTTGTCACAAAGTAACGATTACTGGAATGCACATTTATTTTCATAGTAGAAAAGAAATCCAAATCTAGGTAAAACTTGAAATTATCCCTGAAATATTTTCTCATTTTCTTCTGCATCTTATTGTTGCATTCAACTCAGCGGTGTTCAAAGAAACTCCTCTCTAGACAACAAAATTGGATTCAAAATAATAATGGTGGATCCATGGATGGGATTTCCAAACCTCTGCCATCAACAAGAACTTGGATATTTAAATATGTTATCAATTGAACCTAGAACTACAATGAGCTTTCCTGAAACTACTCCTCGAAGCCAGATCAAATCACATGATTGTGTTATGTAGCTATAATTCTCTCAGTCCAGGAATGAATTCCCAGTGTGGGAACTAATTCCACCAGTGGAGGTCATAACCCATCTGTAACTTAGCAAATAATTTTTCAAGGGCTGCCTGAGATATGGAAAAGTTAAGAAACTTGGCCTGAAATACACAGCTATTAGCTTTTGGAGGTAGAATTTAAACCCAGACCCTTCAGATTCCAAATCTAGTACTTTATCCACTATGGTACTGACTTTATGGCCCCCAAACCACATATACACTGCCTAAGGACCCCAATAAATATATTACAGTTTTAAATAATATGCCAAATAATTCAGAAAATAGTAACACTCTGAATGAGCTTCACAAGAAGATGTGGATCATTTCTGAAACCAAAAGTAGATTGTTAGCTTTGTGGAGGTAAAAAACTGGTAGAAGATTTGGACATCAGAGGATTATGGAGGCACCCACTTGTTATCTACTTTGAAGCCTAAAACAACTATAGCAATACATTCCCATTTTAATTCTTTAGAGAAATGGTACACAAGTTGATAATTCCAGATCTGGAGATGGATGCAGTCATACAACTGAATGAGGGATATAGAAAATATAAGATACTCCTCTGGGTGGTATTAGTATATGTTTAGTGTACTTTACTTAGTGGATCAAAAGGCAACCAGGCTAGATGTCTCCACTATATGCATCTTCCATGGTCCTGTGTTACATAAAAATCCTAATTCCCAACATGCAAATGGGCAGTCCACTGGCTTAGTATCTATGTCTTCAGCAAGTCCTGAAAATGGACTAGACTGAGAATAGAGGAAGAAGAAGAGAGAAGACCGGCTCACATTTTGGAAACTGAAGAGGGCTTTCAACAATTTCATGGTCATAAAAGTCCACGTGGCCTCAGAAATGTCAATGTTCTTCCAAGGGATTTTCTAACGTTATGGGCTAAAGGATGCCACAATCTTGGGAGATTTAAAAATGCAAGTAATCCGAAGGGCAATAAAAAGACATAATAGGTCCTAGTAGGGTACAACATGTTACCAATGATTCCTTGTGCTCATGCCTTTCCTCAGAATATATACAATCCTAATAGTCTTGTATTGAGAATTGGACATGACAAATGGTATCTCGGTATTCCTAAGATCTTAGAAGATAATATCATCCTCAGCAGGTACAAGAAATCCTAATAAAAGGTTGTGGGAAAATATGCCAAAAAATCACAAAAGACTGAGATGTTTTGAGGGTATTGACGTGTATTTATAGAAAGAATGCCAAACAACAACAACAACAATAAAAGGAATCTTAGATCCAGCAAAAAAAATACCAAGGGATATAAGCATGATTTCTTGAGAATAAACTAAAAAAAAAAAAAATTGGCAGATGGAGACCTGAGGTCTTCATGATATGCAAATAAGGTCACTCAAATTCCCAAGCAAGCTGTTTTGTTGTTGTTCAATTGTGTCTGACTCTTTTTGACCTCATTCGGGTTTTTCTTGGCACAGATACTAGAATGGTTTACCATTTCCCTCTCCAGCTCATTTTACAGATGAGGAAACTGACGCAAACAGGGTTAAGTGACTTGGCCAGGGTCACATAGCTAGTAAGTGTCTCAGGCTTGATTTGAACTCATCTTCCCAGATGCCAGGGCTAGCACTCTACCCACTATGTCACCTAGCTACCACACTTTCCTCAAATTTCAATTTTTTTCATGAGAATTGATTTGATGACCTTCAAAAATTCATAGCAGATAAGCAGAGTCCAAATTTAGTTAATCTTCAGTGGCACTGTGGAAATCTTAAAAGTGGGATTATCAGGAAGACAGCATACAAATTGTCAGGAATGTAGATGAGTAAAGAAAAAGCAGAGAATTGATTTTGGCCAGAAGACAGAAACAGTTTCTAAAATATCCCTAATCCTAAATCAGAGAGGAGATGTTTCTCCATCAAATGAATGGCATATTTCAAAGCAATCATGAGAAGATGTAACCTGTCCTTTTGTGCATCAGTCCTTGGCTACCCGGATTATGAGATCTACAGTTTTGGTGTCAATATTTTCTCCCTACCAAGTTCATTCCCAGTTATTGGTCCTCACCCCAAAACAAATAATTACATTTTACATGTCAATGCCCTGTGCAAAATTTCTGTTTCCAAGTAACTCTTTTCCTCATTTTTTAGCTCAACAAAATTTAAGATGTGATCAACTTGCCTTCATGGATTTGTTAGGTCAGGTTGGGGAATTGGAATTAGGTGAAGCCATTTCAGGAGGTGGGAAATGATTTCCTATTTCAGCCATGATTGTGGTTTCCTGGGGACAGCTGCTCAGTAGAAAATAACTCAGGTAAAATAATAGTTTTCAAAATCTTGAGAAATACCTCACTGTGACTTTTTTTCATCTTAGGTAATAAAGAAGCTTGGGCCATTGGCAGTCTCTTGTTCATTTCTAATAGTAGAGCCCTAGGACGGAAAGTTGGACAGTCAGAAAAGCATGCCTTCAAGCCCTGTCTCAGAAACAATCTGTATGACTCTGCTCTGAGTCTCTGTTTACCCATATATAAATGGAGGACATCCATGCCCAAAGCATGAATTAAGGACTTACTATGTATATTAGATATTCTCTCTCTCTCTCTCTCTCTCTCTCTCTCTCTCTCTCTCTCTCTCTCTCTCTGTCTCTTTGTGTGTGTGTGTCTCTCCATCTCTCTGTTTCTCTCTGTCTCTCTCTCTGTGTATCTCTCTGTCTCTCTGTCTCTCATTTTGGATGTACTATAAATCAATTTACTTGAGTACATATAGATGCTTCCAACTGAATGTAAGCCCCTCAATAACTAAAGTTGGTAAAAGAGCCTGGTACAAGTACAAAGAAGAAAGGTGGAATGGTGAAAGTGAGGAAAAGTAATACAGCATCTTGGCGAGAACATAGAGTGCTGGCAGAGGAATCATATGAGAAAGCTGGAAAGTTAGGATGGAACCAACAATTTATATACATTATATTTCAGGTACTCAAAAACTCTCTTAGGTAATAATCATGTCACTTCCCAGCTCAACAAACTCCAATAGCTCTCAACTATCTCAAGGACTGAGAGCAAATGCCTTTCATTAGTGAATGTTAAAGCCAAAGAAGGATGCTTCAGTGGGAAAAACAGATCTGAAGACAGGATTTGAGTTCAAATCCTTCCTTTGTCACTTACTAGCTATGATCTTGGACAAATCACTTAATCTCCTTTTGGTCTACTTTCCTCGTCTGAAAAAGGAAGGAGTACGGTCTCTACCAACTCTAGACTTACATGAACCTATATCCATATAGTTTTCCTATATATAGTTTTCCACCTTAGTTTCCTAATCTGTGAGAGAAGAGGGTCTATGAGGTCCCTTCAAACCTTAAATCTATGATCTTATGTATCTATAAATAAAAATTTCTTCTAAGGAGAATGATAACGACAGCGATGATGGCAATATAAACTCCTAAGAAGACAGGAATGGTTTCCTTTATCTCCAGCTCCTGGCGCACAGTAGGGGCTTGGAAAAAGTTTCTTGGATTGAATTTACATGTGTGATACATTACAAACTGAGATGCTAAAATCATTCAGATGTCTTAATGGGTAGGAAAAAAAAATTGGCCAAAGTTATTTCTACTCAGTAAAATGAAGAGTTAATTAACATTTCTCCTCATTAACAGCCTTCTGATTTCTTGTGATTTCAGGACATGTTACCTACAGAAGGGATTTTAGCAAGGATTATTACTTAGTCAATGTGTGAAGTCTAAATATATCAGCAAAGTGCTAAGAAAAAAGAAATCCATTTCATCACCACATAATTTATGAGAACTTCTGAGGTAAAGAATGAGTCAGCTGTTCAGAGCCACTACAGCTGACAAAATAAGAGCACATGGAGTCCAAAACTGGTTTCAGCATCTTTGATATTCCGAAAAAGTCTGTGAGAGGTGGGAATAGAAGATGACATCTAGTTGCGTTTGCAGAAAGGAAAAACAAACACTATTTCAGCCTAAGTAAAAAGAAAACAAAAGTCTAAAAATGAATTTCTTATGGAAACCCAGCCCCTCGGGGATTGGCACAGGTTCCAGTCTTGGGTCTCTCCTTGCTCGTTTTATTGAGCTGCCTTTGTGAGAAGCACAAATGAAATTACCTTTTCCAAAACAAATGAACAAAGACAGTCTTTGCTTTTTTCCAGGGAAAGACTTAATGGTATCATCGGTGAAATGTCGGGAATAATCAAATGCACTGGGCTATGAACCAGCCCTAAAGAGAGCTGTGCATCATTTGGGAAATATTCAGATGTTGAATACCGACTGGTCACCTTTGATGGAGGAATCCAAAAAGAACCTCATTAAATTGGCCAAGAAAGTCCCCTTTGGACTCCTCCTTGTGGAGTCATTTCCTGAAACCTAAAGGAAGCTTTGGCAGATCCCATCAAGGGGAAGATGGGTTTAAGAATGGGTCTAGTGGATTTTAACAGAGAACCAGGCTTTCATAGTTTGATGATGCCCTGGAAAGATAACAGAGTAGAGTCAGAGGACTTGAGTTCAAATATGAGACTTACCACTCAATAATAACTGAACAATTTTGGTTAAGTTGTTGTGTCTCACTTTCCTTCTCTGTCAAATGATGGAGTTGCACAAGATGGCCTCTAAATCACTTCCAGCTCTCAATCTATGATGCTATGGGTATGTCACTTCACTTCCCTGTCCTCACCACCTGCCCCTATTCAAACTTCAGTTTCCTCTTCTGGAAAATGATCAGGTGTACCAGATTGACTCAGATTCCTTCCAGTGTTAAATAGCAAAGTGCTAGACACACAATAAGTGCTTAGTAAGTTCTCTCTCTGTCTATCTATCTATCTATCTATCTATCTATCTATCTATCTGTCAATCATCTATTTATCTATCTACCCACCTATCTATTCATCCATCCATCCTTCTATCCTTCTAGCCATCTAATCTATCTCTCCATCTCCCTATATCATCCATCTGTCCATCCATCTATCTGTCCATCTATTAATCCATCCAGCCATCTATCTAGCCATCCGTCTATCTAATTCTCTTCCTTTCTTCCTTCCTTCTTTTCTTTTTTTTCTTTTCTCTTTCTTTCTTTCTTTTTCTTTCTTTCTTTCTTTCTTTCTTTCTTTTTCTCTTTCTTTCTTTCTTTCTTTCTTTCTTCCTTCTTTCCTTCCTTCCTTCCTTCCTTTCTTTCTTTCTTTCCTTCTTCCTTTCTATCAATCTATATCATGTAATTATCATCTGTCTATTTCTAGCTATCAGCCAGCCAGCTAGCTATCTTACTATCATCAGTCTACTTACTTCTTTATTTATCTGTCTAATGCTATGATCTTATGGAGAGACTCATCCCTAAAATATCAGCTACTTGTGATGGACTTTTTCAGGTACCTCATCTCTAAAAGACAGTCCACTAAAGCATGGCAAAATTTCTGGCAGCATTGGTGGAAGGAGTCCTCATAATAATCAAATTGTATATCTCCAAACTATATAGAAAATTCATTTCTGATCATGAGTAAATTTAAACCCACTTTTCCTTGGAAAAGTGGGTCTAAAGTAAATATCCTTTAAGAAGCATTTATGGCGTGTCTACTAGGTGCCAGGTATTGTTCTAGGCACTGGGTGATGTGAAATGTCTAATCCAAGAGGATCAGTTGATGTGATTTGATCACACGAACAAGCAAAGGAGCTAGATTGGTTTCCACGCATGTGGGCGATTTCCAGTGTAGGTTATATTTCTTTACCAGTTGAGATCACCACTCAGCTGAGTAGCCAGTGATGATGATGATAATGGCGGCTAGTATTTATATAGTACTTACTACGTGCCAGACACTGTGTTAAGCACTTTACAATTTTTGTCGAATTTGATCCTCACAACGGCCCAATCATTATGTCCATTTTACAAAAGAGGAGATTCAGGTAAACAGAGGTTAAGCGATTTGACCAAGGTTTTGCAGTTAGTATGTGTCTGAGACCATATATAATCTCAGATCAGTCTGACCCCAGGCCTAGTGATCTATCCACTATGCCACCCTGCCCCTAAAGATTTTACTAAGTAAACAAATCCCAGAGAGTTGCTTTGAGCTCACTGAAGTCAAGTGACTTAGACATGGTCATACAACTAGAAAGTGTCAGAGGCAGAATTTGAAGCATGTCTTTTTGAGTGCCAGGTCAGTACTCTGTCCAATATGTCACATTACCTTGGAGAATCTTTTTTACTAAGAAGTTAATATTTATTGTGATAGCATAGTACACCAAGAATGTGACTACTGCAATTTCTAGTTTCTTTGGTAAGGAATGGCCAGAGCCCAAAACCCACTTTTTTCTGAACCAGAAAGAAAACTCTAGGAATGTGTTCAAGGAATATTGGAGTCCTATATTCCTTTATAGCTATAATTAAAGGCGAGTAGAGAACATTCAGCATCCAACCACACTAATTCCAGATAATCACTGGGAAGCCCAATTCCAATTCCCAAGTCTTGAAAGTGGGCAAACAAATGCCACATGATGTCTCGAAGGCATTTCTTTGAACAGTGAAATGGGATGTAATTAACAGAATAATAACCACTTTGAATTACTTTCCTGTTGGTGAGCTCTACTGGCTATTTTGTGCTAGACTTAGATATCACTCTTTGTTGGGGGGAGAGTCTTGGGTTTGTAATTTAATTCAACAAATGCATAAGAAGCACCTACTATGGGCAAAGGTACAATCCTGAGCTTTAGGAAAGGAAAATCAAAAAGGAAATTATCCCTGCCTTCAGGGAGTTTACATTCTAAGTAAAAGGGTGTAGTTTAAACACAGAAAAGCAAAAAGCAAGAAACTTCCAAAGTTCTGCAAAGTAATGTCAACAAAGGTGTGAGGAAGATCCAGAAATATCTCCTGAAAGAGATGATGTTGGAGCCATACTTGGTAGGTAGCTGGGAGTCCTAAGGGAAGGGATGAAGGTAAAGGATGCTCTGACACTTCAGAACAAAGTCATGGAGATAAGAGATGGAAGACCATGGAGCAGGAATGCTGGGTTAGCCAACTGGACACAAATGTGAAGAAAAGATGTGAAGAGGAAGGTCAGTGTGGTATTAGCAGAGAGAGCTTTGGTTTGGGAATCAGAGGACCCTGAGTTCAAATCCTGAATTTATCACTATCAATCATGACATTGGCCAAGTCACTAAATTTCTATTAGCCTTATCCTCCTCACATATGAAATGTGGGAGTCTGACTCTATCATCTCTGAGGGCTATTCCATTTCTAAGTCCATGATCCTATGAAATAAAAGTCCATCCGTCTCTAAGGGTTATGTTTGAAAAAGGTTTGCTTCACTACACAGAAGCTATTTCCCCTAGTAACAGAGTAGCTGAACTTTAAACTAATCACAGCAGGTTTTGTGAAGTGAGAACTCAGTGGCATCATATTATCTTCCTGGTGACAGATTCAAGGATGCTAGCATGAGTGAAAACCGAAGAAAGGTTAGATTTACAGCCGAGATTTAAACAGCCAATAACGAGAGCAACGCCATAACTTTACAACATGCCTTTAAATATCCAGATGCGGAACTAGTAAATATTACTGAAATAATCAACCATACCCGTGAGCATTGCCTACACCTGACGGCAGGTGCCGGGATTGAAATTCAGGCTCTTTATCTTACTTCAATCCGGGGTTCTTTGCAGTGTCCCAAGATGCCTCATAAGATATAAAATCCTTAAAAGGATGTCATTAATGAAAGTACAAAGCCTCACTACCATTACTTCTGATTATTACTCTGCTTCTGACTTTACTAGAAAATTGGATCTGACCCTTTGAAGTCAATGTCATGCCTCATGCTTAAAAATTACTTTAATGAAAATCTAAAAAAAGACGAACCAGTGACGATGGTTCCTGAAAGGAGAATCTTAATACACACACTTAATGCCCCTTGTATTTTGGTGTAATCCATGGAACCATGCAGGATTCTAAAACCCTAAAAATGTATGATTTGAATTCAGGACTCTATAATCACTAAAAATGATGATGACTTTGTTTCTTCGGCTATAAAATAGGGACATACAATCTCACGTATCTACACATCATTAAAATAAATTTTCAATAAGCATGTATTCATTTCCTACTTTATACAAAGAACTAGATAGCAAAGGTGCAAAGTCAAAAAAAAATAAAAAAGAGCCCTTGTGTTTTTGTTAGACTCCAAGAGCTACAGCACATGAAAGTTGGTGAGACACAATATAATCCCATTGCAGAACAATGGCGTGAAACATAAGCCGAAGATGACATGGGTTACCCAAAGCAACCTAGCCATGGGAAAGCCAAAGATTTGCAGTCCGTTTCGACGTGCCACTTTCCAGGTTAATTTATCCCGATGGGCTTTACTGAAACTCCACAGGAAACAGACTAATCGCTTCTTTCTTTATCAGTGGGGAATAAATGGTCTTTGGAATGTGTGTGTTCAGTCTGGCAAGAAAATATAAAAGCAATCCAAGGCCAGTGGTGGTGATCCTTCTGAGGCACTGGGATGTCGTTCCCACTAACTATGCAAAGAGAAGAGGAAGTGAAATGAAAAATGCTTGTCCTAAGAGTTTGGTCATCGACACGACGTTTTTTCTGCTGTTGCTTTGATGATACCGAAAAAAGCAATTGACCCGGCCTTGTGCAAGTGCAGGAAATGGATAGCAGCCAACTGAAGGTTAATATTTTGCCTCAAAAGCATTCGCTCCCGTATCTTCTTAATAGTGCCCGTACTGCAGTTTCTGATACTCAGAAACTCATCTATTTTAATAAAAATGGAAGGTATGCCCAGGGGAAAAGTTATTATATACTTCGTAAATATGGCTTGTAATAATTCTCCGAGGCTTTGAAAACATATCAGATTGGAATTCCAGTGCTAGAGACGAAGGTCTAATTGTATGTTAGGGCTGTCGTAATACTCCCAAAACCTCTGAATTTTTGGCTAAGGAATCTGGAAGCATGAACTATATAACAGAATTAATGATTCAGAGGGAGAAGGGACCAGAGGAGTCAAACACTGAATGGACCCTCCTCTTGACTAGTAGCTATCCAGCCTCTGGTTGAAAACCTTTAGTGAGGGGAATCCATAACTTCCCAAGACAGGCTATTCTGTTTTTGGACAGCCCTGATTATTAGGAAATTTCCTTTAGCTAAAGCGAAAATATGCCTCCTTGCAACTCCTACCCATTACTCCTTGTTCAGAGGTCCAGGGACAAAGAAAATAATTCTACCATCTCCCACATGGATGGATGCATCGATGGATGGATGGATGGATGGATGGATGGATGGATGGATGGATGGATGGATGGATGATTAAGTAAGTGAATAAGTGAATAAATAAATGAATAAGGCTTCCTAAATGGTGACCCCTAGAAGTCACACAATACTTGATGAGGGACTATACCAGAAAAGAGTACAGTGGCATTGTCATCTCTCTAATCCTGAATGGCTGAGAGCTAGGATCACATTGGAGGTAGCTCACATTGGGATTTACTTTGAACTTCCATTCCACAGAAAGAGGCTTGTTTTCATTAGAAATCTGTCAGGAGAGAATGTTGCAGAAGGAAATCAGTGAAAAGGACCAAAATCAAATCATCAGCAACCATGATGGGGTTTAAAAAAAAATCTTTCCCTAAATGAAACCGAGGAGTCATGGGACATTTCCAAGAGGGACCTCGTGCTCTTTGAGACTGGGGCCAAGTAACGGCTCTCACACAAGACTACTTCAGCTGCTTCCACCCCTCAGTTTGAGAAGGAGCCAAAACAAATATTAAACATTCCTCGATCTCTCATCACAGAGAATGATATTAAAAGCATATGCAGTTCTATCTCCCCCAGAATAATCATTGGCAAGCCCATTAAAGTCTCTAAATAGTATTTTTATCTAAGATACATTTAAATCTCAAAATTATTCCACATTCAGAATCTCAGTACCTCATTGTTTTTCACATAGGTGACACTGTGGAATCGATCGATTAAAAGCATACATGAAATGCCTGCTCTGTTTCAGGTATTGCCTTCAGCACCAAGGATCCAAAGACAGATCAAAACCGATCCCTGCCCTCCGAGAGCTTACAATCTACCAGTGAAAACAACAGTCAATGTTGATCAGGATCTAAAAAAGAGGAAACGCAGTAAGAATAAACAGGGAACTGACTTTGTGAGTACAAGACGGCAACAGACTATTTAGACAGCAGATTGTCTGAGAAAGGTCTGGAGGTTGCAATGGGCTATGAGCTCAATATGGGTCAAGAGGGTAATATGGCGACTAAAAAAGAAACTGCAATCTTGGGCTGGATTGAAGGGAACATTTCAAGGTCTGAGGAGCTCGTGGTCCCACTGTGCTCTTGTCAGGCCAGCCCACATCTAGAATACTGTGTTCTAATCACTGAGAAGACACGGCATGCTCTTCCACGTGAGAGTTCTGCAAGGGTAATTCAAAGATAGCAGTCATGTTCTGACCAAGTCTTCTCTTATCAGGGCTAAACCTTTCAAGTTCGTCCAGCTCATCCTTCTATCACATAAACTCAAGCCTCTTCACCATGCTGGTCATCCCCTTGTGGACACTCTCTCTAGCTTGCCATTGTCCTTCCTTGTGCCACTTCTTCTTTAGAATAAATCTTCCCAGAAGGCATTTGAGTCATGGTACTACCCCTACAATAAGCCAATTTTTAAGTCCCAAAATGCCTGCTTTGAAAAAGGCAAAACCTATTTAAATGTTATTTTAAAATTAGTCACAATAATTCCTAGGCTTCCCTTGCATAGGCCTAGCCCTACATCTTCTCCCCTTACACACATATATATAGTATGCTTCTGTTATCAGGATGAAAAAATCTTCTTCCCTTTTGAGATTCTAATTTATTCCATACATGCTCTACAATTCTGAAGATCAGTTCAAACCCCAGCAGTGGCCACCCCAAAAGGCTTCTATGAGCCCATGAAGCGGAGCTGAATTCTACCCCGATCTTTGGCACTACTTCTGCCACTTAGGCAAGTCCCTTAAACACTTGGATCTCAGTTTCATCATCTATAAAATGAGGGAAGGGATTAGATCACCCCTGGTGTCTTTTTCATCTCTAAATCTATGATCCGTTGATTCTTCCTAAGAATTCTAAGTCTATTCTCCCTTAGTACAAGTTAGAAGCTGACATGGACAGAAGAAGGCTCTCCAAAATCAAGGAGCAAGTCTCTTGACTTACAAATGACTGACAGCTTTTGACTGACAAAAATGGGAGTATGGACGAACCTTTCCGACTTAGTTGCGTTCCAAATTCTTCCCTAGTTCCACCATTGACTTTCTTGGCTGGAAGGTGGTCTAGTATTCTAGCCCACTTCTAGTCCTTTGGCAATTCATCCAAAGAAACACAGACCCTTCTACTTGAGGGGACATCAGCAAGCACTGAGGCTAACCCAAATCTGACCATGGATCTCCCAGGAACACCCTTGATGAGTGGTAGGTAGTCCTGTCCTGCTCATGGACCTCCAAGAAAAGGGAGCCACTCCGTCACCTCCAGAGGTAGCCTATTCCCCTTCAGGACTGCTCTCACTGTTTGGAGCCTTCTATTGATTCCAAGCGGAAATTGACCTGTGATTGCTTATTATCTGATCGGTAGAGTCAACTATCATTGGGCTAACTCCCTCCTCTTAAAGAGACAGGAACATCAAGTCAGAGAATTGTCTGGAGCACTTGGAGATTAAAGGATCAGCAAGCCAGTACGTGTCAGACAGAACAGGACTCTCAGAGCTCTGGTTTTCCCCCCAGTACTTTATAGCAGAAACTCAAAAATGCTTATGAATTGAAATGCTCTAAATTTCTGTCTCTAAGTCGGGCTCTCAATCTAATACACAGCATTACTTCTAGCCTTGGACATGATGGGCATGAAATAAATGCTTATTGGATTGGACCAGAATGGATTGGAATGGGATAGATTAAATTACGTGGACTGGAGAGGCTAACTGGAGAAATTTCTTTAAAGTTACTTAAAAGTCTTATTTGGAATCATTGACCATATTCGAATCGCACTCCAGGAACTGAAATCAGTTCAGAGTTCAGTCTCAGAAAAAAAAAATGGCGGCCCCAAAGCGCCAGACTGCCAGAATCTCGTGGGCTTCTCCAAGGCTAGGTGGTAAGGTGTGTATGGGGTTGCTGGCTTTTCTTTATTGGCTTCTTATTTCATGGTTTCCACACAGAACATCATGATGTCACATGTAGAGGAAGGAATGCAAGGGAAAAGGAAGGAAAAGGAGGAAGGAAGGAAATAAACATTTATTAAGCACCTACTGTGTATCACCTACTGTGCTAAGCATTTTGTAAATATCATCACATTTGATCCTCACAACCATCCTGGGAGGTGGGTGCTATAATTATCCCCATTTTACAGTGAGGGAAACTGAGGCAGCCAGAGGTGAAGTGATTTCCCCAGGCTTCTGAAGCTCAGTAAGTTTCTAAGGTCACTCAGACTCTATGCCTGGCACTTTATTCACTGAACCACCCAGCGGCCTCCAAGTGGAAGATTACCAGGATCCCCCCTAGATCTTTCTGATTGAAGGTTGTGTCTCAGCACTGGAGCCTTCCTGGATGTGTTGCTCTTCCAGTTCCAGGCACACACTGTGATGCTCCCTGAAGTGAGGAGTGTCAAGGAAGTTGGTGCTTAATTTAACTCAACTCAGTTCAATGTAAGAAACACCTCCTCTGATAGAGGGTTTTGTTTTTATCATGTCACAACTCACATACACAGGACAGGGAACAAAACCCACATCCACAGTCTGATGATGACAACTGCAACAAAAATCCTTCCCAATAGGGGGCAGCTGGGTAGCTCAGTGGATGGAGAGTCAGGCCTAGAAACAGGAGGTCCCAGGTTCAAACCTGGCCTCAGCCACTTCCCAGCTGTGTGACCCTGGGCAAGTCACTTGACCCCCATTGCCCACCCTTACCAATCTTCCACCTATGAGACAATACACCGAAGTACAAGGGTAAAAAAAAAAATCCTTCCCAACACATTTGTCTTTCAAGATAACCAAAGATAGCTTTTCTATTAACAGGAAAACCCACAAGGCCAAAAGGTAACACCTGCTTCTTGAAAATAAAATGCTGGGGTTCTCATCTTAAATTTATTCAGACATCTAATTCATATTAAAATGCATTCAATTCCCGAATACCCTCAGGTAGGGTTTTGAATGCCAGCTGACATGGGCAAGAGCATCACAGCATCACAATTTGATATGAGATCCCTCCCTGACTGTTAGCATATACTATATCGTTTAATTAGATGATGACACATAAAATGCTCAAGAAAAAAATAAAAGCAGAATTTGAGGCAGGGAATGTCATATGGTGGATATATTGGAAGGTGAGATGAGAAATGGCAGATGGGCCTTGGATTAACAAACTACATGCACTGAGTCACGAATGGCCTGCCGTGGCGATCTCGAATTATGAGGGAGGAAAAGAAGCTGCCAGTGATGAATGAAGGGAGATGGACAACTGGAATCACAAGGAGGAAACTTGCCAACAGTTGATTATAAGCATAAGAAAAGACAAAATCCTCCATAAAGGTAGCGGCACGTCAAAGGCACGCAACATTTCAGTTTCTGCATGAAGTTGCTTAGATGACGCCTTCTTCTAGGATAAGCAAATTACAGGAAGGGACTGGGATATACTTTTAGGGTCTTTAGATTCCATTGGAGTTTGGAGTTTAAAGACTTAAAATGATCACTAAAAGACTTCTGTTCTTCAACTACAGAAACTGATTTTAGGTTGTCCTTCTACATGCTGGGTCCCCAAATTAAGAAAAACACGATGGAATTTGGTGAATAGAAAACTTTTGAGCAAACGTTATCTTCTCAAATGGGACACACAGTAGGGTTTCCATCTAAAATGGGTCATTAAGCAACAAAGAGTTAAGAGGCTGTAAGCTAGAAGATCTCTTGGGGGAGGGGGGCTTGGGAGGAAGAAAGTTTCTGAGAAGTAAACTTTGGGGACAACTTTTAGCTATTGTTTGTCCTTCTTTCAAAGAGGACCCATGACATCAGGGGCGATGTATTGACATGAATAGGATTTAAATGAGGCACAAAAATGTCAGTCTTACTCTCTTCCAGAAGTCATTGAAGTCTGGTGGCAAGACAAAAGTCAGGACAACCGGTGATGACCCAAGATGCAGTGGATAACCTTGGCGTCTTTGATGTCTGTCACCAAGTTCTTAACGCTACCCAGAGCCTACTTCAGCTACCTTCACGGCCACTGGAACAGACTGTTCTCATCCATCCTTTCTACCAGGGGAAGCCATCATATGTTTGAGGTAGACATCCCCCTAACTCAAGGATGGGTTTCAGGTCTGTCAGTTATCCTCTACTTAGCGCATCTGCCAAGAAAGCTTTACTGAGGTGTGGCTGCTGCCCATGTTACAGTTTCTTGGAGCCACACGTGAGAGTTGGGAGAAATATGGACATGGAAGGTGGTTAAGCAGTTCTGAAAAGGGATCAGCAAGCTAGGTTCTAGCCCTCCCCAAATACCCCAGGGTTCAGGTAGTGTTCAGTGGCACAGTGGACACAGAGTGGCAGATCTGAAGTCAGGAAGACTCCTCTTCCTGAGTTCAAATCTGTGGTCAAGATATAAATAGCCAATGAAAGGCCAAGAAAAAAAAAAAAAACAATCCAAAAGTGAGTCTTGCTCAACCAGCCACTGGAACCAATTCAAGGAGGAAACTTCCAAAATAAGATTCGATCAGCATCTAAACGAGTCAGTTCTCTCAAATTCTGACTTCGATCAGGCAGAAGGAGTGATATTCATCCAAGAAAAAGAGGAAGGGCTACCTTTACCCTGTCTGTGAATGAGAAAGCTAACCCAATGGCAGGCCATGCTCACAACCATCTCTATAAAAGCAACACCATTTTGCTTATTATTTAGGCTATGATTTTAGTGTGCTAATTACAGATAAATCATCTATTACAAAAAGCAAGGACCTCTTTAAGTTAAGGCACGGTACTGATGTAATACGGTTCCAGTTATTAAATCCACATAAAAGTAACAAAGTCCCTTTTAAGAGATTATATTAATAAATTAATTATTCTATTATATTTAAAAATTAATAAATTTCTATCATTTAGACAAAAGTTCTCTACCAGGAAGCCAATTAGTGATGGCTAATGTTTGTCTCTTTAGTTGGGGGGAAAAAAAGGAGCCATTAGAAATTAGCAACAGCTTTTGGCTAAAATGTGCCACAGGCTAACTTTTTAAGTGATTGAAATAAGAAAGCGCCCCAGAATGTATGCTAATAACAGTTCAGACACACGTCCTATAAGCCAACCTGTTCATTAAAAATGGTGGCAGTGGATTGAGAGCCTCACCAAGGGGCAAAACGCCGTCGGTTCAAATGTGGTCTCAGACACTTTCTGGCTGTGTGATCCTGGGCAAGTCACTTAACCCCAGTTGCCTAGACCTTAATGCTCTTCTGCCTTAGGAGAAATATGCAGCATTGTTTCTAATATGGAAGGAAAGGATTTTTTTTTTTAACCCTTGTACTTCGGTGTATTTTCTCATAGGTGGAAGATTGGTAAGGGTGGGCAATGGGGGTCAAGTGACTTGCCCAGGGTCACACAGCTGGGAAGTGGCTGAGGCCAGGTTTGAACCTAGGACCTCCCGTCTCTAGGCCTGACTCTCACTCCACTGAGCTACCCAGCTGCCCCAGGATTTTTTTTTAAATGTTGGCAGCCTGGAGTAACCCAGAGAGGTTCTTGTATCTATAAACATGTAGAGGTGTTTTGTTGACTCATGATGATAAAAATAAATAAATGAATAGATAAATGAATACTTAAATAGATGAAAGCTTCTTTAGGACCTGTTGATTAGTGTTTTCCAAGAGCTGGTGGCTAATGTGAATGGTCACAAATGAAATCCAAGAAGCCCCATAATGAGAGCATTTTCCAAATGGGTTTTGAGATTGAGCGTGTGGGTATAAAACGAATTATGTAATATAACATTTCCTCAATTAAATCTTATTAAAATTGTAAATGACGGAGACTTAAAAGAAATCATTTGACAAGAATGAGATTGGCCAACAGAGCTCCCTAAAATGTAAGGCCAAATTTGGGTTCTGTTTCCAGCCTTGCTGTCATTCTTGTAGAGTCCGTTAAACAAATTTGGGCCCAATCTTGTGATTCTGAAGGCCGATTACCTAGAAGAGTCAACTGATCGATGAGCTCATCACCGTGAGAAACGCCTTCCTCCACCTAGCAGGTCTCACCGCTGATTCTCAATGGAACAGCTACGGAGCATCACAGTCATTAAGAATCAGAGGCAGGATTTGAACCCAGGCATTTTGCGGCCAAGCCCCGCACTCTAGCCATCATGCAATGCCACTGCTCTATCTAGAATAGAATTTGGAAAATGCCACCTGCAAGGCATCTGTTCCCTTTTTTTCTCTTCCAGTCAGAATAATTTAATTTTACAAAACTGACCACGAGCCTAGAAACAATTTTGACATGCTTAATCATTATTTACCGAATATGTCAACAAGCAAACGAGGCTTTATAGGACAGGGAAGCGTAACTAGACTATTTTTAGAGGGGAAGAGAGGAAATACACCTGCAGAGCGGTTTTCTTTAAAAATATCCAATACAAAGAAAAGGTGAGGTTACATTTTCCCCAAATTTTTTAATGCAATAACAGTTTTGATTATTGTAGACCCAATGGACCAGGCTTACCCTGTTAAGTAATATTTATTTGCTTGTTTGTTTTTATTTGTTTTTATTTTCGATTTTTTTTTTTAGAATATTTTTCCATGGTGAGTAACACGGCTCATGTTCTCTCCTTCCCCTCTTCTCTGCCCCCTCCCGGAGCTAACGAGAACTTCCACTGGTTTATCCATGTCTTATTTAAGTAACATCTCGATAACACTCTCCATTCCATTCTAAAAAGCAACATGTAAATCAAAGTCCCCAAACTCGGAATGCCTGATCCCTTTGACCTCGGCTCGAAATTAAGATTTGTTCTTCCTTCTCCTTATTACTGTATCCGAAGCCTTTCATTCCCCTTCGTACCACCAGGCTGTCTCCCAAAGAGTTACAGTGGAAATTGCTGGCCCGAGTCCTTTCATAGAGGATTAATTAATATAATATAATTAATATATAATATATATAATTAATATATAATCAATTACCACCATTTCACGTAACTGTTTAAAAGAAATGCGTTTCAAAAGGATTTACGGGAGGTGCTGCCCACTTGGCCCATATAGACGTCTTCCCCATCAGTTCCCTGCTTTGTTCAAGGCGCTCTTTCTTCACAGAAATGGAAGAAAGTCAGCAATAACAGTTTCTGAGATCTGTTATTATTTTCATCATGGTTATTGTTTTTCATTTCCAAAGGATGAAAAGTTTCCCCAAGTTCCTGATCTCTAGTTTGGGAAACAGTTTCTCTCTTTTCCGTTTGCCCCCCAAAGCTTTTCAGCTACCTGGTAACACATGCCTTTGCTCACTCGCATCGGCCAGAGGGTCTCTGTTCTATCACCCAACTCAATCTTACTGCCCTAATCATGCAATTAAAAATATCAAAAGTGGCTGTTGCTTCTCTGATTTATTTCCGCATGAAGAAGTTAGCAGTCTAGCGCCATCTTAAAATACAAAAGAAGAACGGAAAGCCTTTGGATCATTCGGCCACGAATATCCACAATACTCAACGTGTGGCAAAGCCCCCATTAAGTCACCTGCATCCTTCCTACTCAGTTATTGGATATGGTTGGTGTCTGTGATTCTGCTTGGTCAGGAGCCATCTTCTCTTGTAAAATAGCACCCTTTCCCCCCACGTAAATCGGTACTAGATACTCATTAATATTCCCTGCAGGGCTGCCCCACGCAATCTGCCAGCCACCGTATCTAAGGAGTGTTTCGCCTCCCTTGAAACTGTTTCCCAACAAACGAATGAGAAACTGGACCCGTTCCCTGGAAGACACTTCAGTCCAGGTGCTCACTGATAAGCTGCAAGAAACCAGATCTGGATGTCGCCGGAGCTGGCATCACAGTCCCTACCTTCCATGACGTACACCAGGGAGCCCACGTCGCCTTCCTTGATGATGCAGCTGTCTTTGCCATACTCCACCGGATACATACAATCCACAATTTCCTGGATCTGAGACAGCTCGAGGTTCTTCATGAAGTCATTATCAAGGATGGCTTCCTTGATAAGATCCTTGGACCTATGGCGCAGAAAGAGGAAAATGATGGACGTGGTCAGTCAGGACTTTTACATATGGCTGATGAAGCCAGTCACCCTCAGAGAGCACCCCGGAAGGCCCTGTCTGCTTAGGAAATCCACCAAGCTTCCAAAAGGCCAAAAGCAAAACTATTCCAGACCATCAGAGAATCTATCAATCAAGCAAACATTCATTATGCACCGACTGTGTACCATGGAAACCAGTATGGCTAATTCCTTTTCTACATGAATCACAAATATGTATCTGAGTTAATAAGGTTATAATTGACTAACATTTACTTTTAGAGGTTTTGTTTTCACTCCAGGGACATGAATTATTAAACATAATTATGAACAAAAATCTTTTATATATGGTTAATTATATAATTAATATGGTTAATTATAACCAAAAATGGTTATACATGCTGAGATCGTGTCATAGGATAAAAGATTTAGAGCTAGAAGGGTTAGGGTCAGGGTTATAAGTCTTCACATCCAAGCCTCTCATATTACAGATGAGAAAACTGAGGCCCAGAGACATTAAACTATTTATCCATTTTGAGCGTCAAAGGCATAATAATGTAAATTTAAGTTTTCCAGATTCTTTGATTCTAAAGAACCTCCTCCTATTGGTGAGGTCTTTCCAGAGTTTATATTTTGGGGACCGATGCACACTAGCCAAACCTCATTACTCTCCTAACTGTGTTCTAGACTTTTGCCATCATTACCCAAATGAGAGTTTTCATTCCCAATTCTCCTCCACCTTGACTTTTCCAACTCCCTTTAATCTGTTGTCTATTCCATTAGAATGTAAGTTCACTGAGGGCCGGGACCGCCTTTCTCTTTATTTTACTTATAATCCCAGCCCTTAGTACAGTGTCCAGCCCATAATAAATAATTAATAAATGTATGTTTATTATTATTTATTATTACTATGCCGTCTCTCAAAATTTCTCTCACAAGATTCACCATTTTTTTCAGTTGTAAAATGAAAGGACTGAACAAGATGGTGCCGGGGATCCCTTCCAACTCCTGATCCTACAATATGATCCTATAATTCTATGACCATGTTACAAATTAATATGGAATCCGATGACTCCAGCACAGGAAAAAATCTATGCCTCGCCCTCTGAAACTATAGTTTTAAATAACTGGGAAACAAAAGACACAACTTCGTCTATAGAAATTTATTAAGTTTTCCTTCTACATACACCACATACTTCATGGATGTGCAGAGGAAGCTTCCTCCCATCTCTCCTCTTTTACACTTTGAGACAGTGCAGCATGGAATAGGTCATGTAGTAAGTCAACATACTCATCTTGGGACCAGGTAGATGCAGGGATTTATTGACCTGAGCAATGGAACATAATTATGTTGCAAAGCTAAGTCTAGTATTTTTGGCTCCCTGAATATAGAACATAAGATATCCCTGAGGCTGACGGTATAATAAAGACCCTCAAGTCAACTTCTTGAAAATAAATGCAACTAAAGGAAAAAGTGATTTCTCAAACTACAGGAAACAAGACTCAATTGAGAGAGGCAATTTGGAATAGCCCAGGTTGGGGGGAAGGCCAGCCCCAGAACAACGAACCAGCAAGCAACTCAGAGTGACTGAGGCATTGCATCTGGTAGCCACCTAATTTCATTAATCATTCTAACTAGGTATAAAACAAGGTTGTTTCTATTATCTTATAGATTGGAAACGTATCATCCCCACCCTCTAATTTCAAAAATGATGAGGAGGAAGCAAAAGCCCACTCAACTGGCCCCAACTTATAGCCCTCAAAATAAACATTTTAATCATGTTCAATAATTTAATACAGGGGGCAGCTGGGTGGCTCAGTGGATGGAGAGGCAGGCCTAGAGACAGGAGGTCCTGAGTTCTTTATCTGACCTCAGACACTTCCTAACTGTGTGACCCTGGGCAAGTCACTCAACCCCCATTGCCTAGCCCTTACCACTCTTCTGCCTTATAACTAATACATGTAAAGATTAAAATTAATATATAATAACAATTATATTTTACAAAGTTTATTAATAATAACAAAAGAGAAAAACTTAGCTAACCCAGCCCTGGTTGCGAGAGAAGAAGAGACAGAGAGGCAAAGTTACACACAAATATATACAAAATGTGGTGAAGAGATTAAAAAGAATTCTGGGAAATACTGAAGGACTTCTGAGGGATGAAGTCCAAGGTACAAAATTCTAATCAATACATACATAATATTGATTCTAAGATGGAAGGTAAGGGAAGAAGGAAGAAGGAAGAAGGAAGGAGGAAGAAGGAAGGAGGAGGAGGAGGAGGAGAAGGAGAAGGAGAAGGAGAAGGAGAAGAAGAAGAAAGAAAGAAGAAA
>NC_058131.1:717358496-717387204 GCF_016433145.1 Gracilinanus agilis
AAGGAGACTTGAGTAGAGCTACTATTGATTCTAAGATGGAAGGTAAGGGTTTAAAAAATCACTTAAGACACAAGATAATGAGAAATGCAGTATTTGGTTAGATTATTCTTAAGTTCCTACAACATACTTTACAGAAATATATGATTAGAGCTAGAAAATGCAAGAAAGAGTCCTCAAAGGTCATCCAATGCAATCATCTCCTTTTACACACATGGAAAGTAGAGGCCAAGTTCCTTAGCCTGGCTTACCAAAAGATTTGTCACAAAATTGCATTTTGAACCCACACCTTCTGGCTTTAGATGCACCAAGTATCTCAGGCTACGCAGCATTATTACAAAATTACTCAGTTTCGGAGCTAGAAGGAATCTTGGCCATTTGGTCCAAGCCAGATCTAAGTCAGAATACTGCCTACATCTCCAACAAGTGGCCATCTGGATTTACATTAAATTTATTTGTTTTATAAATACATTAAAGTTTACATTAAAAACCTCCAGGGAGGGAGAACCCATTGAATTCCTAGGCAGCCCGTTCCCTTTCTGAATATCGCTAAATGTCCAGAAGCTCATCCTTCTATCTAAAACAGAAAGAGGACTCTTTGAAACTCTGAGAAATGGTCACAAATTCTGACCTCAGGGACCAATCCGAACAGGTCAAATTACTAATCATTCTCTCAAAATAAGGGCCCTCCAAAGACAGGCACCGTGAGTAGATAGCATTTCTCCCACTCCATCTTCTCTCCTACAGACCCAACATCCTAGAAAGCCAATATGGCGCCATGGTAAAGGGCTATTCTTGGAGACTGGAAGCCTTGGAGTGCTTCTAGCACACACTTTGTGGGTGATCACAGGTAAGTCATCTAATCTCTCTGAGTGCCCCCTTCTTTCCCTGGAGAACGAGGGATTGGCCTCAATGGAGGCCTCGATGGTCATTTCAGTTCTAAATTCTTGAGCCTGTGAGCCAACTCCAGTTTCTTCAATGCATCCTCAGATAGCTTGGAAATACAGGGACCTTAACCCTGTTTGTGACATGGACTCCTTTGAGAGTCTGGTAAAAGCTATGGACTTCTAAGAATCACGTTTGAAAAGGCACAAAATAAAATCTTCAGGATTACAAAAGAAACTGATTGTATTTAAATTTAATTACTTTAAATTAAATTAAATTTTAAATAAAAATAAATATTAAAATAAATAAATATAACATAATAAATATAAATTTAATTTAATTTAATTTAAAATTTAAAAATTAAATTTTAATTTAACACAAAATAAAAACTTTAAATTACTTTTAAAATTAATTAAATTAAATTTTTAAAATGTTTTTAAAAATTCAAAGAGGGGAAGTCAAGTGGCTCAGTGGCCTAGAGATGGGAAGGGTCCTGGTTTCAAATCTGGCCTCTGATAAGACCTAGCTTTGTGACCCTGGACAAGTCACTTCAGTCCCAATTGCCTAGCCCTTAGGACTCTTCTGCCTAGGAACTAATACTCAGTATCAGTTCTAAGGTAAGGGTTTAAAAAACATTTGCTAAGCCCACCTTGAGAATGTCTGTTTAGTATTATCAATGCATTTCTTCAGAGATCAGTCTGTCCAGTGGCCCCACTTCATAGATAAGTATGGCCAAATGGTTTGAATCAATTTTCTGACACTTAAAACCAATGTGAAAATGAGCAAATAGTTTTTCTAAGCCTCAGTTTCTTCCTTTGTACAATGAACAGATGACCTCCAAAGTCCCTTCTAAAGTTATGCATCCATCTAAATGGGTACACGCATATGGGCAAAGCAGCAACCCAACGGGCTGGATCCAACCGTTCCTCAGACAAAGCCCGTGTCATCCGAGAGTGCCACATGGCTGAAGAGAGGAGAACCATCTGAAAGGCTGGGTCTTCCCAAGGATGCCTGAAAGAGGAAGAGCCTCAGCTGTGAGCCCAGAGAGCTGGGTTCAAGACTCTCTTTGTCTCTCACTAGCAGCTCAATCCAACAAGATGGTGGACACCGTGATCTACAAACCTTTAAGCACTACATAAGTGCTAGCTATTATTATTACTGTTATTATTAACAATGCTTCCATACCAGTTACTGTGCTAAACCCTGGGTCAAGGAGCATTAATTAAATGCTTGCCATGAGGGGCAGCTGGTCAGAGTCAGGCCTGGAGATGGGAAGTTCTGGGCTCTAATCTGGCCTCAGATACTTTCTAGCTGTGTGACCCTGGGCAAGTCACTTAATTCCCATTGCCCATCCCTTACCATTCCTCTGCTTTAGAGCCCATTCACAGTACAGAGTCTAAGACAGAGGGCAAGGGTCATGTGCCAGGCACTGAGGACAGGAAGGCAAAAGAAAAAAATACTAAGTCTGCCTTGGAGGAGCTCCCAGTCTAAAAGATATGAAATGACCAATATTTGTTAAAAGAACACTGGGTTGAAAGCTTTGTATTTAAGGGAGGCATATGGAGATGGCTACAACAAAGAATCCAAAACATGGTATAAAGAAAAAATGCTGCAATCCAGAGAGATGGGTTCAAATCCTAGTTCTGCCATTTCCCAGCTGTATATCGTTAATGAGGCATTCCTTCCCTTTTTCTGGGCCTCAGTTTCCCTATTAGAAATGCAAGATTTGGGCTAGAGGAGCTCGGAGATCTTCACAAGTTCTCAATCCTGTGATTAAACACAGACACTGCCCAGCCCAGCCTTCCTGCCACTTTAACAGGACTTGTACTCCTTTTCCCCAAGAAGTTCAAAGAGTTTCTTTCCACAATCCAATTCATTTTCGACATTGCAGGGGGCCGGGGATGACTCACTGCCTTTGCAAATGGAGAAAGTGCCCTCATCCAGAAAAAGAGATGGAATCCTAATCCTCCTTGAGGGATCTCGGCTCCAGGGCTCTCTCCCTCCACCCCAGGCTGCCTCACTCATGATGAGTCCTCAACAATGACATCAAATGGAAAGACCCAGGAGGCTTCCGGTCATGCTGGATCATGCTGGATCACTGTGTCCAGTGGGGCTGCTCCATTGAGTGGCCGAATCAAGAAGCTTTGCCACCCTCAGAGGCAGAAAACAAAGATTCCATTGTTCAGGTTAAACCCCTTTTGGGTGACCCTGGACAAGTCACTTGACCCCCATTGCCTAGCCCTGCAGTGAAAGGATCTTAATGTGTGAAACAAGACCTTAGCGTTGGCATCAGAAAGGATTGAGCTGATGGATAAGGGGAGGCGAGTTCACCTACTCAGCCCAGCAATAACAGAGTCTGTCCCACCGGAATCCTGTCTCTTGTGACCACAGGCAAGTGCCTTAACCTAACTGAGACTCACTTTCCTCAGCTATGAAAGAGGACGATAGAGAGCCAAGCCTAAAGACAGGAGGTCCTAGGTTCGAATCTGACCTCTTCCCAGATGTACGATCTTGGACAAGTCACTTAACCCCCTTTGCCTAGCCCTTACTGCTCTCTCCTACCATGGAACCAATACACAGTATTGATTCCAAGATGGAAAGTAAAGGTTAAAAAGAAAAAAGAGGATGAAAATACAACAGGATTAACTACTTCTCAGCAATGTGGTAAAGATCACACAAAATATGTCTATAAAGTGCTTTGGAAACCCTAAAGTCATATAGCAATATTGATTATGACTCTATTTAATTATAATTATAATTAAAGTTAATAATAAGAGCTTTCAAAATACTGAAATCTAGCAGAGAGATCATGAGGGAACAAAAGAAGTTGTATGTCATCCTTGGCCAGTAAGCCTGTGTAAAATAAGCCTACATTGCAATATTTTTATTTAATTGCAAAAATCAGTCATAATATTAGGCGCTATGAATAGAGTACTGGACCTGCGGTCAGAAAGACCTGAGTTCAAATCTCATTTCTGGCACTTACTATGTGTGTGACCTTGGACAAATCACTTAACCTCTGCCTCAGTCCCTTCATCTATAAAATGGGGATAATAGTCCCTGCCGCCCAGGGTTATTGTGAGGATCAAATAAGATAATATTTGTAGAGGACTTTGTAAACCTTGAAGAGTTGTATAAATAGGGGGCAGCTGGGTAGCTCAGTGGATTGAGAGCCTAGCCTAGAGATGGGAGGTCCTGAGTTCGAATTTGTCCTCAGACACTTCCCAGCTGGGTGACCCTGGGCAAGTCACTTGACCCCCATGGCCTACCCTTACCACTCTTCCACCAAGAAGCCAATACACAGAAGTGAAGGGTTTAAAAAAATAAATTAAAATTAAAAATTAAAATAAAAAAGTTGTATAAATACTAGCTATTGATAGTATTTACATTTTATTTTAAATTGTCATTATTTATACTTATTTTGTTTAACTTATTATTGCATCTATGAAATATCCCATAGAACATTAAATACTAACTGATGAGGAGGAGTTAGTGACTTACACCAGGATTGTTTCTATCTGAATCCCAGTTTTAAAAATGATAAGTTAATGATGGGAGCAGCTCAGCTTTATATGAGGCACTTTCAGCATTATGAATTGCTTTGCGAATATCATCTCGCTTGACAGTCACAATTGCTCTCCACGTTTTCCAGATGAGGAAACCGAGACTGGACACAGGTTGACGCAACTTGCTCAGGTCACACAATTAGAAAAATGCATTTACTGTCCTATTGGCCAATGTGCTAGGGGTGAGGTGACACCCCAGAGTTGTTTTCATCCGCATTTCTCTAATGAAGAGGAATTTAGAACATTTTTTCACATGATTATCAACTGAAAACTGCTTTCAATGAGGAAAAGTCAAAGACAGAGCACAAACTTGCTCCCTAAGGCCGGAGCTCTTTCCTTTACCTCTGACTGTCTCTCTACTATCCTTAAAGTTTCCATTCCACTCATCAAATATGCATTCAAGGTGACCCTGGGCAAGTCACTTGACCCCCATTGCCTAGCACTTACCACTCTTCTGCCTTGGAGCCAATACACAGTATTGACTCCAAGACAGAAGGTGAGGGTTTAAAAAAAAATATGCATTCAAGGCTGATCCAGTGCTCAGCCCTTGTTTCCAAAGTGCTGGATGCTAAAGATCCCAGATAAAGAAAATAATGAGTGGAGCAGCATATGTCTCAGCTGGAAGAGTGTCTCATCTAACAAATCTGGAAACTCCTTTTGACCCTGCAATATCCCAACAACGTCTGTGCCCCAGTGAGATCACTGAAAGAGGAGAACATCCTATGTGTATAGAAGTATTCACAGGAGCTCTCTGGATGGGGACCAGGGACTCGAAACTAAGGAAGTGGCCATCGATTAGGGAATGGCTGAAATTGTGGAATATGAACATGTTTGGTTGTTGTTCAAACATTTCAGACTCTTCACGATTTCGGCTGGGGGTTTCTTGGCAGAAATACTATAATGGTTGTTATTTCCTTCTCCAGCTCATCTTACAGATGAGGAAACTGAGGCAAATAGGGTTAACTGACTTGCTCAGGGTCACTCAGCTAGTTAAGTGTCTGAAGCCATATCTGAACTCAGGAAGATGAATCTTTCTGATTCCAGGCTCTGCAGTCCATCTACTGAGTCACCCAACTGCACAGGGGAATACTATAGGGGTGTAAAAAATAAGGGAAACAAATTCGAATCCACATGGAAAGACTTGTATGAATTGATGCACAATGAAGTGAGCAAAACCAGAATAATTTGTACCAAAACATCAGTGTCATACAAACAAACAACTTGGAGAGCTGCAAGAACTCACTCCGACCCCTACACTAAGCCACTTCTGATTTGGTCTTCCCATGCTAAAGCGTGCCATCCATCTTTTGATAGAGAAACGTTAGAGAAAATCCACAGGAGACACCAATACTGGACGTGGCCAATGTGGAAATCGGCTTTGTTTTCCTGGGCTTCTTTATGACAAGGGCTTTGCTGGCCTTCTTTTTCCCCTAGGCTTTTTCTTAGGAGTTGGGAATAAAATAAATAATTACTCGTTAATTGAAAAAATAAATCCTAATCTAAAAAAACCAATGAGGAAACCATCTCAGAAGGATGCAGTGACTTGCCTGGGATCGCACAGATATTAACTAACCTCCAGAAGTTTCCGATCCAGCAAAGAGGAAAGAGGTTGATGATCATTTAATTTGGGCTACTGAGCGAATCTGGTTTGGAATCTTGCTAGAGGGAAGCAGCCATCTATGGATATTTCCCCGTCCTTTGGTGAGGATCCAGAAAGGGACGTGGAGGAGAACTTGAATAGGCTGCTCGCTTGGGGCAAATGCTTTATGGCAGCAAATCTGCCAAACACCTAGGAAAAAAGGAGTCTCTCGAGGAAAATAAGCTCAAAGCCACTGTTGAGGAGAAGCAACCAATGGCCAAGAGAAAGCAGAAAGAAGGTTAGCCAGATTTCTTGTCAAGGCGACTTGGTCACTAGTAAATGCAGAGGATGAAAGGCTAATAAACTAAAGCTTTCCTGCTGTCCTGGCCAAAAACATACCCGGCACTGTTCTCCTGTCCCAATCTTTGTCTGGCTTCCATGTCACCCCTCCACCTCCTCTTCTGAGCCACTGCACTTTGACAGGTAGCAAGTGAGTTATATAAGGGCAGAGACTGTTCTGCTTTGGCCTTTGCATGCCCTGTGTCTGCCACAGAGCTAGGACATACCGTAAGTGTTTAATAAATGCTTGTAGAATCAAACGGGATTGAATTAGAGGAAGGGAAAGGAGAGTCATGTCCAACTCTTCATGGGTCCTGTTTGGGGGTTCTGTAACAAAGATATTGGAGTGGTTTGTTTACCATTGACTTTTGCAGTTTGCTTAATAGATGAGGAAAGGGAGGCAAACAGGGTTCAGTGACTTGCCCGGGGTCTCCTAGCTAGTAATTGTCTGAGACTATATCTGAAGTCAGGCAGCTGAATCTTCCTGCCTCCAGGCTCAGCACTCTAGCCAATGAGCTACCTAGCTGCCCTCAGGGAAAGAGCATGAGAAGGAAGGAACCCACCACCAGAAGAGCAAAACCAGTTCCTCACATTAGTAAAATTCCCCTCACAGAAGGCTCCTGGAAGTTATCTAGCTCAGCCCCCTTTCTTCCAGAGGAGCAAAGTGAAGCCCAGGGAAGTTACATGACTTGCCCAAAGCCACAAAAATCATAAACAGACAAAATGGATGACAAAGGCTTTAAAAAATGAAGTGAATTGCCCACAGCTAATGGATATGAGGGCAGTATTTGAATCCAGGGCTTCCTGACTCTGGGGGCAGCATTCTCCATTAGGCCACGTTGCCTCTCCAGAAGTCGGTTATTCCATCTGCTCCCTTTCTCAGATAAAGAAACTGAGGCCATAAAAGGTTTAGCACAGTGATTTCCAAAGTGGGCGCCACTGCCCCCTGGTGGGTGCTGCAGTGATCCAGGAGGAAGGTGATGGCCACAGGTGCATTTATCTTTCCTATTAATTGCTATTAAAATTTTTAAAAAATGAATTTCCAGGGGGCTAAGTAATATTTTTTCTGGAAAGGGGGTGGTAGACCAAAAAAGTTGGGAACCACTGGTTTAGCGCCTTATCCAAAGGCCCACAGTTGGTAGGACTCCCGCTCATTCTAAGACCAAGTCTTTTGTCTACATGCTCCATGTTGCCCATGGGACAGCTTCTCAGGGCATCAATATGAAAAATCAAGCACTGGGGAACCTTCCACATGTCTACTGCTTTTATGGAAAAAAAAAGTTTTGCCCTGTTTCCTTTAATTAACCAACATGGGAGAAAGGATAGAAATTAGCCTCCTTAATGAGGAAAAGAATGAAAGGCGTATGACTTACCAAAGAGAAAACTAATATACAAGGACAAAGCTAAGACTCCAGCCAGATTCCTTCAAAAGACCAACAATGGAGTACTCAGAGACTACTTTGAGATGATTATTCCTCTGGTTGGCTTTTAAAGCCATTCCCACCCTGGCCCTGACTTGCCTATCCTGACTCGTTTGATTGATTGACAAATAGACAAACATATAGCTATAGAAGATATAGAGTTGCAGCTGGGTAGCATAGTGCATACAGCACTGGGCTTGGAATCAAGATGACTCATCTCCCTGAGTTCACATTCAGCCTCAGATACTAGCTGTGTGACCCCGAACAAATCACTTAACACTGTTTGCCTTAGTTTCCTTATCTGTAAAATGACCTAGAGAAGGAAATGACAAACCACCCCAGTACCTTTGCTAAGAAAACTCCAAATAAGGTTATGCAACAATGGGCACAACTGAACAACAACAACAAATATATGTGTGTACATACGTGTACATACATATATGTGCATGCACATACATATACTTTCCATCCCTATACCTTTGTACTGGCAGTTCTCTTCTTTTTTTTTAATTTAAACCTTTACCTTCTGTCTTAGAATCAATACTGTGTATTGGCTCTAAGGCAGAAGAGGGTAAGGGATGGGCAATGGGGGTCAAGTGACTTGCCCAGGGTCACACAGCTGGGAAGTGTCTGAGGCCACATTTTAACCCAGGACTTCCCATCTCTGAGCCTGGCTTTCAATCCACTGAGCCACCTAGCTGCCCCCATGGCAGATCTCTTCTAACTAGAATGCACTCCCATCTCACCTCTGTCTCTCTGAATGCCATGTTCCCTTCAAAGCTCAGTGACCCAGTGCTTTTCCTTCCACCTGACAATATCTAACTATTTGCACTAACTGTTCCCCATCCCTGGAATTCTCTCCCTCTTCATTCCCTCCTCCTGTCTGCCTTTAGGTACCAGTTAAAATCTTAGTTGTGCAGAAAGTCATTTCTGGTCCCCCTAACTACTAGAACCTTCCCTTGGTTGATTCCATCCAATTTCTCCTGTCTGTTTTGTTCGCACAATTGTTTATATGTTGTCTCCCCCATTAGTACGTAAGTTCCTGGAAGGGAGGAATTGCTTTGTCTTCCTTTGTTTCCTCAGAGTTTACAATAATGCTGGACATACGATGGGGGCTTAATACATGGTTGCTGACTTGATTTGCAAAAGCACGATCTGGATGAAGTGGATCCTGATCATCCACAGTTGCTCATGTCTCCCCACCATTAAGTTTAGCTTCCCTGTCTATAGTCGTCCCGGTCTCCTGGATAGAATGTGAGCTCCTTGAGAGGAGGGATTATTCCCTTTTATTCTCTGTGTCCTGAGCTGGGCTTTGATGAAAGATGGGGATTCTAAGGGAAGAAAGCAAGCAGGGAGTATCTTCTAGCCACCAAAATGCTGTTCATCAATGGACCGTTCTTTGTCATTTGAGCAAAATGAGGTTCGGCACAGTACCTAACACAGGGAATATGCTTTCAAAATATCTGATTGATTAATTGGCTGCTCTGGTACAGAGTAGGGAGTGTCACCCAGAGGTCTTTCACAACCAGATTTCCTCTCCATGACCTTTTCTTTTCCCTGAGACAGTAGCTAGAAGGGTGGCTTAAACCCTGTCTTTCTATACTGAAGGGAAAAGGTGCTTTAGCTCTGTCACCCTTATCTCAAAAAGAAATCTCCTCAGATGACATCCCTTTGCTGCGGCTTATTCAACAGATTACTGTAAGTCTGAGGGTATCGCAGCAACTGAGCCCTTCTGGGAGACAGTCACTTGAAAGAACCCTGAAGAGACAGACACATTGCTCTAGTTCACATAAAAAATATATGAGTGTGTATATATTTATACTAAAGTCAGATTTATTTTGGTAAGGTTACATGAAAAGGCCAGTTCCACCACTCGTTCACTAAATCCAAAATGCCCCAGAAATTCCACTGGACTTGACAAACTTCTATTAATTGCCTATCATGGGCTAGGCACTCTGCTGGGACCAGACACACCAAGACAAATGAAGCAATCATTGCTCTCAGAGAAACTAACACTCTAGAGCCGTGTTGGCAAAGGTAAGGCACACATGCCCTGGTGGCATGGAGGGGGCTTCTCTGTTCCTCTTTCCCACATCATCCATGGATACTTTTTTCATGCCCTGCGCCTCTGTCCAGCCACCCAGTGCAAACACTTCTTCCCTCTTCCTCCCTCCACTCTCTACAGTAATGCAGTGGGGCTCACAAGCAGCTTGAAGTTGCAGTTTGGGCACACGATCTGGAAAATGTTCGCCAATGCTGCTCTAGAGGGAGAGAGGACAGGAAAGCTCTCCATATACAAAATAAGTAAATACAAAGTAGTTACAATGTAACACAAATTTCAAAAAGGAGAGAGTGCTCCTGGGGAGACAGATAGAGATGATAAGAGATCCCCTATAGGAGAGGCCCAAGATCTGGGCTTTGAAGGAAGATGGGGCTTCTAAGGAAAGAAACCAAGCAGGGAGTATCTTCCAGTCACCAAAATGCTTTTCAGTGGGGACTGTTCTTAGTCATTTGAGCAAAATGGAGTTCAGTCTGAGCTAACCCCAAATGAGACACCCTCCTGTCATCTTTGTCACAGATGCTGATCTTTAGTGTATTTGGGAGGAGATATGCTTGGTAATAGCCAGCTTATTGATTCAAGTTTCATCTCTAGAAAATAGTCTAATGGCTCCTATCCTCATTGAATTTAACACATGCAGGAAGATAGTGCAGAAGAAGAAAACAAATTCCAGAGAAAGACAAGCACCAGAAGACATGAAAGTGACTCAATATTACTCATACATTGACTCATTCTCCATCATGCAAGCCTCATTACACTCTCCAGTTTTTATTTCTTAAGCACAAGATTGTATTACCAATGACACCATTCACAGAAAAGGCTAAGCCTTGAGACTCATTAAGAGTCCTATATCTGAAATGGGTGCCAGCCAGGCAGAGATCTGTACTGAAGTAGTTCATAAAATGACTCATTTTAATACTTGGGAGGGTCTCAATTGGTTTTTCTTTTCCTGGTCCTCCTTCTTCATGGATAAAATATATCATTAAATCAACTTGTGTTGAGGTGTCTATGGCAACCATTTGATTGATGACTTTTGGAAAACAGATGACAAGTCAATCCACATGCTCTCCTCAAGCATCCCCCCTAAACCTCCTCTCATCTACACCATTATGAGCCAAATGGTCCGCTGACAAAGCAACAAAACAGGGAAAAGAAAAATGGTTCTCCTCTCCGCCTGGATACACCTTGTGTTCGGTCTTCCATCTTGTTCTCCAACTCATAAAGTTAAGACATAAGAAGCCTCACATCTCCAATAATGAACTATCCTTTCTTCTATACTATCTGTGGCAAATTTGGGGGAGGCCACTAAGTCCATTTAAGTTAAAGCTTTTGGTCCTCTCCTACCTGAACTATTGTGATAGTTCCTCCTTGCTTTGCCCCTACTGCCTTTCTTTGAGTTTGAGGATGCAGAATGAAGTGATGGATGGATGCATTCCTCATGGCCACGGGTACTATAAGGAAAATGTCAGGAAGGGCACAAGCAAAGATACTTTCCAGAAACATCCTTCCCTGAAGTCTTACCCCAGGATGGAGGTGACTCTGGATTCTTTGCCACCAACATTAAAACTTCAGCAGACACAACGATCTCGAAAAGTTTCAAGGGTTTCCCCGTCTCAGGGCCAGTCTTGGTAAGGGTAGAAAGGTGACTTGACAAAGCTCACACATCATTTTTATTCTCTTTGTTTTTACCTTTGGATATGATCTCATAAAGTTTTCCCATTCCCACTCTGGTAAACAGAAGCATATCTCCTTGACTGTTCTCAAATGGGCTTTTAAGGGAGCTTCGCTGTGGAGCAGGTGGCAAGAAAAAGGTTGAAACAAAAAATGATTTTCTAAAACACGGAGGGGAGTGGTGATTTACCCTAGAGTCTCCACACCATTGAAATCAGGGAAGGGATAAAGTATGATCGAAAAAACAAATTCATAGGTGTTCAACTCAAAATACTGCTAATAAAGAGGTACAAAATAGTGGGCAAAATATCAGAGGCAGCTAGGTAGCCCAGTGGCTAGAGCACTGGAGCTGGAGTCAAGAAGACTTGAGTTCAAATCCAGCCTAGGCACTTCCCAAATTGTGTGACTAGGTCCAAGACACTTTGTCTTTGTATGTCTCACTTAACCATATGTATTTCCTCATCTGTAAAATGGGGACAAAAATAGCACCTACCTCCCAAGGGGGTTGTGTGGATAAAAGTAAGATAAAGTATGTAAAGTGCTTTGAAAATGATAAAGAACTATAAAAAAGCTGGCTATTATTATTATTATTATATAACATCATCTCTAGTCTCTAAACCGAGGGTACAAAACAATCATAACTCATCTAAACCAAAAGTTACCATAAGGAGGAGAATAAAAAGAATGCCACATACTCAACAGGTAAAGGCAATGTCTGAGCAGGTTCAGTGTAGGAAAAGAGAGACATAACTGGGATGGGGCAGTGCGGGCTTGCCCTCAGGGCACTTAAAATACAGAAGGTTCCAATAGTTTGCTACAGGTCCTTCAGCAGCCTTAGCAATGGGGTAGCCAAAATGATAATAGTGGACTCTAGAGGACTGGTTTCCTTCTAGATGGATGGTTACCAAACTTTTTTGGCCTACCACCCCCTTTCCAGAAAAAATATTACTTAGCGCCCCCTGTCACATACTATCATCATCCCCTTACACTTATTCACTGCCCCCAAATGCACCTGTGGCCATCACCGCTCCCTTGGATTGCTGCAGCATCCACCAGGTGGCGGTGGTGCCCACATTGGGAATCACTGTTCTAGAGGATAGGCAACTAGGCAGCATAGTGAATAAAATGCTGGACCCAGAGTGAGAAGTCCAGAGTTCAAATTCATTGAGACACTAGCTCTGTGATTCTGGGCAAGAGATTTAAACTCTCTTTGCCTCAGTTTCCTCATATGTAAAATAATAATTTTACAGCACCTACTTTGCAAGGCTGTTGTCAGGAAAAAATAATAATGATATTTGTAAAGCATTTAACAATGTATATAATATCAGGCACATAGCAAAAGCTATATAAATGCTTATTGCCTTCTCTTTCTATTGTCTCTGTTTGCCCATTAGATCTTGTCTTCTAGCCTGGGGGGAAGTGGGAAGGGGTGGTGAAGAAAGGGAGAAGAATCCCTCTTCCTCTTGTACCAACTGAACTTCTCCCAGAAAGTTGGCTATTGGAGGAAACTTTCCTTTTTTCTTTTTTCATTGATTACCCTTTGCTTAGGTCTGGTGTAAAAATCACTGATTAGCCCTCCTCAGGCAGAGATTCCAGTATAAAGGAGGAAATCCCCAAAGGGCAAGTTGCAATGAGAAAACAAAGAGGCGCTAATGACCACCAAATTACCCCTAAACAATAATTGCCTGGTGCCTTCTCAACACTTGTATTCTCTTTGTGGGAATTCAATGCAGTCCCTACCTGAACATTTCTTACTAATATTTCTCTGTTTTCATTACAATCTCATTAGCATACATGTAAAAACAGCTGCTACTAGCCAAATGGCACTGGAAAACGTTCAGCGTGACCCTACCAATCCTCGAAAGGTAGAGCTATGGAAAACCTGAGCCCAGTTCCAATCTTCTCCAAAGAGCCGGGCTTTCCCAGGACCCTGATGGACCCATTTCAGGTGCGCATCACTGGGACAAAGATGATAAAGGAGTGAAGTATGCCGAATTCAGAAACTCTTGGACACTCTTGGAGAGTAGAAGAGGTGGAAGCTTTTAGGAGTCGGAAGGACCCGGGTTAGAATCGTCTCATAGACACAGAAAAGCCCGGTGATCCTTGAGAGGAAGTGTCTCAGAGTGGACGAAGAAATGAAGTTGGAGTCCCAAGAAAGAAGTGGGTTCAGATCCCACCTCTGGTATTTAGTAACTATATATGGATTGGGCAAGTCACTGAACTCTGGCTCTCAGTTTCCTCATTTGTTTAATGATGGTGTCTAAATGAATGGCCTCTTACATCCCTTCCAGATACAAATTTTTTATCCAATGACCCTAGACAAACACTTAATGTCTCTAAGGCTCAGATTCCTCATCTGGGGCCCAGCAGCAAGCTGGCATCATGGGGTCCCCTCTCTGTCCTCCATCTGCCCATCTGGTTCAGATTTTGCCCTGTGGCCCATGCAAAAGCAGACAAATCCCTTCCCCACCTTCCTGCCAATGTTCCTGCCCCCTTGCTCTCTCCTCACAGGATGGGTGTCTCCTATCTCCTTATCTCCAAATTCTCAGTAGAAATTTCCTTCCCTGTGAATAGGGAACTCAGTGTCCCTGCTCCGATTCTACCCTCTAACCCACTTCCTCTTCCCAAAAATGAAGGGTCAGACTCTGCTGTGACAGACTAACAAGCCCACTCACATCACTTGTCTGAGCAGGAGTCAACAACTACAATCCATCCTGGTGAGACGCAGGCCCTCTGGGTATTCCAACTGACCCTGCCATTATTCCCTGAGGTACACCAAGCCTTCCCATCTGTTCTGTCATTACACACTTCAGACTCCCAAGAATTGCTACCTGACAGAACAACGGGCCGTCGGGTCCCGTGAGCCCTGCCATGCACCATGCAGTCGTGCCTTTGGGATCACCAGGCCCTTCCATCTGCCCTGAAAATTTATTGGCTCCCTGCCAGAGAATATGGACTCCTAATTTTTCTTTTTGCTTACACTGCTATGGTACATAGTAAGAACTCGAATGTTCATTTTCATTCTTCTATTCATTTGTTTATCTATAAAATGAGATATCAACAAGACCCATATCATTGGATTAAGGTAAAAAGGACCTGAGAGGATCCATTAACTCATTTATTTATTTATTTAACCCTTACCTTCCATCTTGAAATCAATATTGTATATTGGTTCCAAGGCAGAAGAGTGGTAAGAGCTAGGCAATGGAGGTTAAGTGACTTGCCCAGAGTCATGCAGCTAGGAAGTATCTGAGGTCAGATTTGAACCCAGGACCTCCCGTCTCTGAGCCTGACTCTCCATCCACTGAGCTACCCACTGCCCCCTGAGAGGATATATTTAAAAGCACTTTTCCAAATACAAGTGTTATATAAGTGCCTACAATTATTATTATTATTATTACCATCATCATCATCATTATTATTATTAAAATACTACACCAAAATGACTGATTAAAATCAGGAAATCTACTGCCAACATCTCTCTGCTTTTTTAAGTTTTAAGCATAGAGCTTTACTTGCATTTATTCCCTTTTATGAAATACATCGTCCAACGTAGCTTGAAAAGTTCACCCATCATATTGGCCCTCCTTGTTTTCATCTTGGCATATAAGCTCACTCAGCTCTGACAAGCTCCAACCACAGTGTGCCGTTCAGGCATATAGCATTCAGTGTCCCTGTAAGAAGTTCTTTGGTTTGCAATTGGCAATCAATAATTGCATTCTGCAAGGGGGTATTAAGCAACTACACTGTTCCAGCTTCAACTGGTCTCTTTGCCCCTTCCTCCCAGTTCTACCTTCTGGGGTCAAAGAGCTCTTATCTAAGCTTCCTTCCTTCCTTCTTTCCTTCCTTCCTTCCTTCCTTCCTTCCTTCCTTCCTTCCTTCCTTCCTTCCTTCCTTCCTTCCTTCCTTCCCCATGACGGTTCTACAGATTCTTGAGGACAGCTTTCACGTGTGACCTAAGTTTTCTCAGGTAAACATCACCTGTTCCTCCACCAATCCTAATATGGTATAAACTCAGTGACTTTCACACACACACACACACACACACACACACGTATGTATCATCATAACAGAGAGCCAAAGAGGATGTCTCATCACAGAGCTTATTAGCCGCAATCTCAGACTAAAAGCTGGGTCTCCTTCTACCCTGTCCTACAAAATACTAAACTAACACACAGGACTTTTCTAATATTCATCCAATTCCTCTACTTGGAAATACAAGCCATTTAGACACATTAAACTCTTCACTAAATAACTGGCATCTTTTTTCCTGAAATCGATGGGAATTTAAACTGTCATTAAATACATAAGCTAAGAGAACACGTTTCTGGAATCTTTCCTTCCACCAGTGTCAAGGTTGAAACTCAGGAGTTTTGCACCAGAAATGCAAAAGTCCCTTCCCGAATCTTTAGAGCCATTAGAAACTCTTTGATGTTCAATTCTGCCTTCCCTTTAGCGCTGTAAGAATTAGATTGCGAGTGGAAGGGGATAAAGAAGGAGATCCATGCACAGAAATCTCTGGGTATCCAGATCCAACAATAAATGAACTGAAAAGCGAGGAAGCCATGGCCAATCATCTTTTTCAATCATTGCATATGAGAGCTTATGAAAATACTTTTTGGTAAAAGCATTGTTCCATAGTTTTAATCTATAGCATCCACTATTTTCATGGTAATTTTCCCTCAAAAGGAATTCCATCCATATCTCACCCACCTATTCCTGTAGAAGTTTTTTATTCTGTGGATTTGAGTATCTGGAAGCCTACATGAGCAGGATTGAACATGGTCTGTTTAATAATAAAATGATACTTAAGATGTATATCAGGGGACAAAAAGGCAAAATGGGGCTGGGGCTTTTTTCTCATCAATAGGTAAAACCATGGGAATAGAAAACTGTAGGAACAGCACGGAAAGATAGAGAAGAATACTGGCTTTGGAGTCAGAGCTCTGGGTTTGAATTCTGGCTCTATCATTTTCTAACCTTGTATAAAACCCCCCACCCTCTCTGGGGCTCAATTTCCCCATCTGTAAAATGGTAGCAATGGACGCTCTGTGGATTTGAAAATTCTCTCCAGTTCTAAAATGATGATCCAACAAACCTCACTTGATGGAAAGAGAATACATTATTCATTGACTTGAGGTTTTAAAGGATAGAAGGAAGGAAAGGAAATGTGATGACAGTTTCCTCCACCAAAATATTACTTCTTCCCAAATGTGATTTTCTGCAATATTTAGACACAGGGAACTTGGTTCTCTCTTTTCTAGTATCACAGAAACATAACAAGAATTATTTAGGATCATAGATTGATAGCTGGAAGGGACCTGAGGTAATCAATTTACAGGTGAAAAACTGGGGCATAGAGAGGTCAAATGACTTACCCAGAGTGATACAGTGAATGAGGCAGATAATTGAACATGGATGTTCCTCCTTCCAAGTGCCCTAAACACTACACCAAGTTACCTCTCATTGACCTAGAAGGGATCTCAAAGGATCACACAAGCAAATCATAAAACTGGAGTCAGAATCAGATTAAAATAAAATGGAAGTAAAGACAGCAAAAGTACTTCAGTTGAGAGCTAGGCCTAGAGATCGGAGGTCTTGGGTTCATATCTGGGCTCAGATACTTCCTCACTGCATGACTCTGGGCAAGTCACTTAACCCCATCCCTGCCTAGCCCTTACCACTCTTCTGCCTTGGAACCAATACACAGAGTTGATTCAAAGATGGAAGGTGAGGGCTTTGAATAGATATAGATATATAATTGGGACATGTTTAAGATAATAGTATGACACAGATAAAATGAACTTGTGGTTGTTCTAAGTTAATATGTACCCTCAGGAATATATTTCTTTTTTTTTATTTTTTTTTTTTAGAAAAATTTTCCATGGTTAGATGATTCATGTTTTTACTTTCCCCTTCACTTCCCCTTTATCCCCCCCCCCATATCCAACACACATTTCCACTGGTTTTACATGTGTCATCGATCAAGACTTATTTCCATATTATTGATAGTTGCATTGGTGTGGTCATTTCGGGTCTACATCCCCAATCATGTCCGCCTCAACCCATGTGTTCAAGCAGTTGCTTTTCTTCTGTGTTTCCTGCAGTTCTTCCTCTGAATGTGGGTAGCTTTCTTTACCATAAATCCCTCAGAATTGTCCTGGGTCATTGCATTGCTGCTAGTACAGAAGTCCATTTCATTCGATTTTACCACAGTGTATCCATCTCTGTGTACAATGTTCTTCTGGCTCTGCTCCTTTCACTCTGCATCAGTTCCTGGAGATCTTTCCAGTTCACATGGAATTCCTCCAGTTTATTATTCCTTTGAACACAATAGTATTCCATCACCAGCAGATACCACAATTTGTTCAGCCATTCCCCAATTGACGGGCATACCCTCGTTTTCCAGTTTTTTTGCCACCACAAAGAGCACAGCTATAAATATTTTTGTACAAGTCTTTTTTCCTTATTATCTCTTTGGGGTACAAACCCATCAGTTCTATGGCTGGATCAAAGGGCAGGCAGTCTTTTAGTGCTCTTTGGGCATTGTTCCAAATTGCCATCCAGAATGGTTGGATCAGTTCACAACTCCGCCAGCTATGCATTAATGTCCCAACTTTGCCACATCTCAGAGATATATTTCTATCTGAGTTTGACCTCACTGCTCTAAACCAACTCTCTTATTTTACCAACAAGGAAACTGAGGCATAAAGATGAGAAGTGATTTAGGATCATAAATTTAGATATGGAAGGACCCATAATGCTCATCAAGTCCAACACTTTCACTTTGCAAATGAGGAAACCAAGGCATAAAGTAAAGATAGAAGTATACAATTAGAGCTGGAAGGAATTGTAAAGGTTATCAAGTCTAATTCCTTCATTTGACAGATGAGAAATGGAAGCCTGTTCAAAGTCACATAGTTGACAAGTAGGTAGTCAGGATTTGAACCCAACATGTCTGGCTCAAAACCACCTTCCTTTCTACCACCCCACTGATCTTTAGTAACCAATGAGAGGAGAGCAGTGGAAATAAGTAATACTCGAGAGCTCTGAAGGAAGTTGACTATTCTAAAGGATTCTGAGATGAGTAGGGAGCACATTCCAGAGGTGAGAGACAGCTGGTCCAAGAATGCATGACATTTTCTAAGTGACAGAAGGCTGAAAACAGTTCGGCATTTCTCTCTGTTAAGTGGCCATTAGAAACCTGCGTTGGATTCCCCGAGCCTCTCTGAAACCACCCAGCCCTCTCTTATTCACTTCCCTTCATAATCCTGACAGTCTCCTTTGCCTTTCTGATTGTCAAGTGTCAAAATAATATTGTCAAGAATAGCTCAGACTATCCAGAAGCATTTCTGATCACAATTATTCTTTCAGCCAGCCTCTACACTGCTTTCCTTTGTGACAAAGCCATCCTCCTTGAACATGCAGGGAAATATTTAGTTCACTCTGATTTTCAATAAATGGATTTTGCCTTTGACCTTCTTTCAAGTCAGGGAAGTCATTTTTCTCTTCCACTAATGGAGAAGTAGAGAAACTACTACAGAAAGTAGATCAAAGGATGGCAATACAAATAAAAAGCAATTTGTTGTTCAGTCATTTCTGACTCATCATGACCCTTTGGGGGTGTTTCTTGGCAAAGATACTGAAGTGATTGGCCATTTCCTTCTCAAGCTCATTTGACAGATGAGGAAACTGAGGCAAACAGGATTAAGTGGCTTTCCCAAGGGTCACTCAGCTAGTAAGATATCAAATTTGAGACCAAATTTGAACTCAGCGTCTTCTTGACTCCAGATCCTTTGCCCTATCTGCTGCACCACCTAGCTGCCCCTGTATAGCATGGCTACACGTCTTTTGCTTCTCTGTTTTGTTCAGGGTACACAGAATCTTAAAATCTTTAAGACGGAAAAGTCCTGGGAGCCATCAAGCCCAAAGCTGATATCCAAATCCTCTTGCCAATATTCTTGACTAATTGTCATTCGTATCCCCTAGAACAGGGGTCGGCAACCTTTTTGGCCGTGAGAGCCATAAACGCCACATTTTTTAAAATGTAATTCCGTGAGAGCCGTCCAGTGTTCACAGTGCCGCTCCTGTAACAGCACCTGAAAAAAATGGACTTTATGGCTCCTGCAGAAAGAGCCAGATCTGGCCCTCAAAAGAGCCAGATATGGCTAGAGAGCCATACTTTGCCAGCCCCTGCCCTACAGCCTTCATTTCTGACCTCCAGGGCTTTGTAACTCTGCCCCTGGCCCAAGATGAGCTTGGCTCATAATAGGTGTCAGTGAGTGAGTCAATAAACATTTGTCAAGGGCCCACCATATGCCAGGCACTATGCTAAGCACGGGGGACCCCAAAATAAAAAGGACAGAAGCCATCCCCTGCCTTCAAGGAGATCATGATCTAAAGAAGGAAACACAAGCAAATAAATGTATGCAAATAAGTTCTAGCAGAGAAAAACAGGAAATAATTAAAAGAGGAAACACATGTGGATTAAGAAGCACCAGAAGGGAAAAGGCTCCCAGAAGAACATGGAATTTGAGATGAGATTTTACTTGAAGGAAGTCAGTCAGGCAAGCCAGGAAGCAGAGATGAAGAGGGAGAGCATCCTAGGCATGGGGGACCACTAGAGAAAATGGCAGGAACTGAGAGATGGAGGGTCATATTTGCCGAACAGCCAGAAGGCCAGTGTCACCAGATTGAAGAGGATGTGTGTGGATGGGGGAGGGAGGCTAAGGGAAATACAGTGTAAGAAGACCAGGAAGGGAGGTGGGCTTAGGTTCAAAGGGCTTTGCAACACCAAAAAGAGGAATTTGGATTTGATGCTGGAAGCAATAGAGAGTCACTGGAGTTAGTCAAGTACAGAGTGACATGATCAGACCTGCATCTCAGGAAAATCACTTTGGTGGCTGAATGGAGGATGGACTGGATTGGGGAGAGATAGGAACAGGCAGGCTCACACCCTCCTCCCTAAATAAAAAATATCTATTGCAATAATCCAGGCGTGAGGTGATGAGGGTCTGCACCAGAGTAGGGACGATGAGAGAAGGAGGAATAGTCAAGAGATATATCGCAAAGATGACACTGGCAGGCCTTGACAACAGATTGGATGAGGGGGGGGTGGCAGGTCAAGGGGAGAGATAGTGAGGAGTCCAGGAGGACACCCAGATTGTGAGCCGGGGGGGCTGGGAGGCTGGTATTGCCCTCTACATTAATGAAGGTAGGACTTGGCAGGGGGAGGTTAGGGGGACATAGACAAAGAATTTTCATTCAGTTACTACTATTGCATGTTTAAAATACCCCTAAGTGGGGCAGCTGGGTGGCTCAATGGATGGAGAGCCAGGCCTAGAGATGGGAGATCCCAGCTTCCAATCTGACCTCAAACACTTTCTAGCTGGATGACCCTGGGCAAGTCACTTAACCCCCATTGCCTGGCCCTTACAGCTCTTCTGCCTTAGAACCAATATAACAGTATTGATTCTAAGATGGAAAGTAAGGGTTTAAAAAATTAAAATAAAATACCAGTAAATCCACTTACCAATAAAGACAAAGGAATTATGTGAACATGATCACAAAACACTCTTCAAAAATAATGATATAAGCAATTGAAGAGGAAGAACTTACTCATCATCAGGTTATGTTAATATAATCAAAATGGCATCACTTCCTACATTCATTTTCAGAATCACTGTCATACCAATCAAACCACCAAAGAATTGCTTTCTAGAACTAGAGAAACAATAACAAAATTTATCTGGAAGAAGAAAAGGTCAAAATTCTCAAAGGAAATAATGAAAAAGGCGATCAGGGGAAAGAGCTAGCAATACCAGATTTCAAATTATGCTTTAAAAGACAGTAATTATTTAAACAATTTGTCATAAGTTTAAAAGAACAGAAAAGCAGATCAATGTTTTAGATAAAACAGACCAGATTCCGAAATAACTGAACATGATAACATAAGCCCAATGGCACAAATTATCGGATTAAGGATTTATTATTCTGCTATCTAAAATATTCAGGGAATTAATATAAATATCTAAGAACAAGAATGATTCTCTAACAGATCATTGGTTGAAAGACATAAGTGGGCAGTTCTCAAGGGGGAAAAATTCCAAACTACCATCAACCATATAGAAATAGCCCAAATCAGTAATAATAAAAGAAAGGCAAATGAAAACTACTTTGAGGCTTCCTCTCATGTCCATCAGACTGGAAATGCTGACCAAAATAGAAAAGGACAATTGTTTGAGAAGCTGGGAGAAGACATTGCTGTTGTTAGAATTATAAACTGAGGGGCAACTGGATGGCTCAGTGGATTGAGAGCCAGGCCTAGAGACAGGAGGTCCTAGGTTCAAATCTGGCCTCAGACACTTCCCAACTGTGTGACCCTGGGCAAGTCACTTAACCCTCATTGCCTAACCCTATAACAAATAAAATTAATATAGAAGAATTATGAACTGATCAAAGATTCTAGAAAGCCATTTGGAACAAGCCAAATAAAAACCAAACCCTAAACTGTGTTTACCTGTCCACCCAACAATACAACAAAAAGCTCAAAATCAAAGGAAAAGACTCATATGCCCAAAAATATGTCTAGCGATTCTTTTTTTCAATGACAAAACACCAGAAACAAAGTAGGTCCCCATCAGCTGGCAAATGGCTGACATATGAAGAGAATATTATTCTGACCTAAGAAATTACAAAAGGGATGTAGCCAAAGAATCCTAGAAAGAGTTTTATAACTTGATGCAATTGAGTGAGCAGAACCAGAAGATTAATACATTGATTGCAATCATAAAGGAAAATCTTAAAATACTTCAAAAATACGAGGAACCATGATTTCACAAGACTGTTTTCTACCCCTTGGGGGAGAGGTGAGGGATGGGCGGTACCGAATGGGACATACATTTCTAGACATGACCATTAAAAGAAAAAAATATGTTTTGCATTAACGCATTTTTGTTCCAAAGGTGGGCCTTTGTGAGAAGGGGAATTAGTGTTAGTGCTATAAAAAATAGGGGCAAAGAAGAAAGAAAAGAGCTTTAATAAATCTTTTTAGAAATACACCAGTTCAGGTGCCATGGTTCACACTTGCAATCACTGCTAATGGCTGGCAGGGCTGAGATGAATGGATCACTTGAGCCTAGAAGCTCAAACTAGGTTGGCTAAACTCATCAGATTTCTGTATTGTCTGGCATACTCACTTGAGATCTCCTTGAGAGTGGGAAGATAGCAGGCTCTCTGAGCACAGGCTAACTAATCCAGGCTAGAAATGGAACAGGTCAAAGCTCCTATGCCAATCCATAGGAGTATCAATTCTTTAGGAAGTGCTGCCTTTTCTATGTAGACTGGATAGGAAGACTTTTTAAAGTCTTTACAAAAAAAAAAAAAAACAACAACAGAGAAGGAGGCATAGATAACAGGGGAATTTTGTTCCTACCACATTCAATTTAATGTAGATTAAAAGGAAGAGTGGAATGCTGTGAATTCACAATCTTATTACACACCCATTTTCTTTGTAAATGGAAATACAAGTATCCCCTCCACAGTGAAGGGTGGCAAAGGGATGAGGTGCCCCCAGGATCTTGAAAATCCACATAAAAGTTGGCTAGCTTTTTCATTCTTGTCACAAACTTTAACATTTTACTTATTTTAATTTTTAAAAAGAGAAATTGTGTATATTTGTGGTATTAAAAGATAAAATGTTGGGGGCAGCTGGGTAGCTCAGTGGATGGAGAGCCAGGCCTAGAGATGGGAGGTCCTAGGTTCAAATCCGGCCTCAGACACTTCCCAGCTGTGTGACCTTGGGCAAGTCACTTGACCCCCATTGCCTACCCTTGCCAATCTTCCACTTATAAGTCAATACACAGAAGTTAAAGGGTTTAAAATTTAAAAAAAAGATAAAATATTGATATTCCACATCATACATATATTTTATTCATTTTTGAATTTTTAAACTTTTTCCGTGTTGTCCGCTGGCCTTTGCATGTCATCTGTGGCTTCTGCAAAACTCACAAAAATTCCTGTTTAATTTATTATGCCAACTTGCAATATAGCAAGACTGTGACCAGGAAAGTCGTGATGTGGAAGTGATTGATACCTGTATTTACAGTTGTGGGTGATTTTCTAGAACAAAACTTTCAAAAATTTCCGAAGAAGTGATTCAGGTAAATTCAGTTCGCATGAAAGGCAGCACTGGCCCATGGCCAGTTAGTAGTGGGAAGATGGCTTGCAATACCACTTTGTGCCAGAGAGGCTCTAGAGCGGGAAGGTAGAAGACCACGCAAGTGTTTTGGCACCGATGTGGGAAGTAGCAGCTTTTCCAGCTCGTGGGCATCAATCTACGAACAATAATTTAGTGTTTCCTGGGTTCCAAGAAAAGGGACGGTATAGCTTCTGTCCCTCACCATGCTAGATTCTGGGTATAGAAAGAAAAAAAGTAAACCTAACCCCACCCTCAAAGAACGTTTATTCCATGGAAGGAATTGCCATACGACACGAGTACTCCACGGTGTAAAATGGATGGAGAGAGAACTCATCCAAAGATGTGATTGCCTTGCTGGTTTAGTTGTGTGTTTAAGGCTAGCTGGGTTACCTCCTCCTTAACCCTGAGAGCTTCAAGAGGTTGGTCCCTCTGGTGGCACTGCGAACAGGGAGGACAGGAACCAGTATTCAGATAAAGGACTTCTATGAGGTAGAGTGTTGATGCTTTGCCAGAGCTTATCAAAATGCCTGGCCCTCTAGATGTCCCCTCTGGACACAGTTCCTGTCAGGGAGACAGTAATGGCAGACAGCTTTGGGTTTGATGTAACCGAAACCTATTTAGAACTGTTTCCCCTAATTTCCCCCTTTCACCCTAGCTGCCAAGGAAATCTTATCTGACTGGGTAGTATCTCAAAAAGGTGATTTATTAACACAGGATCAAGGAAGGGATAGGAGAGTGGGACTAGGAAGCCTTATTCTAACCCAAAGGAGATAGGGGGTCTTTTGGCCTGAAAACATTCTTCTTTCCTTTCTCTATTCTGTCTGCTAACCTAAACTAAGGGACAGGTTGCAAAGTCTTTCTTCAGTTGGCACAGAGAGAGTAAGTCATCTTCAGGCTGGCTCAGCGAGCTTTCTGGGCCAAAACCCTTCCAGCCGCTGTAAACTGTTCAGCCAGCATCTTTTAGTTGTCATCCAGGAGAAAACAGGTACAATCACAGGTCTTCAAGGCACAAGGGAAAGGTTGGGAAAATTCCCAGGTATTCAAGGGTTTGAATCCTGAGGTGAGGTAAGGTCCTCTGTTCACCACCAAGTCCAAAGACGAACTCCCTTCTCAGTTCTTTTCCCAGAACCCTTTGCTGTTCCTTTGAACTGCCTCTCCTGTCACTCAACTCTCTCTCTCTTTGCAACATTCCAAAAATCCTTCTTTGTGCAAGACTTCTCCTGCAACGGTCAATCTCTGCGATTCTTACTAACTAAGCAGTTAGTCCTCCCTTGCAGAAGGACTGAGTACAAATGCTGTCAAGTAAGAGTGGCACAAGCTTGTCAATTGTACAATCACTTTAAAAACATTCTGTTAAAAGGCGCATACTCAGGATTTGGGAGCCCCAGAAAAGCTTCATGGTAGGTTTAGCCCTTTCCCTACATGCCGCTGACCACCATTAGAATTTTCTCAGAAAATATTTCTTCACTGATAGCTCCATGTCCCATACTGCTTAGACAGGCATCAAAATAGATTTTACACAAGAAGTTTGCTGAATAATGATGAATATTCCAATCTCAGAAGACTATTTGTTTCGATCAGTCTTAAAGATTTTCCTGTTTATCAATGCCAGTTCACACCATCCTAGATCAAAGAACACTGATTTTTTTTTTAATTTTAAACCCTTAACTTCTGTGCATTGACTTATAGGTGGAAGATTGGCAAGGGTAGGCAATGGGGGTCAAGTGACTTGCCCAGGGTCACACAGCTGGGAAGTGTCTGAGGCCGGATTTGAACCTAGGACCTCCTGTCTCTAGGCCTGGCTCTCAATCCACTGAGCTACCCAGCTGCCCCCGAACACTGAATCTTGAATGATTCTGCTTGAAGAATTTGTGGAGGGTTTTCCCCCTTTCTGTTGGATACATGAGAAAATCTCATTTCTAATCAGGGATAGAAATAGGGACTTTATCTGAGATTTTATTAGTATAGAGAACTCTTGGGGAGGAAGTCCCCTCCATCAAAGAATATATGTACCTTCTCTGCAACTTATGGTCTTGGAATGTTATCAAGAGCACTTCCTAAAAGATTCAGTGGCTCACCCAGAGACAAACAGTCATTGTGTGTAAGATGCAAGACTACCCAAGTCTTCCTGGCTTTGAGATTAACCATCTACTCTTTGGTGATGCCATTTCTAATCACTGTCAGCCATAATATCATTTCTGCTATGCAAAATGGAGAGCAGAATGATTGACATTTAGCGGTTTGGAACTTAGAATCAACCAAGCTTGCCATGAGCCAGCAAGGGCAAAAGTCAGTTGCTGGGAAGATTATAAATAGAAGGATTTTGGATTCCGGGTTAAGATGGCGGCAGAGTAAGAAGCAGCTCTTAACCTCTCCTGACCAAAACACACAAAACTCCTCAAGGGGACATAAAAACAAGTCCAGACGAACGGAGGAACCCCCACAACAGGGCACAGCGTGGAAGGTACATGGAATCAAGGCATTTCCATGCTATAAAAGGGTGAAACAGCCCTCACGAAATCACGGGCTGAGTAATCACCCCACCCCCACCCCCTCCACACACAACACCTGTAGCTCCGAACCCAGCTAAAAAGAAATAGAGCAAGTTTGGGGCACCCATCGAGTCATTGGCAGCTCCGGGGCCTGTTCCTGAGAGCAGCAAGACTTAGGACCCCATTAAGCCAAAGAACGCAGGCGAAATCTGAGCGCGCGGGAGCAGGACGCTGGGCGCACAGTGCAGGCTGAGCAGAACGCAGGCACTGCGGAGGCATGGGTGGAGGCAGACACAGCCAGGAACTAAAGCCTAAGTGGGGAACCAGTGTGGACAGGTATACAACTGTGGAAGCAGCGCCCTGAGACTTGTAAAGAAACCTCCGGCAGAAGATCAAGCAAGGGGGCCCACCAGGGGGCTTGACCTTGGAAAAAACCAGAAATCAGACCTCAGGAGCCAATAGATCGCGGTCAGACACTGAGCTCGAGGATAAATCTGAGAAGCTGCTGGGGTAATGATGGCTACTCAGCCTCAGGAAGTTCAGAAGAGAAAGAATAACAACAAGAAAAAGAAGTCTTTAACACTCGACAGCTTTTACACAGAGAAAATCCAGACAACCGAGCAAACAGAGGAGGAGAACAAACAAGCATCCGGACCCTCCTCAAATAAGGATTTTGGACCAAAGGGGGTCTCAGTTTGGAGAAGGGCCTTGGTGGGAGGTTTTGGTTGTTTGAGTAGGCCAAAAGTCAATTTAAGATACCAGCAGCCAATACTGATCAACACCTTAGTTCCAATCCTGTGTGAATCTATATTATACACCTTAATCAATTAATCATCAAAGAAGAAGCAACATCAGTACCAACAAACAACCTGGATCAGGTTAAAGCAGCCTGGCCTGGCCAGGTTGCAAATGAAAGAAACAAACCTTTTCAACTGTTAATCTCAAACCCTGACTACCTTCAAGTTGATATCACCTGAGCATCTGTAGCTTTAGCCAAGGACTGCCTTTATACCTCTTTCCTTCAGTCCCCTGTTTCCCTTTCCCTAAGTCTGTTATCATGAAATCTTGACACTTGCTTAGGTGGATGTCATTTTTACCCTAAGGATCATCAAACATATCCTTGGGTATCTGAAGGAAGAGGGATTATTGAGACTAAAGTTAAGTCACAGTCAACTAGCGTTTATCCACATTTTGGAGCCAGGATAAGCATTCAAAGGAGCTGTGGGATCTAACCCCGAGTCTCTTCACTTGATCACTTATCCTGGACCACTGTTATATTGAAGCTGGGTGTATTAATTTCTTCACATACATTCCTGTAAGGTCCTTAGTGTTCACCACCACAACTTAGTGCCACACCTAGGGGTTCCTACACTCACTCAGCTTCAGCTCCTCATACCATCAGAGGACCTTGTGCTCCCATTATCTTATAACAGTTTTATAACACAGCCAATCAATGAACATGTATTAAGCTCCTACTATGTGCTGGTACTGTGCTAAATGCTGGACATACAAAGAAAGGGAAAAAAATAGACCCTACCATCAAGGAGCTCACAGTCTAATGGGGGAGGCCATATGTAAACAATCAGGTATAAACAAGCAATATACAGTATAAACTGGAAACAATCAATAGAAGGAAGATGACAGAATTAATAAATTGAGAAAGGCTTCCTGGAGAAGGTAAAATTTAGCTGGGAACTGAAGGAAGCCAGGGAGGCCAGGAGATGGGGATGAGAAGGGAAAGCATGCCAGGCCAGGAGAGAGAATCTGAGAAAATTTGGGGTTCTAAGTTTGCATCTAATCTTCATAGTTAATTTCAGCTGATGATGGCATAACATAGTCCTACCAACATAAAAAAGAGAATCCTACTGAAATCTATTAATCAAGATGGAAAAGCAGCAGCAACTGATTTCAGGTTTGGTGTAAATGACTATAAAGTCAAACTAAAAGTGTGCCCTCTGACTCCCCCATTCTTATTCAGCCCAGAGGTCATGTGGATGTCCTGAATTTTTCCTGTTGTCAGTTTTTTCCCCTATTCTATATCTCCACTCAAAGTTAAAAGTTTTAAACAGCATTTGTCTCTTGAGGCAAAGGCAGAGAGCAGAGCTGATCATGTAATTTATGACAAAAGAAGGATAAATGTAAATTAAGATTTTTTTCCCTGGCCCTTTTGCTGGAATGCTGATAAAAATAACTCACCTATTACCTCAAACTACTCTGTCTGCTTTGGGCAGTAATTCAAATAAAGTGGCCTCATCTCTGTATCCTTTAAGGACAAAGTTCAAAATCTTTTTGCAATACACTTGTATGTATAAAACTTATGACTGTGTACTAAATTTAATTTGACCAGAAAATGGTATTCTGACTGAATTCAAATCAATATTGATTGTTTCATTATCAGCAGGATACTTCCTAGTTTGTTTTTTGCTTTCTTTTTTATTTGTTTTGGTTTAGTTCAGGGTGTGTGTGTGTGTGTGTGTGTGTGTGTGTGTGTGAGAGAGAG
>NC_058131.1:717392160-717422147 GCF_016433145.1 Gracilinanus agilis
GAGAGGAGAGGAGAGGAGAGGAGAGGAGAGGAGAGGAGAGGAGAGGAGAGGAGAGGAGAGGAGAGGAGAGGAGAGGAGAGGAGAGAAGAGAAGAGAAGAGAAGAGAAGAGAAGAGGAGAGAAGAGGAGAGAAGAGAAGAGAAGAGAAGAGAAGACAGATGAGAAGACAGGAGAGAAGATAGGAAGGAGGGCAGGAGAGGGCAAGAGAAGACAGAACAAGAGAGGGCAGGAGAAGGAAGGGAGAGAGTAATGAGATCAGCTCACTTAGATGAGAGTTAAGATGGGCCACAGCAGAAGGAGGGATGGATTTAGACATTTTCCAGCTATGTGATGCTGGACAAGTCACTTAGCCACTGTTTGCCTCAGTTTCCTCAACAATAAAATGGGGATAATAATATGGCACCTACCTCTCAGGGTTGTTGTGAAGATCAAATGAGATCATATTTGTAAAAGCATCTAGCATAAAGCTGATAATAAATGCATATTACTTTCTCTTAGTCTTGAATTGAGGGACTCCAGTGTCCTTCTTTTAGGACCTTAACTACATGATCTTGAAGGGTTTTTTTTTTTTCAGATATCTGTGAAGTAACTGTAGAGATTTGGAGGAAGGCAGACATCTTCCCATGGAGGGAGTTCCCAGTTGGCTCAGGGATGATGTTGGGTTAAGAGAAATGAGTGTAGAGCCATATGGTGGCTTGAGCTCAGGTTCAATTCCTGCGCCTCAGCCATCCAGCCCTTTCCAAGCCCCATAAGCTCTTGGAAGTTAGATCATCAAATCATAGTAATAAGCATCTGTCATTTAAACTTCTCCTTTACCTCACTATCTCAACAGTCTTCCCTTTCTGAACAATCTTCCACTTGGCTTTCAAAGCCTTTTTCCTAAGGAACAAGCCTGCCTCTGCCACCCTCCACCCAACCGCTTACCTCAATAAATTGCAGGGACTCTCTATTGCCTCTAGAATCAAATCAGTTCCTCTGTTAAGCTTTCAAAGTCTCTCCTCATGTTGCCTCAAATTACCCTTAAAACCCTTTCTATATCACTGACCTTCAAGCACACTGTGGTCTAGCCAACTAGACTTCTTGTGGTAGGTCACACGTAATAGTTGACTCTGTGCTGGCTGTCCATCCCCAGTGCCTGGATTACACTCGCTCTTCACTCCTCTTCTCTATTTCAAAGACTCTTCACTTTCCTTCAAGGCTCCAACTTTACACGAAGCCTCTCTGCATTCTTTCACCTTCTAATGGTCCCCTCACCCTCAAAAAAATGTCCTGTTATCTATTGTATGTATACTTCCTTTTGTAAATGCTGCTTCCCTCAGGTAGCCCAGAAGCTCCATCATGGCAGGAAGGACTTACTGCTCTCTAATCTTTGTCTGCATGGGGCCTGCCCCATAGTAGGAGTTGATTGGTCAATTGAGGTGGTAAGAGTCATCAGCAACTACCTCGTTTTACAAATCAGGAAGCTGGGACGCAGAAAAGGGAAGCCTCTCACCCAAAGGCAGATGGGGTTCGAAAGGGCAAAACTTAGGTTCAACCCCATGCCCGTTGACTCCAAAACCGGTGTGCCATCACTGACGTTATGCAAAATACAATATATTACTCAGCTCAGAAGTTGTTAGCGATAAAGAGTTTTATAAATTGGAAAATCTATTAGGAGCGGGAACTATGTATTACGATAATTATAACGTTACTCTTGAACTTGAGTGTTTGTAACCTGACAATCTGAGCAATGAAGAATGAACACTGTCTCAGTTTGCCAAAGGAAGCTCCTCACTCCCTTCCACTAAGTCGAACAAAAATAAAATAGCAAACTTCCGCCCCATCCCCAAGTTTATTCCAGTGAACAAGCACTTGAGCGGTTACCAGAAAGGTCTTCTCCAAGTGGCAGACCCATTAACATCCATTTCCATGGGTATAACTGGGTCCATTCAAATATGGGAAAGAGATCTGATCCCCATTCAGGCAGAGTGGATCTGCCTATTCACAAATGGGACCTAACTAATGGATTATTTAACCGTTTTTCAATTACTAAAATGCACAACTTTTATGGGATATAGACAACACCATATGATTAACAAGTCTTTTTTTGGAAGCCTTCGGATAATAAATTTAATCCAAGCTGATTATATCTGAACAAATGCAAACTCATAGCCTTGTTAGAAAAAGAAAGATTTGTTTTTATGATATGGCTAAAATAGACAGTGTATTTTTAGGAAATATTCTCTAGAGTTCAACATTCTCTAGGGATGAACTTGGATTAGTGTCCAAATCAAAACAGGAAATGAGCGGGATCATTACTTCAAATTAAGGCTGTATTTTTTCTCTGCATTTTTCAATAAATTCTTTCTTGAAATGAGTGTTAGTCACACCCTCATATGCAGATATAAGCATAATATAGATTTAGATGTGTATAGAAGTGATAGAGAGGTAGATGGGCTTGGTATATTTATATGCTCCCTATTTCTACACTAAAGAACTAGGAATTTGAGTGCACTATTCACCAAAAAGAATTAGACTAGAAATTGCATTAGGTATACTAGGTTAAAAGAAACAGGAAGCAATGACCCAGACAAAGGACCCAAAGGAACTTATGAGAAAGATGCTCTCCACATCCAGAGAAAGAACTGTGGGAGCAGAAACACAGAAGAAAAACAGAGGATTGATCAAGTAGCTCAATATGGATGTGATTAGGGTTTTGATGTTAAAAGATCGCTCTGTTGCAAATATGAATAATATGGAAATAGGTTTTGAACAATGATACATGGTTAACCCAGTGGAACTGCTTGTCAGCTCCAGGAGGGGGGAGGAAAGCATGGGGGAGGGAATCAGGAATCATGTAACCATGGAAAAATATTCTAAAGAAAAAAGGAGGGGAAAGCAACAGGAAGCAATGACCCAGGACAATCCAGAGGAACTTATGAGAAAGGTGCTCTTCACATCCAGAGAAAGAACTGTGGGAGCAGAAACACCGAAGAAAAACAACTGCTTGATCACATGGTTCGATGGGGACATGATTAGGGTTTTGATGTTAGAGAATTGCTCTACTGCAAATATGAATAACATGGAAATAGGTTTTGAACAATGATACATGGTTAACCCAGTGGAACTGCTTGTCAGCCCCAAAAGGGGGGGAGGAAAGAGTGAGGGGAGGGGATCCAAAGTCATGTAACCATGGAAAAACATTCTAAAGAAAAAAGGGGGAAGGAATAGGAAGCTTATTGTAATATGTATTATCTAATTTGATCCTCACACCAATGTGATTAGCATATGCTATTCTTATTCCCATTTAAAGATGAGGAAACTGAGGCAGTCAGCAATGTCATGACCTGGACGCTGTTAAATGCTAAGGCACGGAGCTATTAAATGTCTGGGGTAAGGTTTTAAGTCAGGCCTTCCTGACTCCAAGTCCAGCATTCAGTCCACCTTGCCAGGAAAAAGTAAACTGATGTTAAATGCTTTAACAAGTGATAATAATAGTAACATAATTTAGATAGAGTTCACTCTTGAAAAGCATTTAGCAATTGGTATTTCCTTTGGTTTTCACAACACAAAAGGGATATCATGGATGTCATTAACCTTCTTTTTACAAAGGGTGACCTGAGGTCCAAGAGCCCTTGAGTAGCTTGTCTGTGCTCACAGGGACGAGAAAACCTCTAAGGTGGAATTCCAAGCCAAATCTTCCTGACTATCAAATGTAAAGGATTTCGAATACCTGCTTTCATTTTGAATTTCCAATTGGAAAGCTGTTTCCTTGTTTCAAATTTTCATTCCATTTCATGGGTTTTAATATTTCAATGAAGCCATGACCTCCCTGGTTTGGAATTCGCTCCCTAGGGCAATTCATAACCCAACAATGCCTCCTCATCCAGGACTTAGGTTCGAGTCCTGGCTCAGCTACTGGATAGCCATGTCACTTAATCTTTCAGGGTTTCAGTTTCCTGATTTTTGCTGGTCCTTCATTTTCAAAGAGTGCCAACGACATCATGAGGTGATACCTTGACTCGCGGATGAATTCGACTGAAGTGACGGCAAGTTGCGGAAGTCTTCGGCCTCACTCTCTTCCAGTCATCCGAGTTGAACAGCAAGGCAAAAGGCAGGATGGCCTGGGATGCGGTGACTAGACGACCTGGGATTCTTCCATGTCCGATCACGCTCTAAGCATTCCACAGCACCTGCTTCAGCCACCTTCATGCCATTGGAACAAACCGTCCTCATTCGCCTGTTCCATTGGGGAAGTCTTCAATGGTTGGAGTAGGCATTCCCCTAACTCACTAACGGGTTTGACGCCTGTTGGTTGCCCTTAACCTGGCTTAGTCCATCAGCTGAGACAGTTTTACAAAGATGTGGCTGATGGATGTTCTACCGTCTCCTGGAGTCACAGGTAGAGTTGAGTGAAAGGTGGACACCAAAGGTGGATGGGCAGCCCTGATAAGGGCTTGGCAAGCCCTCCCACCAGAGGTTCTGGTCCTCCTTGAACATCCTCTACACATCCCCTAGTGCAGAGGGGATACAAATAAAAACATGGTCTCTGCCCCTCAGAAGCCCACATTCCAATGGTGAAGATAATATGCCGATAACTACAAGATATATGGAGGGTAAATGGAAGAGAATCTCAGAAGAGCATTAGCAGTCGAGGGCACTGGTAAGAGCTTCTCACAGAAAGGAGGATTGAACTCTGTCTTAAAGGAAGCCAGGACATCCAGGAGACAGAGATGAAGAAGGAGAGAATTCCAGGCATGGGGGCCAGCCCACATAAGGCATGGATTTGAGGGGAGAATGCTGTGTTCCAGAAACAGAAAGCGGGCCATTTGTCTGGACTCTAGACTGCATGGAAGGTAGTCAGGAGTAAGAAGACTGGAGAGTTATGAAGGACAGAACCTTTTGTATTGGAACCTAAAGGCAATAGGGAGTTATTGACGTTTACAGAGCAAGGAGGGAAGGAGGTGTGGCCTTCACTTCAGAAGATCACTTTGCCATCCCTATCATAAGATTCCCGGCTCACAGACACACAGTTCACCCCAGATCCCAAATATGGAGTCTTTCCAGGTCAGTAGGACCTGTCAGAAGATGGGTTCCTTCCCTGAGGACACAGAGTTACCTCCCGAGCACAACGAGGGCTGCACTGGGGGTGTCGGTGCCAAGTAAAACAGCAGACGTGTTTAATTAATGGATGTCCACGTTGTGCCTTTCAGGCCCTGTTTCGGCACAAAGCACTTCAAACCCCAGATCTCACGCCGCTGCAGCCAGCACAGTGATATATTATCGGTCAGAAGGTTTCTTTTCTGAAGTTAGCTGTGAAATGTTACCTATTTTTAAACCCTGCCTCACTCCGACTTAGCTCTGTTTTGATCCTTATAATTTATTTTAAAGATCACACTGTACCAGCTCTCTGCTTTCTGAGCCTTAACTGTGGCCTTTGGCCAAAAGCAATAAGTTGTGACCTGGAAATTGCTGCTTTTGGGTAATCTAGTGCACCGGGAGGCTTTTAACGGGACGCCATAAGAAGAGCCGACGCCCTGAGGAAGCTGGACCTGCTGGAGGTCAGGACGCTTAGCACACGGCCCCGCTTGGAAAAAGCCTAAAGTAGGAGGGTCCCAGCTGCGGCCTGAGCCAGGCCCGAGACGGAGGCCAAGGCCACGGAGTTCTTCCTTGAGGAGACTCACAGGAGACGAGTGGAACTGACTCCTCCTCGGACTCCCAGACACAGTCCTGGCAGGGTAGGCTGCCCAACACTAACGATACCGCCTCTGGCCTCTGCTTCCCCTCCAGCCAAACTTCAGTTAAGATGGCCCAGCCTGAATGATTGGTCCAGGGACTTAGCCTATCACCTGCTGGCCTCGGGTTTGCACATTAACCAGCCAGAGTTCATCCAGAACTGGAAGGAATGCCATTTGGGGAGATCTTTTTAAGGATAAGGGAGGAATAGCCTGTCTTCAACCCAAATGCCTGGAAGCCCCAGGAAAATAGGGGCCTGGCTAAGGGGTCCTCTGGGCCACTGTTTCTGGGTCAGGTCTGGAATCCTGCATCCTACAAGATAGCAGAAATATCAACCGAACATGGCAGGGGAAGTCGAGGTTCTGAGTTAGAGCCAGCAATGCCAGTGTCTGATAGCTCAGGTTGCCAAAGTATATTACAAAGGTTACCTCACTTGATGCCCACAATAACCCTGTCGTCATCCTCATTTTATGGAAGAGGAAACCTCCGGAGGGTCAAAAAACTTCAGAGATTTACCCTAAGTCACTGAGATGCTAGGGACTGGAGACAAGATTTGAACTCAGGACTCCTCCAATCCAAGTCCAACACCAGGCTGCCTGCCTCCGTGCCTAATTGGACCTCCTCTCCCCCCTATTCATTGTGTCATCTCAAGAGAATGGCCTCAATTTTCTGGACTCCCATTTCCACATAAAAAAGGAGAAGAATTGGGCACGGTGATGTCCAAGAACCTCAAACTCTGTGCCACCACCAGCGGCGACTTCTCTCTTGACCCCCTCTGCAGTCACTGCCTTTTCCTTTCTTCTCAGGTCATTGTGTACATGTTTACCTGCCTGCCTGCTGTTCCAGCCACCCTCCCGACCTTGGAAATCTTAACACAAGACTCGTGAAGGCGGGGACTGGTTTTCCTTTCATTCTTGTAGCCCCCAGCATCAGGCACCATTCCTCGAACATAGTAGCTTGGCAGGTATCTAAGCGATGCTTGTTAAACTGAAATGCCTGGCTGGCGGCAATGGAAGGCGAGTTCAAGAAAGACCTTCGGGGAGGGGAGGATTCCTATGGGAAGCCCATTTAGAACAAGGTGGGACTCCTTCCAATAAAGCTCCCGTGGTAGAGGGCCTCGAAGACCATGCTGCTTGAGCTTGGCAAGGAAAAATACCAATGGATGGATTAGGGGTCAGGAGAGGGGAAAAAATAGAGTCAGTCAAAATGGTCACAAGAGTTCCCCTGTAAGCCAAGGGTTGGCTTCTTTGGGGCGCTCTCTTGGAAATTCCCTTCTCCCGCAATATATTTCTGGATTCCAAGTGTGGCACTCAGAGGGGCGATGCCAACTGCCAGAACATAAATAGCTCCTTTCACAGGGAATGAGAGCTATGTTCAGTAATTTTTTTTTATTGAAGGGTTGGCAACTTTTTTTCTGAAATAGAATGTTCAAAATATTCCCAGGGCTGAGGAATCATGAGGTTTTAGAGGAAGATATCACCATCTTAGGGATCACGGATTCCAATACCTTCATTTCACAGAGGAGGGGATGAAAGCTCAAAGAGAGGGGAAAATTGGTCCAAAGTTGTATGGGCAGGAAGTAGAAGGGCCAGGATTTGAACCCAGACCTTTGGGGTTTGCTGTAGCTGGTTCAATCTAACTCCATGTGTTTCTATTTACATCCAGCTGAATTCTAGAAACATTTATTAATACCTTCTGTGTGCCAGGCCCTCTGCTCGGCACTAGGGACAGAAAGACAAAGCTGAAGCATCCCCCGTCTTCAAAGCTCTCATGCTCCCCAGTTAAGTCACAAAAGAAGAGGAGGGAGTGCACAAAGTATATGCAAAATGGCTTGTAATTGGGATAGGAGAGGGGAGATTAGGAAAGGAGTCCTATATTGGCCCTGAGTAGAACTAAAAATCAGTCAGAAGGGAGGAGAGAGGGCATGCCTGGCATCTGGAAGGGCCTATGCAAAGGCATGAAGCAAAGAGGAAACAGCAATCTGGCCAGACTGGAGAGAGTGGATAAAATTTTCTAGAAAGATAGATTAGAGCAAGACTGGGAAGGCCTTTCTTTGGGGCCTGAAGGCTTTGAATTCTATGCCAGGAGCAACAGGGAACGGTTGAAGCTTCTTGAAAAGAGAGCTCGCATGTGCCCGGTGCTTCCCCCGGGGAAGATGGGATGGAGAGCTGGGGAGAACAGGTTGGCCACAGGGCACCCAGATGGGTGAGAAGGATCTAGAGCAGGACAGTGTCCGACTGTCTAAAGGGGAGAACTGGGAAGCCTTGTGGAGCTGGGACTTTGCAAGGTTAACATTCGGAGAGGCTTTGTGTGGGTTGAGGTTCAAGGAGCTCTTCCAGAAAAGCGCCAAGAGAGGTCGGGTGGCTTTGTGGATGGAGAACTGGCCTGAAGAGCAGAAAGACCAGCTGGGCTGACACATCTGGTCTCTGACACTATTGGCTACCTGGCTCTGGGCCCAGTCTCAGATTCTACCTTTATAGAGGAAGCTTCCTCATTGGGCATGCTCTACTCAAAGAAATAACAGGTTACTTTTTTTTTTCCAAAAGATACAACCTGGAGGCAGCTGGGTGGCTCAGTGGATGGAGAGCCAGGCCTATTGATGGGAGCTCCTGGGTCCAAATCTGGCCTCAGACACTTCCTAGCCGTGTGACCTTGGGTAAGTCACTGAATCCCCATTGGCCAGCCCTTATGGCTCTTCTGCCTTAGAACCAATACACAGTATTGATTGTAAAGCAGAAGGTGAGGGCTAAAAAAAAAAAAAAAAAAAGATCCAAACTCAGATCACAAACACTCTTCAAGAGCCCAGGTCTCCTGCCCTTTTACTGGAGGCTTTAGTGAGAAGAGGGTAGAGGCAGGGCATTCAAAAAATCTGTATGGGCAGGCCTAGAGACAGGAGGTCCTAGGTTCAAACCCGGCCTCAGCCACTTCCCAGCTGTGTGACCCTGGGCAAGTCACTTGACCCCCATTGCCCACCCTTACCAATCTTCCACCTATGAGACAATACACCGAAGTACAAGGGTTTAAAAAAAAAAATCTGTATGGGGTGTTTTCTTTGCCTCTTGACCACTAGGATCTACTAAGGCAGAACAAAGACCCTGGAGGCATCTGGTCCCACCTCCTGAGTTTCCAGCTGAGGAAATGGAGGCCCAGGGGTTGACTTGGTATGTTTCCACATTGACTGATCTACAAGTTATTTCTCCTCAGTGGAATGTAGGTTCCTGAATGATGAGAATCATTTCACTTTTCTCTTCCCCTTGCACCTGGCCCCTCTTGGTATTTAAGAAATGTTTCTTCAATTGAAAGGATTGAAATAAAATTGAGAAAAATAGAGCAGCCCCTTTGCCCAGGGCCTGCACCTACTAGGTGCTTACAAATGCCTGCACCTACTAGGTGCTTATTGGAGGAGGCGGCTTGCTCGCCAATGGTAAGTTCGACAGGGAAAGTGTTGGGTGCCCAGAATTCAGAAACAAACAAACAAGGCCCCTCCTTCCCTCAGGAGGAAACAATCACACATATGAGCAAATAAAGCCCAAGCCAGCTGACTGCGGGGACAAGAGGGACTCACTGCCAAAGGAGGCTCAGAGCCCTTGCAGGACTTCCCCAAGGTTTCATAGCTAGAGAGGGTCGGTTCCGGTGGGAACCCAGGCCTTGGGACTCCAAATCCGGCTCTCCTCCCACTCTCCTGTGGCCTGAAGGAATGGGACGCGTCTCGGTTCTGATCACGAAAGGCCAAGTTGATGGTTTCAGGTAGCTGATGAGAGCAGCCGGGCTTGGTGCAGGAGGCGCTGACATCACTGTTCCATATCGCCAATTAATAAGTGCTGTTGCTAACTATTGAATCCAAATTAGCCTCCATGGCTGCCAAGCTAAAACCCGCAGAGCTTTCACCATTTTTTATTCCAATTTCCATCAAATCCACCTGGTCTATATTGAGTCACACTAGAATATGCTGACACGATTTTCAGAATCAATTGGCTGGGTCTCTAGGGCTGCTGGGGATGAAAATATATTTGGGCAATGGAAATCACTTAGCATGGTCCTGATGCTAAAATCAAGCATGATGGCCAGAAAATGTCTTGAAGAGCAAACTCCAAATCAGATTACGTATCTGATGGGTTGCATTTATTTCTCTAATTTTTTTTTTCCCCTGAATTTCTTCCCGCATCGGGAAAATTCGATATCTGAACAGAGCCGAGTGCTCTGGTTCCTTCCTGGGCGGATGCACGTCTCGGGAAGCATCGAGATCATGGGCCAAAGCTTTGATTGTCACAATGGCTCGGTCCAGTGGAACTGGAGGGGTCTCCAACAATCGGGCTAACGAATCGAATGAGAAGCAGAAGGGAGATGTGGCTTTGAAACCGAGGCTGAAGGCGAAAATGTGGCGGGTTCATTCTTTAGGGAGAAACCTTTTGTGATTTGAAGACTTTTTTCTCCTTTGCTGCTTACAGACGGGGGAAAGGCAGCATTCTCCTGACGGATGGCGAATTTCTCTGCATTCAAACCTTAAAGCTGATTTTCTGCTGTCAGCTTGCCTAACTAGTAACCAAGCGAAAGTTTGGCTCAGCCGTCTGTTCTCCAGCCCCGGTTTCCAAGGAAACCAGCAACTGGCTGAACGGGAGGAAATGTGAAGCGAGGGACTCCTATTGTCACAGAAGGATGCTGGTACAGCTTCACTGGCCAGTCCAAGGGCCCTCTAACATGATCAAGGTGAACAGTGTGCGGTCAGTTATTCCTCAGCAGAAGGCAGGGAGAAACTCTGGGGCTTTGGGCAGCCTCCCCTGGACAGAGACTCTGCTGAACCTATTGCTGCCCTCTGCTCCTGATCTCTCCAGGAACAGGGCTGTCTGGCTTCAAAGGGGGAAAAAAAGGCTCCTCCATGCTCTAGTTCACCTCTTTGGATGGGCCAGGATCTGGGCTAAGCGAGTCAGAAAGTGACTTCATCATCCATCACTGGTAGGAACACGATTGGTCCTACCATCATCGAGACTGATTCATTGGATCATCTTTCCCACATGAGAAGGCAATGATGCCTTCATTTCTCTAAGCCCCAGGTGGGCTAATATGTTATGTTCTGTTTGCAATTCTAATGGGGGGAAAAAAGTGGCTATGGAGTCATGAGACCTTTTTTTCCAAAACCCTAACCCTGTGCAGTCTGGAGAATGTCACTGTATTTCTCTGGCCTTGTCTGAAAAATTGGGAACTGATGATGATGATGATGATGACAATGATGATGATGATGATGATGATGATGATGATGACGATGATGATGATGATGACGATGATGATGATGATGATGATCCTCATTTACATGCGGTCTGAAGGTTTACTAAGTGTTTTCATCCTAACAACCCCATGAGGTAAGTGGTACGAGTCTTGCTCCTATTTTGTGATGAGGAAACTGATGCTCAGAGAAATTCACTAACTTGTCCAAAATCACACAAATAGAATCAAAGGGGCTTTGGGGAGTTTTTCAAATGTCCCTTCTGGCTCTAAATTCTATGATGAGATAAGAGGAAAAACTGAGTAGAGTGGGGAAGAAGAGAAAAAGGAGAGATAATGAGGAGGAGGAGAAAGGAAGGAAGGAAGAAAAGGGGGAAGAAGAAAGGAAGAAGGCAGAGGGAGGAAGAGGAAGGAGGGAAAAGAGAAAACAAGAAAGAGGGAAAGATAAATTTAGGTCTTTTGGTTGACTGAATCAAAACAATAGTGGCACCACCTAGTTCAACACAGAGAATTCTTTTCTGAAGAAACGAAGGAAGAAGCTTTAAATGTCCACTTCTCCCTAGCTTTTGATAAAATATCTCTTTGTCATGCCACATGACTTCAAACATCCAAGAGGCACACAAAATGGAGGTCAGCCTTATTCTGCCTAATTGGAATTGAGTCTCAGGATCCTTTGCCTTCCTCTAAAGTAGCTTATCTTTTCTCTGCAAGTATCCTTTGCCATTGTGGTTTTTGCCATTTGTGGTTTTAAGTATTTATGGGCCAACCACAGATATTTCTCAAATTGCCTTCCTTATATAAATGGCAACCCATATTCCATCTCTGTGACTTTGTCCTCTTGGTTCCCCATGCCTAGACTACCTTCCCTCTTCATGTCTTTTTTCTTCTTAGAACCCTCAGAATGGACACACTCCAGTTTAGGCCTGTTTTCTTAGACTGAGAAAAGCCTGTCTGTCATTTTATGTGTCTTTTCCAGGTTTTACTAATTTCTAACTTTTTTAGTTTTAAACAATTTCTATTTTGCTCTCTTAATTCTATCAGCAATTTTTGTCTCCACTCAAAAAGAGGAAAAGCATTCTATGTAACACAATATACCATGGCACGTATTGCACAGCCTGATTAAAGCTGAACTGAATTTGGCATCTGTTAAGCATTTTATATTTTGCCCATCACACATGCAAGATTTTTGCTCCTGAATGAATGAATGATGCTTCCTTCAAGCACTTCTTCTATAACATGAGCTCCTGCCTTCATACAATGCAATGTGAGGTATGCCAGCCTGAAGGCAATGCCACCTCTCCTAACAATATCCAGATCTCTGTGTCTTAGCAGCCATTCATCTCCCTGATGCCTTATTCGAATTTCCAAGACAAAATTCAGAAAAACCTGCAGCCAAGCACAATGTCTCCTGTTCCTTCATCCAGAGAAATATTTATTCAAGATATTCCTGACTCTGCTATTATCCCTCCTTCATGTAATTTTTCCTCCCAGAAAAAAAAATCTTCCAGGGAAAGAAAATCAAAATCTTCTCAAAAAATCAAAAGATGAGGCCATTGTTCTCTCAAGCTTAAATGAATGTATGCAACAGGAGTTTCACAGAGTAAAAATGGCTGAGCCCAGGGCATATCTGAAACGTGGCTGAGAACTTGAACCTTATTACCAAACACCTGATTCTGGAACAAGAGAATAAAGTCAAAGAGAAGGCAGAAAGATATCATGTGATAAAAAAATGGCAGCAGTATGGTTTAAGATGGATTGGCTCTTTGGAAGTACAAAGTCTCTACTCTCCATTTCATCGGGACACTATGGTGATTCTTTCTGGAAACCTTCCGGTTTGGAGCAACCACACTTGGAATAATAAGCAGTTCCAGAATGGTGGTGAGAACTCCTTACCAGCAACAGATGTTCCAGCTCCCAAATCCTTCCAGTAATTTGGGGGCCATTTTTAGGAATAATGCTAGTCATGGCTGGTGCCAGGCTTGAGGTTAACCACAGACTATTATGAGTTTTAATACCTCTCACACCATGAAATAGCTCCCAAGCAATTTCATGAACATGGAGCTGACTCATATCAAATCAGAAGAAGACTATGATTATCAGTGGACCATCTATACTCAAATACAATTTTTAGATACTAGTGGGGTACATATATTCCAATCATATCTAGGTAGTTAATTTTTGTCCCCTCTGAAATACTCTTTCCAGAACTCCCCCACACACAGTGGTTGCTTTTCCCTACTGTGATTTTGCTCTTTTTAGTGTCTCTATTATGTGACTTATAGTTTTGAAGCCACAACTTGCAGGTAGAAGATTTCAGTACTCTCCAGTATTGAAATATAATGCTTCATTTGCCATATATGGCTAGCCAGAGATTTAGGAACTATTGGATTATTTAAAAATCCATAAGTTGGGGGCAGCTGGGTAACTCAGTGGATTGAGAGCCAGGCCTAGAGACGGGAGGTCCTAGGTTCAAATCTGGCCTCAGACACTTCCCAGCTGTGTGATCCTGGGCAAGTCACTTGACCCCCATTGCCTACCCTTATCACTCTTCTGCCTTTGAGCCAATACACAGTATTGACTCCAAGATGGAAAGTGAGGGTTTAAAAAAAAGAATCCATAAGTTGCAGAATCTCCATCTAAATGTCAGGATATGTCACTGGGATTCAATGGTGCTATGTTTTTTTCAAACTAACATATTGGTAAAATATTATGATTAGATAAATTAAAGCTAGTTGTCTTTCTGGATATTTATCCTTATTATATTATTTTAATAGAGACAGAAGGAAATTCATGATGATGTTTCCATCCCTTTGAAATTATTTAACAATTTATTCTATAGATGTCTGGTTTGTACAGTTATATATATATATATATATATATGTTTTCTTTTTTATTATTTGTTGTAAGCTCACTGAAGACAGGGACTATTTGCCTTNTCACTTGACCCCCATTGCCTACCCTTATCACTCTTCTGCCTTTGAGCCAATACACAGTATTGACTCCAAGATGGAAGGTGAGGGTTTAAAAAAAAGAATCCATAAGTTGCAGAATCTCCATCTAAATGTCAGGATATGTCACTGGCATTCAATGGTGCTATGTTTTTTTCAAACTAACATATTGGTAAAATATTATGATTAGATAAATTAAAGCTAGTTGTCTTTCTGGATATTTATCCTTATTATATTATTTTAATAGAGACAGAAGGAAATTCATGATGATGTTTCCATCCCTTTGAAATTATTTAACAATTTATTCTATAGATGTCTGGTTTGTACAGATATATATATATATATATATATATGTTTTCTTTTTTATTATTTGTTGTAAGCTCACTGAAGACAGGGACTATTTGCCTTTGTATCATAAGTGCTTAGCACAGTGCTGGAATATAGTAGGCTCCTTAATAAATATTTGTTGAATTAAAAAAAAAAAGAATTCCCAAAGTACATGGGGATTGCCTCCTACATGTAGACCTTTCTTGACACCTCACTCTCTCATGCTCTGGCCAGTTATCAGCATTCTCTCTCACCCTCTTAAAATTACTTTGTATAACTTCTTGTATACTGTGTATCTCCTTAATGTCTCAGTGTCAAAAGATCACAGATGTGAAAATGAAAGTTGAACAAATCACCTTACTTTAGGAAGGCAGAGATTGTTTTACTTTATCTTTGGCATTCTGTACCCTACACATAGTAGGTACATAAAAAAATGTCTGCGGAATTGAATTGAAACCAGCACCATTCATGTGGCCAAGATCCAAATGGCAGAAAAACTTGAGAAGAGAAATAAATGGAGAGGGCAGGGAGATTAGCCATCCTAAGAGAGAAAGGGAAGAGGATACCTGAAAAATCCTTCAGCTCCCTGAGTCCTGACTACAGCACCATCCCACCTACAGAGGAAAATGGTGGGAGAGGCTTTTATCATTAGAAGAGCAGGCTGGGACAGCTAAATGGCTCCTTGGATTGAGAGTCAGGCCCAGAGATGGGAGGTCCTGTGTTCAAATCTGGCCTCAGAGCTTTCTTAGTCCTGTGACCCTGGGCAAGTCACTTAACCCCCATTGCCTAGCCCTTACCATTCTTCTGCCTTGGAACCAATATATAGTATTGATTCTAAGACGTAAGGTGAGAAGAGAAGGAGGAGGCAGAGTCGGAGGTGAAGGCCCAGGTGGAAGCGCTGCAGCAGCTAAGGAAAAACTAGGAAGCAGCTCTCAGACTCCGACCATGGGGTTCCAAGTAAAGGAAGAGTACAAGAGCTGTTTCTCCCCATAGCAAAGGGAAGTAGCTTTCTAAAGGGTTGTAGAACTAGGATTTCCCCAACTTTCTCCCATACCTCAGTGGGTTTCAGTGTTTTTCTTTCCCATCAGAATTCCAGGCTACTATCCAGCAGGAAATCACTTTACCTATAAAATTCAGTTGTCCCCATAGCATAGCATTTAGACTTGTCACAACTCCCCTTCCCTTCCCTGTCCTTGTCTGGCAATGAGGCTCGGAATTCCTGACCTCATCCAGCTTCAGCTCTGGGCTGTGATAAGCTACTCCTCCCCCAGCATGTGTACAAATGTGGTCATTACCAGCATGCACAATATCCCCTTTTTACCCAACGCATTTGCAATCTCTCTGCCTGCAGTGGTTTCTGGGAGCAGTCCCCAAAGGCATTATTAGTTCTTCCACATAACTCAATGAGCCCATTTTGAACACCTAGTCTGTGCTTCTGGTCACTGTGGCCCTTGAAGACCTGAAAGAATCAGAGCCGAATCATCAGAACTGAAAGGAACCTAAGAATCATGGATAGTGATGTGTTCATTTTACAGATGAGAAGACTGATCCTCAGAGTTTCAGTTACTTGCTCAAGATCGCACAGCTATCTAATAACTGCCAGACTCAGGACTGAAATCCAGAGCTCAGACCTTCCAATGAAGTCGTTTTCCAATGTCAATTTTATGAGTAGAGAAAATCAGAGACATGCCAAGTACAGGGAGGTCAAAGCTACATGAAGAAGGGACAACAAGGCGTAGCAATGGAATTCGGACACTTTCCATCTGCAGTGCTTTGAGATTTACAAAGTGCTTTTCCAATTCAAGTTTATGGCGATTTGGGGTCAGCTGGGTGATGTAGTGGATAGAGCACTGGGCTTGGAATCAGGAAGACGCATTTTCATGAGTTCAAATCCAGCCTCCGACATTGACTAGCTGTGTGATCCTAGGCAAGTCACTTAATCCTCTTTGCCTCAGTATCATCATCTATAAAAACAGGCTAGAAAAAGAAATGGCAAATTGCTCCTGCGTGTTTGCCAAGAAAGCATCAAAATGGGGTCACAAAGGGACTGAAACGACTGAGCAATAAGGCAATTTTATTGCCTCCATTTTACAGATGAGAAAACTGAGACCAAAGAAGTGATTTGCCTCATCTCACACATCCAAAAAGAAAGAGAGCTAGATTCAAATCCAAATCATTCTGAATCTAGATTCAGTGCTCTATTACATACTGTTGCCTTTCTGATAGGAAGAAGACTGGATCAGAATTTGAGGACTTGGGTTCAAATCCCAATTTTTCCTGGAGGTACAATTTCTCTGTCTACAATTAAGCAATAAAATTACAACCTAGTAGGCATGCTGATATGGCAGTGTAGAAATGTCTTTAGTCTTCCTAATGAGAATAACCACTGGGTGCACCATAGAGTCTTAGGGTCATATTTTTCACATTCGAAGGGCCCATTTTCTAGATGAGAAAAGTGAGGTTCAGATATCCTACAAGTAGAGGACCTGAATTTGAATCTGCCACTTACAGGTTGTATGAGACTAGGTACCAATGTTAATACTATGAAAGAGACAAAAACCCACAACTCTCTCCTCTGGCCCCAGATGTAGGATGCTATTGGGAGAGAATGGTGTACGTCTAGCTGTCTGTCTGCACTTTACACTGATATAGTCAAGGTAATGGAGATGTTTTCTTCAGCTGTTTTTCTTTCCTGTAAACACAGTTCCATTTTGAGGAAGAGAGGGGAGGGGACTTGTAGAAACGACTATGACGTCAAAGCAAAGATTGTCAATCAATGTTCAAATGGTGGTTGTCTATGTTTTCCTATAAATATTCTGTTTTAAAGGAATTCTCTTTCCCTTCCCCATTCTCTATTTCCTTTCTTCTGTCGTCCTTCCTTCTTAGGTTTCTCTCTGTATACAGCTTCTATTGTTGTTCGCCCATTCGGTCCAGGCCCTTCCATCCTCGGCTACCTCTCCAAGTCTCTCCAACTTTTACATTCATCACTTCCATGGTACCAGCCATCCACCCCATCCTCTGCCCTCCTCTTCTCCTTTTGTCTTCAATCTTTCCCAACTTTCTGCTCTCATCCAGTGAGTCCCACCTTCTTCTTATGTAGCCAAAGTACAAAGTATTTAAGCCTCCTCAGCATTGGTATTTGACCTTCCAGGGAATCCTCGCAAGGACTCACTGATTTGGTCTTCTTGCTGTCCAAGGGCTGCTCAGGTCTTCTCCAGCACCAGTTTCAAAGCTTTGGCTCTGCAGTGCTCGACCTTCCTTACAATCCAACGTTGGCTCACTCACAGTCGTGCGTGGCTCCTGGAAAAACCATCACTTTGATCATATGAACCTTGTCAGCAAGGTGATGTTCATGGCAGAATTCTATCATTATTTGAGTAACAAAGAGACGGGGGCCCTAGTGGACTTCTAATCCAAAATAAGCAGAAAAGGAAATGGGGGAATGGAGAAGGGAACAAGCATTTATTAAGCACCTACAAAGTACAAGGCTGTGCAAAACACTTCACAAACATCGTATCAGTTGATGTTATATCACAACTACCCCGTGGGTAGGTGTTGTTATAATCCTCATTTTATATTTGAGAAAATTGAGGCAGACAGAAGTCAAGTGACTTGCCTAGAATCGCACTACCAGTGTCTGAGGCTAAACTTGAACTCGGGTATTCTTGACTCCAGGCCCAGAGCTCACACCACTGTACCGCAGAACTGCCTCCGTGTGATATAACAATCCAAAGTGCGTTGCTTTAAGGGAGGTCCAGAGTACAGGACTAGGAAGGTGATGGTTCTGCCATATTCTGCTCTCAAGAGGACACATCTGGACTACGTTCAGTTCCACACAGCACATGTTAAGAAAGACATTAACAAATAAGAGTGCCCAGAAGAAGGCAGTCTGGGTGGTGACATGAGGAGAAGTTGAAGGAAGAGAGAATGTTTAGGCTGCGGAAGAGAGAATGTTTAGGATGCAGAAGAGAAGGGCATGGGACAATGGGAAAAGAACCATGTTTTGAGTTAAAGTCCTGGATTAGGGGGGCAGCTGGGTAGCTCAGTGGATGGAAAGTCAGGCCTAGAGACGGGAGGACCTGGGTTCAAATCTGGCCTCAGACACTTCCCAGCTGTGTGACCCTGGGCAAGTCACTTGACCCCATTACCTACCCTTACCACTCTTCTGCCCTGGAGCCAATACTCAGTATTGACTCCAACACAGAAGGTATGGGTTTGAAAAAAATTTAAAATTTAAAAATTTAAAAATAAAGTCCTGGATTAGAATTCAGCCTCAAACATCTACTAGCTCTGAGACCTTGGACAAATCATGTACCCTCTCTAGTTGTCCATTGCTTCATCTGTAAATCAAGGGTTAGACTTGATCAGATCATTTCAGCATTTCCTTGCATTTCTGAACAAGGATTCAATGGTTCGAATGCTAGATCTGCTCTCCATTCCTTGTGTGAGCACATCTGAGTCAATTACCCTGCCTGAGTCTCAGTTTCCTCATCTGTAAGATAAAGGGTGGCCGAGAAGACCTCTAATTTCCATCCTAGCTCTAAATCTATGACACTCTGTTCTTCTGACTTGGGACATGAGAGATGGCTTTTCAAGGCTGCTGGAAGAAAAAGGATTTAGTTCATTCTACTCGGCCCCAAAGTAAGTGGAGTCCTGCAAAACCATTCAATTTGGAATCAGGGACTGTCCTCAAACTGGAACTCTTCAGAGTGTGGCGTAGGGCTAGCCACAACCTATGTGAGTCATAGTTTTCTCATCTCTCAAATGAGAGGCTTCGATTACATGGCCTCAGAAATGTCCTTTACAGGGGAAACTAGGTGGCTCAGTGGATTGAGAGCCAGGCCCAAAGATGGGAAGTCCTGGGTTCAAATCTAGCCTCAGATACTTCCTCCCTGTGTGACCCTGAGCAAGTCACTTAACTCCCATTGCCTAGTCCAGTGATGGGCAAACTACGGCCCATGGGCCAGATGTGGCCCCCTGAAATGTTCTATCTGGCCTAGCAACATTATTCCTAATCTGACGAATACAGTGACTAGGAAACAATACAATGAAATGTCGAAAGAGTTGCCTTAGAAACAGACTGACAGAGGAGCCTTTCCTTTCCTTTGGCCCACTCTTTAAAAAGTTTGCCCAAGGGGCAGCTGGGTAGCTCAGTGGATAGAGAGTTAGGCCTAGAGATGGGAGGTCCTAGGTTCAAATCTGGCCTCAGACACTTCCCAGCTGTGTGACCCTGGGCAAGTCACTTGACCCCCATTGCCCACCCTTACCACTCTTCCACCTAAGAGCCAATACACAGAAGTTAAGGGTTTAAAAAAATAAAAATAAATAATAAAAAGTTTGCCCATCACTGGCCTCATCTATTCCTGTTCTTCTACCTTGAAACCAATAGACAGTAAGGTTTCCTTTAAAATGCCCTTTATGAGGCAAACACTAGGATTCTAAGTGACGGGCATATTCGTGCTCAACATATGGGGGAAAGCCTTCATATTAGATCAGTGGTTCCCAAACTTTTTTGGCCTACGGCCCCCTTTCCAGAAAAGATATTACTTCTCGCCCCCATCACATCCTATCAGCGCCCCCTTACAGTTATTCGCCGCCCCCAAATGCACTTGTGGCCATCACCGCTTCCTGTATCACTGCAGCACCCACCAGGGGGCGGTGGTGCCCACTTTGGGAATCACTGTATTAGATCTACACCCAAATGAGATGCTTTGAGAGGCAACGCCCACTCCCTTCATTGCTAGAGTTATCTGGGTAGAGACTGAATGGCCTATTGTGGAAATGGTACAGAAAGAATTCTTTGTCAGGTGGGAACTCGTACAGGCACAGGCACAGGCTTCCGCCAGGACCATATCCAAAGCCTCTCCAGCACACGAGAACCCCAGAGTCGGGGTTCCTTTACCAGAGCCCTTGAGAACCCAAGCTCACCTCCATGTCACAATGAGACCAGCATCCTTCACACCAGGGGCTCCCTCCTCTGAGCACTTACCACTCCCAACTGCCAGACTCAGAGACACAAATCCTTGTGAGAAACTGTGCCCTCCCTCCCCCAGGCTGCCAACTCCTCATCCTTTAATGGCAATTTCCTTTAACTCCTCACCCAGCCTGCCATGCATCACACAACCCAAACACCAAAGTGTGCCTGAATGGAGCGAGGCGGCCCTGGATACTATCGAAGAATTCCCTTTTAGACCCACAGAAAATAACTGCAATTGCTGTGAACACAAAGCCTTTCCTCCACAAGCATGGCAGAAATAAGACAGCGGAGACTATTAATTTCCAGGAAAATGGCTTATTTTTCCTGTTGACGGCGATAGAGGAAACAGGGAATTACCAGGTACTCTCGCTATGCCCGCATGAATTGGGTGATTTCCTTGCCTGGCTTTATCCTGGGAGAAGAGTGTGTTCTGAGCACTTCTGGAATCAAAGGCAAAAACACAGGAAGCCGAGAGCCACCTGCTCCAAACACTTCAGGGGTTCAGGAAGGAAACAGAATCGGTCAATAAATGGGGGCTTTCTCTGTGGTCAAAGTAAATTATGGTATTAATGACTCGGGCACTTCAAAAGACTAGAGGAGTGGTACTGGGTAATAGAAACAGCCCCAGACTAACAGAGAGGACACCCAGGGCTCTGGTCCCAGGCCAGCAATTAGTGCAGTGTGGAATCTTACAGAAATCATTTAAGCTCTCCAAGCAGGTCTCAGTTTGCTCATGTGGAAAATGGCTAGGCTAGACATTTCTATAGACTTTCTGAGTTGCAAAGGGCAGTAGAGAACCACTCATTCTGACTCTAATCAAGTCCAAGCCAAGAGGCATCACACTGTAATGGGAAGAGGTCTGACTGAGAAGCAGAGGTCCTGGGTTCAAATTTGTACTTTGCCATTTATTATTTACATGATGTTGGATAAGTTCCAATGCCTCAACTGGGCTTCTTGGGGTTTCCTCATAATCAGTATGAGAGGATAGGTCTAAAATATCCTCCGTGGCCCACTGGACCTTGAAATCTATGACCCTAGAAAATGTTAGAAATATTACAGCTGATCAGAAAGCCAAGTGGCTGTCCAATATTTGCTTGAAGATTTCAATGGGAAGTATAATACAATGGAAAATGGATTTGGTGTCAAAAGTTCTGGGTTCAAATTCTACCTCTGAAGCCTCTGACACCATGGGTCATTTTGGATATCTCTTAATCTTTCTGCAAATCGGTTTCCTCATCTGTAAAGTAAGGGGATTGGACTAGATGGCATCTAAGTGCTCATCTAGCTCTAGTCTGGGATCATTCGATCCCAAGGCAGCCCATTCCACTTTAAGGGAGATATATTTCAAGAACCCTTCACCTTTTATTGTATCTTGGACCCCTCTGAAAGTCTGATGAAACATCGGGGCCCTTTCTCAGACTAATATTAAAGTCATCAAATAAAGTAGTATTAAAATTATAGGATTATCTATAAAATAAATAGGATTACAAAAGAAATCAATTATACTAAAATACTCTTAACAAAATGTTTTGGTTTGTTGTTTGTTTGTTGTTGTTTTTTAAGTTTTCAGACACCAGTTTGAGACCCCCATCTGAATTGCTAGAGGGACAGCTGGGTAACTCAGTGGATTGAGACGGGAGGTCCTAGGTTCAAATCCGGCCTCAGACACTTCCCAGCTGTGTGACCCTGGGCAAGTCACTTGACCCCCATGGCCCACCCTTACCACTCTTCCACCAAGGAACCAATACACAGAAGTTAAGGGTTTAAAAAAAATTAAAAGAAAAAAAAAGAATGAATTGCTAGAAAGCTTATCCTGAACTCAAGCCTAAATCTGCCTTATTGCCTCTGGCATTCATTGCTCTCTGAAGCCGAGCAGAACACACCTCATTCCTCTTTTCTGTGAATGCAGAATGTATGAACCTTGAGGACAAGTCAGGTGTCAAGCTCCTCTCTGTGCATACCTAGCATAAAGTGTTACATAGAGTAGGCATTTCATGTTATCCTTGCACTGAAGTGTGGTGCTGGCCAGAGTCCTGAATTCGATGTCAGAGTTCCCATATTCAGATCCTGGCTCAGCCACTTACTTTCTGCATGACATTGGGAAAGCCCCTTAACCTCTCTGGGCTTGTTACCTCATCTGAGACTACAACCAATCTCTTTTAACTATTGAAAGTTGCAATCCTAAGAACAGGTGGCCTTCATGACTTCTCTCAGGCTCAATATCCCTAAATTGTCCACCAGTCCTCTTCTCTGACCCCTTCTGCTTCTAAACTGCTGGTTCTTTCAGGATCCTCTGAACTACTCCAGATCCAAATGACCCAAGGGTCTTTCTCTTTTCAAAACTTCTAGTTATAGCTAGAAATGAGACAATCCAACCAGGAGTTCAGCAGACTTACAAGCCGTGATGATGGCCTGCCGCTCCTCTGATTTTGCTTGACCCACCTCGTCCTGTAATGATTTCTACCCTCTGCTTCTTCTATGATCAAAGAACAAACAGAAGTAGGTCCTCCCCACCCCCAGGATCTTATACATTAATGGTAAATACAGCATAAAAGCAGAGGAAAAAATACCCAGTGAGTACAATGTAATATCAAGAGTGAGACAGCAGGGAAAGATCTCATGTAGGAGGTGGCAGCTGATCTGGGCTTTGAAAGAAGCTAGACATTCTCTGGCTTGGAGGTGAAGAGAGAGAGAGAGAGAGTAGCCCATGCTTAGGAGCCAGCCTATTCAGAAGCTCCGAGGCAGGTCAGCCAACAGCCTTTAATAAAGAATAGCATGCACTTCCTACTTTTCTGGCATTTCCTTTTATATATCCCCTGTGACTACTGGGTGAAGAACACTGTACTAGAAAGGTATGGTGACACATAAAAGTCAATGGTTGAAATCTTTCCTGCCCTGAAGAAACACTAAGTAGGTGTTCTCATAGGATTCTTCTTTTAAAAATTGAATTTTGTCAATGATTTGGTGAAGTAAGATGGCTGTAGGTGTGGAAGAGAACTGAGACTTGTTTCTTTGTTCCCAGAGGGCAAAATCAGGAGCAAAGAGAAGGTACAAAGAGGCCAATTTAGTATTGATGTGAAGGAAAACTTCCTATCCCTTCAAGCTGTCCAATAGTTTGATGTGATGCTTTCAAGGGTAGCTGCTTTTCTCTCACTGGTGATCTTCAAATAAAAGCTGGAGAACCACTGGTTGGATCAGTCCTAGATTGAATTCTCACTATGTGCCCTGGTCTGTGGGTCACCCTGGAAGGAGGAACATATCTTCCTATGAGGTAATTCATTCTTACAAGGGAATTGCACAAACAGATTGTGTTCAAGGTTTATTCTACTGATATAGCATTACAGGTTTGGCCTAAATTCCCACTCTTGTACATGGGGAAAAGCAAAAAAAAAAAACCAAAACTCACTTTAGCCCTATCTAGAGAATGGATTTCCCTCTGTCCCTTCTCTTTTTAGCTCTCATGTTCAGCTTTCGCCCTCATCTAGGATGGCCAGTGTCGAATTTCACAGTTATAATTCTCCTCTGCCTTCTCTCTTCTCTCATCTTCTCAGATGCTTCCTAGCTGTGTGACCTTGGGCAAGTCACTTAACCCCCATTGCCTAGCCCTTACTACTCTTCTGCCTCGAAAGCAATACTTAGTATAGATTCTTAAGACGGAAGGTTATAAGGGGGAAACAAATCTGACAAAGGACAAGTCCCTTCTCTCTAGAACTTGGTAGAAGTTCCTTTTAAGAAGCCAGGAGGGCGTTGTAGACCCAGCTGGAAAAGTACAGTGTTAGTTAGAATGCAGTTGGGGCAAAGACTCCAAGTCTAGGAGTCCTCCAAACCCTTTGGTCCAGGACTCCTATCCCACAAATAGGTCAGTGGGACAATCCCACCGGAGGCTAATGCTGACACAGAGGAACTTCCTAGGGGGAAGCACATCCTCTCTTTCACTTGTTTTCTCAAGAAAGACACTTGAGAGACTCCTGGTGGATTTGTTCGGGGTAATCAGAATGCTAAATGCCAATCTCTATCCATCAGCTGCTCAGTAAGTATTTCTTAGATGTCATCCATCTCCCATACATCGGGCGCTGCCCTTAGCACTGCAGATACAAACACAAATCGGAAGCCATCTCGGAATCTCAAGTAGTTTACATTATGCTGGATGGGAAGGGCTATAATATGTTCATATAGAATTCCTACCCATTCCCCAACTCCCCAAAAAACACAAGGTGATACAGTGTGTAACCTTGATTCTATAGGGACAGAGTAAGAGACTATTAAGTAAGGAAATCAGGACAGGTAAATAAGGAAGATGTACAGTAGATAAGAGGGCTGGGTCTCAAATCAGGAAGACTTGAGTTCAAATTCAGCTTAAGACATTTGCTTGCTGTGAGATTTTCTGCCTCAGTTTCATCAACTGCAAAATGGGGATAATAATTTCATCTACCTTCCAGGATTGTTGTGAAGATCAAATGAGATTTACACGGTGCTTTTTATAGTGCCTGGTATATAAAAGATGCCTAATAGAGGCTTCCCCTTGAAGGCTGGAGCACTGGAGTTGAGATTTGAAGGGATCTAAAGATTCCAAGAGGTAGAGGAGAAGAGAAAAAAAAAGCAATCTCTCTAAGCAGAGGGGGAACAAGGCTCAGAGGTAGGAAAGGGATGTTGTGTTTAGGGAACCCGGGAACCAGGTTTGCTTTTCTGGAGTGCAAAGTGCTTGAGGAAGATGAAAATATAATCAGCCTGGAAAAGATGGGCTGGACCCAGCTGGTATTTTCTCTTTAAGGCACAAGGACAGCCTTGGATCTCCTTGAACAAGGAAGTGACCTAGTCAGTGCTGGACTTTAGAAATCTCAATATGTCTTCTTTGTGGAAGAGAGGAATGGGAGAAAGTAGATGCAGAGAGCCCAATGGAGAAATTTTCCAAGCAGTCCAGGCCAAAGGTGATGAGGACAGGAATAGGAATGATGATCCTGCAAAGCAGACAGAGAAGGAGGCAACTGAAAGAAGCAAGAGGGAGTGATGTCGCCAAAATGCAGGGAGGAGAGGTTATGCAGGAGGGGCAGGTGATCTATACCATCAAATGTGGCAGAATGAGTCAAGAAGGAAAAAGTCCATTGGATTTAGCCAGAGATGCCTGGGGACCTTGCAGAGAGCCATTTCGGTTAAGTGATGAGGACAGAAGCTAGACTATAAGAGGTTGGAAAATGAGTGGGAGGTGAGAAATTGGAGGTAATGAACATCTCCAAGCAGGGAACATTGCTAGGATTGTCTCCAGGAAAGGCAGACAGCTATGCATGGGCAACACAGTCTGCAAATACCAAACACCAAATGCTTCTGTTGGGTTTTGCTTCTCCCACCTTCGCCCACTCCAGCTATACAGGAACAACGTTCAGGATGATTCCTGACCACAGCTTATTCCATGGTGATTCCAGAGGTGTGGTACCCAGGAGGATGGAGAAGGCTGTGTACTGAAAGAAGAGAGTGAATGGGTATCTAGGAGCACAAAGAATATGCAAATAGAGCTTGCGGTTTAGTACTGATGTCACCAAAATTTGTGTGAGAGTGTCAATAGAAGTGGATTCCCAAAATGCATTTCACCTCTTTGGGTGTGACTCTTGGAAACATCAGAAATCTCTGAAAATGTTAGAATAGAAAAAGAGTGAGTCCCAGGGCTGATGTAAGTTAGCTCACTCGCCTGAGACTTCAAGGATCAATGTCTTTCTCAGCTCTAGTCCCCATGGAATGATCTCATGAATCCATTGTTGATGATGCTAAATCCAGAATATATCTGATGTCTCAGATGACAAGATGGAAGTTTTAGAGAGCCTATACGGACCTTCTGAAAAAGTCACGGACTGGAAAAGGAAAATGGACCACTCAAAGAAGTCAATGGACCCAGAGTTTAGAGAGAGCTTGGAATTCGTGTGGGAGTGGAGAGGAGTGGGAAAGGCATCCGTTCCCAACTCAAAGTCAAAAATGAAGCTTTTCTCTCACAAAGTTCACCGATCTACCAGTTCTGGAGGAACAAGAGATTCTGATCACCAGAAGGTTTGCTATCAAATTTAGAATGAAATTTGCTGAATTAACACTATGACAAGGACCCAGGGTCCCATCGGTGATTCTGAATATCCCAGTCATTCAAAGAAACATTTGAATAGATTGGAGATACAATTCACCAATTATCTTTTCCTGTAAAACTAGACCCAGACACCATTTCTTTTGTCCTTGTGCAGAAAGCTTCATGTTCCTTCAACATCACTGCTTAGGCACTCATGTCAGACCACTGAGCAATACTGCCCTGACTGTCATCGCTGTTCTCATCCTCAATCTTGCTGTCTTGGACCAGGCAGCTGCTGAGATGCGCTAACAAAATCATTAACACAAAACATTTATAGACCAAGATTACTTTCTGCAGCTGATGCTCTCTCCGCCTAGACAGCAGATATTCAGCTTGTGATGAATAGTTCTCAGATAGAAATCCATTATCAGGGAATAACTTCCCTCCTGCTAAACACTGCTGAAAGCAGCAATGGCCCTTCACTCCAAATGTTCCTGACATATTGAAATGAAATCATTAACGTCTTTAAAAATGCATTGGCCTTCACAAGGAGCCGTGTCCTCTTCTGTGGTAATCGGCATCTCAAGTATTAAAAAGAAGATGTTAGTTATACCATGGAGTGTCAAGAACGCAGGAGGGAGAGTCCCGCTAGAGCCTCTGCCTGGGTCAGGCCTCGTCTCCAATACAATTCTGCTCCCAGTGTCCCATTTTAGGGTCGACAAGCCGGGAGACACCTACAAGAAGTCAATCACTGTAGTGAAGGGTCTGAAGTCCAGGCCATACAAGGCTCAGTTAAAGAAACTCGGTTTTCTCAGACTAAAAAAGACAAAAAGGGGAACACAGCAGCTATGCTCAAATAACCGAAAGGCTATTAGAAGAGGCACTATCGATGGAGGACTGAACCTGAAGTCAAGAAGATTCCTGTTCCCAAATTGAAATCTGCCCTCCGACATTTTCTAGCTATGTGACCCTGGGCACATCACTTACCCGGCTTACCTCAGTTTCCTCATCTGTAAAATGAGCTCGGGAAGGAAATGGCACACTACTCCAAACCCCAGTGGGATCATGAAGAGTCAAGCATGACTGAAAAATGACTGAACTACAAATTAGGTAGAAGAGAGAGAAGAAGGCTTTTTCTCCTTGGTCCCCAAGGGTAGAACTAGAAACAATGAGTAGACGTTGTAGAGATGATTTAGTCTTGGCATTGAGAAAAACTTTCTAAGAATTCAAACTGTCCAAGAGCAGAAGGGGCTACCCTGGAAGGTACTCAGCTCTCCCTCAGTGAAGGTCTTACAGTGCCATAGTGCTAGATGACTCAGGATACCTTGGAGAGGTCCCTTACTTAGTCAGGTAGGAAGGAGCTGGACAATGGCCTCTGGTAACCCTTTCAACCCAAATCCTGAAACTCTGCATCATTGTCTTTCCCATCAATTAACTGACAAGTCTTAAATGCCAACAGTGTGCCAACTACTGTGCCAGGCAATAGGGATGCAAAAAGGAAAAAGAAGCATCCCTTGCCTCAAGGAGCTTCCATTCAGGCAGAAAGGCAACACCTGCTTTCAGAGAACAGCCACAGTCAGCAGTGAAAGGTGATCTCTGGCCTTCTCTTCCCCAGAAGTTAGCCTCCAGCTTATTCCTCTGACATTTCTCAAACTGGCCCCATGTGTACTTCCTACCCTCATCCCATACTGGCCTCCTTTTATGCGTCTCCTTCCTCCATTGCTGGCTTTAATAGCTAACATTTATAACCCTTTAACGTTTCCAAAGCCCTTTACATGTCATTTGAGTCTCACGACAGCTCTGTGAAGTAGGTTATTATTATTGTTATTATTATTATTATTATTATTATTATTATTATTGTCCCAGTTTGATAGATGAGGAACTGAGTCTGTGAGAAGTTAAGTGATTCATCTAGTATCACACAGCTAGTGGCNTATTATTATTATTATTGTTATTATTATTGTTATTATTATTATTATTATTATTATTATTATTATTATTATTATTATTATTGTCCCAGTTTGATAGATGAGGAACTGAGTCTGTGAGAAGTTAAGTGATTCATCTAGTATCACACAGCTAGTGGCAGGATTCACACTCAAGTCTTTCTGACTCCAAACTCAGGACTCTTTCTACTAGACTACCTATGATGATATTTGTTCAGCAGCTGGGTGGTACAGTGGACAGAGTACTAGTATGGTGTCAGGAGGACTTGAGTTCAAATCCACTCTCAGAAACATATTAGCTTTACCATCCTAGGCAAGTCACTTAATGTCAATTTGCCTCGGTTCCTCATCTGTAAAATGGGGATGATATTAGCTCCTTCCTTTCAGTGTTTCTGTGAGGCTACAATGATATTTCTAAAGTGCTTTGTAAAACTCAAAACTCTCTATAAAGGTAACTGTTTGATTGTTAACACTGGCCCTTAGTGTCTGGCACATAGCTCATGCCTAGCAAATGCCTTTTCATCCATTTATTAAAATATCAGTAACAATCCCAAGTGTTTGTATTTTTCTAGATTCCGTCTAGAACACAGGCAGGGGAATAAGAGGAATCCTGAAGAAAATAACAAAACATTTCAGAGTGGCACACAGTCCCCTCAGATTGCCACCTAGAGCACCCGCCCTGCCAAGATCCTTCCTTGCACAGCAGGATAAAATCTGGGGAATCGGACCAGGTTTCTTGGTTTGTATTTTTGTCTCTGATCATCATGGTCCAGTATCCAGGAAGATGTAACTTTGTAGGAGCCTTATCTGATCCCAGCTTCAGGAACTTCAGCATCTGGCTGGAGAGGCACCTTCAACCAGAGACATTTCTTTTGCACAATCCCTCTGAGCTCTCTGCTCCCCCCATTCTTTTTTTTTTATCACTTTGTATTTGTTTCTGTATTTACACTTGAATCCTCAACTCCTTCCCACTAATAGAATGCAAGTGCCCTGAAGGCAGAGACTATCTTTTGGGTGTGTGAATCCCCACTGAATAACACAATTCCTTGAAGAAAGGTACATAATTAATATCTGTTACATTCAATTAAACTGAGTAACATTAAGTGAAAGGCTGCACCAAGTGGCAGAAAACATGCTCAGTTTTGGAAGCCTGACTTTAGAGTCTTGGGATCACATTCAAAATCTGCTTCTGCTTCTTACTAGCTCTGACGCCGTGGGCAAGTCACTCAATTTCTTGGGTTCTCGAAGTTTCCTCCTCTGAACTAGGACATTGGATTGAATGACCTCAAAAGTCACTTCCAGCTCCAGATTTAAGATGCTATGATTACTGGCGACTCACAAGAAGTAAATAAAATGAGAAACAAATAAAACAATAGCTTTGAATGGATGTTAAAAGGGAAAACTTTGGCTTAATTTGCAATGAGAAAGTCAAACTCTGACATGTGACACCTGATACTTGCACTCACACAAGTGATAGATTCCTTCTGAAATGAATAATACTGGCCTAATACTGGGCAAGATAACTCAGATATCAGAAGTCAAGGTCCCAGAGGCAGAGTCCAAGTTTTGTCTGGGGAAGAAATGAAGAGGATGAATAAGGGGCAGCTAGGGAGCATAGTGGGCAGAGAGCTAGACCTGGAGTCAGGAGCACCTGGGTTCAAATCTGGTCTCAGGCACTTGCTTGCTTTGGGACCCTGGACAACTTACTTAGCCCCAACTGCATAGCCCTTACCTCTCTTCTCTCTTAGAGCTGATACTTAGTATTGATTCTAAGATGGTAAGGGGAAATGAAGGAAGGAAGGAAGGAAG
>NC_058131.1:717422476-717447777 GCF_016433145.1 Gracilinanus agilis
GGAAGGAAGGAAGGAAGGAAGGAAGGAAGGAAGGAAGGAAGGAAGAAAGGAAGAAAGGAAGGAAGGAAGATTCAAAAAATAGTTACTAAGTACAATATTCCAGGCATTGTGCTAGGTGTCATCTATACAAAGACAAGGAGCTTAAATTCTAATTGAAGAAGACAACAGAAACAGGTAAACGAGACTGAAGAAGAAGATATGTGCTGTTGGAGAGCATAGTTTGAAAATTCCTGAGAAGTGCCATGGGTGGCCTAATACTGGGCAAGATAACTCAGATATCAGAAGTCAAGGTCCCAGAGGCAGAGTCCAAATTTTGTCTGGGGAAAAAATGAGGAGGATGGCCATTAGAAGATGCATGGTGGCCAGAGACACTTGTACAAGTCAGGGGGCAAGTCCCCTTTTTTTTTCAGGCTCACAAACCTCATTTTAAGACCAGTGGAGCACAAACTCTTACAAGTATAACCAAAGCTGGGAAGACTTTGAGTTGACGACACTCTTCCAAGAATCAGCCTAAATTCAGGGAGGTTCTCACCACTTGCCAAAAGGAGATAAATTTCTTGCTCACATCACTTGGGGTTCTTAACCAGTTCCCAATAGGATCAGTGAAAGTCTTCATTGGTGGGGAAAGTAACCACACAACCAAGACACTGATGACATTGTGCTAAAATCTCACTTCATCAGGTAGAGATGTGTCAGCATGCCAGGCAGGGACAGCCCTCTGGTGCATGTAAGGAATACCAAAGAGCAAATATCTTATTTTGAGCGTATCAACATTTCTAGAAACATATATGCTAAAGGGCCCCTGGCTTCAGGATGATGAATTGATTGTGTAAGAGAGCAAGGTTGGATATCTGAATCTATTGACCCCAAGGCACAGTCAACTCAAACAACACTAAATCTAGCTAAATTTTCATTGATGACCTCCAAGGAGCAGCAAAGGACATACTCATCACATTCTCAAATGTTACAGAAGACATATGTGACTGGGGGAAATTTTTGAGGTCACATCATCAGCCTAGAACAAGAACAAGAGAGGAACAAGAATCCTCTCTACCACATACCTCAATGTGTGAATTTGCAACTTTTATTCACAGCTCCTAGGCTTGGGATGAGCAGAAGTATACTACCCCAGGGGCAGCTAGGTGACTTAGCAGATTGACAGCCAGGCTTGGATTCAAGAGGACCTGAGTTCAAATCAAGCCTCAGATACTTCCTAGCTATTTGACACTGGGCAAGTCACTTAACCTCTGTTGCCCAGCCTTTACCACTCTTCTGTTTTGGAACCAATATTTAATCTTGTTTCTAATTCAGAAGGTAAGGGTTAAAAAAAAAAGATAATGATAACAGCTGCCCCAACCCTTCTCTTCCCCAAGTTAAACATCCTCAATTCCTCCAGGTAATCTTCTGGTGCATGATCTCAAGGCTTTTTACCATCCTGTTTGACGTCTTCTGGGAAGTTTCTATCTAATCGATACCCTCCCCAAAACTTCAAAACTTAACTTCATTTTACAAAGATGATTTAAACTACCACTTCCTTCATTTGGAAGATAATGACTCTCTTTTATAATACATCAAATCTTACTAGCATTTTTTTTTATTTCTGTGAAACATGGAAGTCTTATATTAAACTTACAATCCACTAAAATTTTCAGCCAATTTCCAGAAGTGCTTCTAGATCGGGGTCTTCCCTCCATCTTGTTCTTATAAGTTAATTTCTCAACTCAAATTCAAGAATTTACATGTATAAATAACCAAATTTGATCTTTTTCTATTTGGCCCACATTCCAAGTTACAGAAGAGTGCCATCATCATACTCAAAAGATCTTGGGAATTTGAAATATGTTCCTAAAAACAGAATTAAAAAGCGAGAAGGTTAAAAACTTAGGATAGCTGGAAATCTGGCTAGGCATGGCACAGCATATTAGGAAAATGAATAGAGAGACACAGGCGACTGAAAGATCAAATTGTAGGGTCACTATCGGAAAAGGCAATATGGTGTACCACCAAAGTATATTCAGAAAATGGGAAGTGATTCTGTCATCAAATTCTCTTTTTGTCCTCCCCTAAAGAACATCTGGCTTTGGTCACCATTTGTGAAGAGCACAAGGTAAGTGGAGAACAATTCTAGAAGAAGGACCAGTTGGAATTGGAATTGGATGATGAGTTCAAACTCATGTAAGACACCTGCCTCCCCTGGCCTCATCTGCTCATCTACAAAATGAAAGAGTTGGACGAACAGACATCTGATGGCTCATTCAGCTCTAGATCCATGAAGGTGGGATCCTTTGATCGGAGAAATAGAAAATTAATCCTGTGGGGAAAGGTCATTGTACGTGTAGGGCAACGGTCGGCAACCTTTTTGGCTGTGAGAGCCATAAACACCTGTGGAAGGAGGAGGATGGAGGCAGAAGGCACTGGAATAGGGGCAGGGGCTGAAGGGCCCCCTGAGGCACATCCTGGGGCTCTGCCTGGACTGGTTGGTCTGGAGGTGGAGCCAGATATGGCTCGAGAGCCATACGTTGCCCACCCCTGGTGTAGGGACTCAAAGCTCAGCTCAAGCAAAGACTCCCTTGTGTGATTGTGAGCGCTCCACAATATCTGTCAGGGCCTTGGTTTCTTCTTCTATGCAGGAAGAGGACTGGACTACGACATGATCCCCAAGATCTCTTCCAACTCTCGACCTCTGATCCTAGCTTCATCTAGGAAAATGGTCTCGATGTTCCTGGAAAGTGACGAAAATATGGGCTTCGATTCAAATGGGAGATTTCTGCTGAATTTAAGTTGAAGACAACGATGGCGATAAATCAACGGGCTGAACTGCCCAGGGCAGCTCTGAAGTCTCTTTTCATGGAGATATCCAAGAGGGAAGCATTCTTCGCTCCTCTCTGTAGGCCATTCAACAGTGGACAAGGCATAGAACCTCTGGAGCTTCCTTCCAAATCTATGGATACTCCAATGGTGGGAAATCCTACCTGAGAAAACCTACCCTGGAAGCGTATCTAATTCCACACTTGGAAAATAGACCTTAAATGTCTAAGAGATGGCAACATCCCGACAGATTGTCAACACCAGGTAGGACTTGAGCATCAACCAAGAAAGGGTGGCAAAAGCACTGTAAAAGAGTAATGACCACGACCAGAAAATCATGGGGAAATAAAGGAAAGGGACCTTGGAGACAGTCTAGTCCTAGCTACTGATTTTACAGATGAGGAAACTGAGGCCCCGAGGGGTGGAGGGACTTGTCCTGAGCTAGCAAGGGTTAGGAAGCAGGCTTTGAATTGTGTGAGTGCTTGACAAAGTTCTTGTGATGAGCACAGGCCCAATATGCTCTAATGAAGTCTTCCTTGTAGAAGCGATTTTCTTCTTACAATTGGACATTTTATTTAAAAATCAAATTTATTTTATTTCTAGCTAACACCGAATCCAAATAAAATTAGCATTTCCATATACACTGTCGAAAGAAGGAAGTGATCAGACAGGAAACTCCAAAATCTGTTATGCAGAACTAAGCTGTTTCAATAGTGCTCATTCCTGCAAATTCACTCGTGAGATCGTCTCGTTTGTTGTGGGAAAGCTCTCTTTATTTTTCCTGTGAAGTCGCTGCTTGTAGGTGGGTGGGTGAGTAGTTGGAGCGCGTGATTCCACAGCCTCACTCCAATTCCTAAAAACACAGCGTGGAATCGACCCCGAGATCAATGTTCGTGGCACTAAATCAGAGCATTGCAGGTTTAGAACTGAAAAGGACCTCAAAGATCTCAAAAGTTTGTTATCCAACCCCTTCATTTTACAGATGAGAAAACTGAGACCCAGAGAGATGAAGAGACTTTAAAGGTAGTAATAATTGAGGCAGGATTTGAACTCAGGTCCTTTGACGATCAACAAAGACAATATTCTATCCATTACATAATATTGCCTCTCTGTCTACGAGTTGGATATAGGCTTTGGGAAGGTCTGATAAAACTGGAAAAGATTTCAGTAGAGGCTGCATAATAGATATTTAGAGCTTTTGTGTTAGTATTCTCAGCACTGAGTACTTTGCCAGGCCTACAGTAAGTGCTTAATAAATGCTTACCGTCCAGATTCGACTGGGCTGGGCTCTTAAGAGACTGCATATGAAGTATTAGGTTCAGTTCTACACACCAAATTTTAGAAAGGAAACAAGGCCCAGGCCTAAGAGTTGGCAGTGAGGGCTCTGCCCTCCACATGCTCACATTTGATTCATGCAATGTGGCATTTGAGCAGAGAAGTATAACACGGGTTCTGTTCAATGTTTTGAATTTTTGTGCCTGAGTGTATTGGGTAGATTATTGGAAATTTCCAACAAAAGCTACCAACACAGGAGCTAGTATCCAACCAGGGCCAACCAGGAGGGCAAACGAAGGGCTCTGAGTGCTTGACATATGTGGAGGAGGGGAAGGAACTGGGCATGTTTCACTTGGGAAAAAAAGTCCCCAGGCCAACAGGAATGATCGTCATCTTCAAGTATCTGAAGGGCTCTCATGGGAAAGTGGGAAGATGGAACTGGTCAAGCGCTGGTAGGCCCCAGAGGGCAGAACCAGGAACCATGAGCAGGAGTTACAGAAAGAAATTTGCTGCTGGGAAAATGTGGTGAGCCATGAGAGACACCCAAAGAGGGATGAGTTCCAGAGACCTCCTCCCCTTCCTTAGAGGTCTCCAAGCAAAAGCTGTGGAACCACTTGTCAGAGATGTGATCGTGGGGGTTCCTTTGGTTATACTTTGAACTAAATGACCACTGAGCTGCCTCCCTACTGATTCTTTCCATGATTCTGTATCTTACCACCCCCTTGGGTGTCTATCTCATATATCACCATTGGAAATAGCTCCTCTCTCACCTAGGTGCATGGGGTAAAGCAGAGAGGGCTAGCGTTGAGAGTAAAGAAGCCTGGAGTTGAATGTCGCCTCTGTTACTCACTGGCTTTATGACCATGGGCAAGTCCTCTAACCTCTTCCTATTGCCTCACTCACTGAACAAGAATAACAAGTTTCTTAAGTACTTACATCTTAGAAGTACTGGAAGGAGGGTTTTTCAATCTTTAAAATGCTACAGAAATGTGAACAATTATGTCTCCCCAGCTTCAGCTTTCTTCTCTCTGAGATGAAGGAATTGCACTAAAAACATCTCAAAACTCCTGTTCAGCTTGAAATAATTATCTTGCTCTGAAAACACAGTTCATGGGTACACACACGCGCGCGTGCACACACACACACACACACACACCCATACATGCACCTGTACATGGCCTAGCCATCTAAATCTCTAGCCACTAGGAGATTTCTTTTTCTGGGGGCTACCCTGCACTGTTTTCATCTTACAGCTGTTGCCTATCAACAAGAAAAACATCCTTTTTCAGTCCAGACATTTTCCCATAACGAAAGGCAAAAATAAACCTTTTAATGCCCAGGGCAAAATATTCAGAAGGCAGAGGGCAGTGAAAACACGGTGCATAGACATAGAGACCCAGAGAGAACATACTACAAGATAGAGAGACCTACAAGATGGCCCTGTCGGAAGTCGGATGTGGTCATTGCTCCTCAGGAGGAGAAGGATCCATTTTCTCCAAAGTAGCATTTTATTTCTTCTTTATAAGCCATTCCACACTAAGCAAACTACAGCTCACTTAGAAACCCTTTTTGACCATAAATCAGATTTTGTGTGTGTGTGTGTGTGTGTGTGTGTGTGTGTGTGTGTGTGTGTGTGTACTTGGATGTTAAAGAAAATGATGCTAATTTAGTTTCTGGTAAGGAATTTTAAAAAGAAACTTTAAAAGTCAAGGTACTGGCTGTTATAGATCGTTTGGACTGAAATTAATAAGGATTCCAAAAGCATTGCTAGGAGAAGCATTGTTTCAAGAAACACTATTGTAAGAAATATCACTTTAGGAAACACTGTTTCACTAAACATTGTTATAAGAACCATTGTTACAAGAAACATTATTTAGGGAAATAGCATGAGAAACATTCGTTTATGAAATGGCACAAGAAACATTATGGAAAACATTGTTTCTAAAACCATTGTTACAAGAAATACTTTATGACAAACACTGTTATAAGAAACAATGTCACAAGAAGCATTGCTCATACCACTATTTCCATTCTATTCAGCAAAGAAGATCCATAGCTGCCTCGTACCCAAGGTCCGGTATTGGGTGGTGGCACTACAAAGCCCTAAACTGCCAGAGGCTCTGCCCTCCTGGAGCTCACATCTTATCTGGGAGGTCTGGCAATTGTGCAATAAGTATAACAAGATAAAACGATCAAGAAGAGTCCCTTCTGCAATAGTAGAGCTTTTGCATTTCTGTGCCTGTGTGCATAGGCTAGGCTGTTGAAATTTTCAGATAAAGCATGACCACCATTTGCTGTTTCCTCACATCTGAAAGTGGACACCCATCAGGCTGAAATATTGGTTGAGAAAAAGAAAAGCTGCGGATCAGTTACGTGGGCAATTCATAGCGATCATCCTTCTGGATTTCCTTTCTGAGGGGCAATATCCACCAATTGTTCCCAAATAATGGGGTTTGTCATTGTTCAATCGTTTGGTTGTGTCCAGCTCTTCATGACACTGTGGACCTCCGCTCTCCATGGGATTTTCTTGGCAAGGATACTAGAGTGGTTTGCCACTTTCTTCTCCAGTAGATCTAGTGGATATTTTGGTCTTCCTGATTCCAGGTAACCACTGAACCCACAGCTGCCTGGTGTTAGTATTCAGTTGTGTCTCAGTCTTGTCTGACTCTTGGTGACCGTATTTGGAGTTTTCTTAGCAGAGATACTGGAGTGGGTTGCCATTTCCTTCTCCAGTTAATTTTACAGATGAGGAAACTGAGGTAGCATTAAGTGATTTATCCAAGATCATGCAACTAGTAGGTATGTGAAGCTGAATTTGATCTGGATTGAGTCTAGACTCCAGGCAGGTTCTCTATCCACAGTGCTACCTAACTGCCCAAAACAGTGAGGAAGCAATTCCTTCAAATGAAGTCTCAGGTCAGCAAGGACAGACTACACTCATTCTAGTATTCAGAAGAGGGTCTCAAAAGTTTACTCCTTTGCATATTTTCTTTTCTCCATTCATTGTTACAATAAACTGCATCCCAGCTTTAGCCAAATCTTGCTGGTCACTAAGAGCATGTTGATAGCCCTTAAGGCAGACAGGAACTTCCTGTCAAAGCAGCCCAGCCCAATTCCGATCTTTCTCTCCTTTGGCCAGATAGAAACGGTGTCCTGAATCAGGAACAACTTGAGCAAAGGAAGTCTAAGAACGAGGAGAGCACAACAAGGAGGTCATGCACTCTTGTAGCGTGTTAACAGGCATCTGCACCATCAGCCAAGCAGGGCCAAACCACCGGAGAGTCTATCAAGAACGAGAACTCCAGACGGGCCATATTCCCGGTTCTCATTTTTCTTTTTTGTTCCTGTCACAGCCATCCTTCCTTTCTCCTTTCTTCCCCTCTCAGTCTACAGTTGGAAGACCTGTCAAAACCATAATTTATTGATCGAGCCAGGCTGTGAAAATGATGTAGAGTCTATCCAAAATGGGAGATTTCTCCCCGAACATTATCTCATTATCCTTTGGCCTAGATCGGGTAAGAGCTTAATATAGTTGTAATCTGGCTGTTCCAGAAAATAGCAAAGGGTTTCTCTTTAACCAAGGTGTATTTGTCATTGCTGACATTCAATACAATTAACCAAATTAAGCTGATGGGCTGACACCATAATGACTCCATTTAGGAAGGCCGGCACTCAGACATTTAAAGAACAACCTGGGTCTGGTGTTTGGGGACTGGCCCCACGTATGAGGTGGGTGATAGCAGCAGCTGACCTACTCCCCGCCCGATGGAGAGCCTAATTTAGATGGTTATTTAAACTTCAGTCTCTAAGTGAAAAAAGGGGCTAATGCCAGCCAGGATTCAAACAAAGAAGAATCAAGTTTGTTCTTCTTGGTCCCAAAAGAGAGACCTAATACCAATGAGCGGAGGTTGCAGATTGGCAATTTGGGGTCTGATGAAGGGAAAATATCCTTCCCATTAGAGTTCTCTATCCCCAAATGGAACAGAAAGCCTGGAGGTGGGGACCAGTGAGTTTTCCTTCAATCCAAAGCAAAATGGCTGCTAGTCAGGTCTGTAAGAGAGGAGAGGCTTTTTCAGGTCCTGGCTGGACTAAATGGCCTCGGAGGAACCTCCTAATAGGAAATCCTGACACCTACCTCCCTGTCTCCTGCCTGTCATCTGCAATCCATCTCAGACACAGCTAACAAAATAATCTGGCTGTGGCCCATATCGGACCATGTCACTCTCTCCTGCTCACAAGCCATCAGTCGCTTCCTGTCGCCTCTACAATGAAATACAAATATCACATCCTGGTATTTTGGACACCCAGTCATCTGAACCCAACCAACCTCTTTAACTTGACTGTGTAATGATAGAAGATGGTATCATCTAAGCTCCAAACACAATTGACAACAAGTCTTTTTCCCAAAAAAACTTGCCGTTTCCCCCCGTATTTGGAGCTAGGAAGCAGGACAACAGGTCACAGAGAGAAGTTGTAAAGAAGTAAGTTTTAGTTCAATACAAGAAAAAGCTCGTAATAATTTCACCCTTCCCAGCAAGCGCCATGCTAAGATTTGGGCACACAAAGGAAAGCAAAAACAGAGCCCCTGCCCTCAGGAGTCTCACAGTCTAATTAATGGGAGAGACCACACAGAAAGGGCTCTGGACACAGAACATTTCTGTTGAGGATTAAGTGGAGGGGGTTCCTCAGAGGGAAGGCACCAGCAGTCAGAGGACACCAGGCTGCTCCAGGAGAAAGGGGGCCTCCGTCTCCAACCAGAGATATCTGGAGTTGGCAGAAAGGATCGTGGTCCAGCTATGGGCAGGACTGAATGACCTTCCAACTCAGCAAGTCTGTGGAAGCAATTGTTCTAGGAGAAGGCATGAAGCTTGCCCCAAGCTGCGTTTTTCATTGCGCTCTCACTAATTCAGAGCCAAATTCGAGACATGCAACTGGCTTCATAATGAAATTGTTTGCTTTCTGGTGAAGAGCTTCCTTGTGTAATTAATGCCCCCATTCCTCCAGGCATTCTTATGACAACGACTTTGCTTTATGCTCTCTTTGCATGCAGAACATAATTTCCCATTTCAAGGAAGGAGAGAATAAAAATCTCATCCCTGACACATATTATGGGAGGCTCATTGTAACCATGGCATTGGAAGAGGGCTCTCCCCATTGGAGCTGAAATTGCTTCCCCTCTATGGGCTACATAAAATGGAGAACATGGAGGGGCTTCAGAGGTTATTGAGTTTAGCCTATTCGTTTTACAGAAGAGGAAACTGAGGTCTAGGGGGTGGAGGCAGCTGGCCCTGGGGCACACAGGTAGCAGAATCAGGTCCTGAATTCAGGTTCTCTGATGATGCCCCCTCCCTTCTGCCACCACCCCTCCCCACATGCACACACACACACCCTAAGGGTGTGCCCTCAGCTCCTCCTAGCACTTTGCTCAAATGTCTCCTTCAGACTCATCTCCTTCTCCCAAGGAGCACAGCCATTTGGGCACACATTTTTCTCCTCCAAAAGGCTCTAATCTCCCTGTACAAATGTCTGTGGACTTTACCTATTGCCTTGGGCATAAAAGGCAGTTACAAATGCTGGGCTGCTTGTTTGTTTTGCTTTCATGTGCCCTGTATAGGTGGATTATATATATTTCTGTCATGGAATCAGTGATCAGGCCCCTTCCCCTCTTCTCAGGAGAGAGCTGGGGAGGTCTCCGGGGTCCTGTCTGGTGCCTGGGGATGGACTGAGTCTGGTTCCTGTCATTGACCCTTTCTTCTTCTTTTCAGGGGGTGCTCGAGGAGGGCAGCTACACAGGAAAACGGTGATGCCCAAACAGAAATCCTCACAAAAGACAGAAAATGTTCCAGAAATGCTAAAGATGGACCAAGGGGAGGAGCTGAACTGAATTGTTGTGTCCGGAAGGCAAGCCGAAGGCTCTGCAAACATTAGGTGTTGCTTAAACATTCTGTCTCATGCCTGGAGTATGACCAAAGGAAATCTCCCTTCCTGAGGGTGACCCTATGGTATGGTGGCCTTAGAGCGAGGAAGATCAAGCTTGGAGTCCTGCTTCAGACAGTAACTGTAGGACTCTGTTCAAGTCACTTCACTTTTAAGGTCCTCAGTTTTTTCCTCTGTAAAACAAGGGAATTGATCTTGATGACCCCAATGGTACCTTTCTAGTTCCAAATATCTGATCTCTAACCCTAGTACAGTGATTCCCAAAGTGGGTGCCACCGCCCCCTGGTGGGTGCTGCAGAGATCCAGGGAGGCGGTGATGGCCACAGGTGCATTTGGGGGCGGTGAATAACTGTAACGGGGAGGTGATAATATGTGACAGGGGGGTGCTAAGTCATATTTTTTCTGGAAAGGGGGCAAAGTTTGGGAACCCCTGATCTAGACAAAGGAAATGATTTGATTCCAAAGCCTGAAAAGGTAGGTCCCCAAGCAAAACCTTTAGGGAAAGTCTGGGCATTTTTACTTAGGACAGAAGGAGAGGCAAAGGAGCTGGCACCAGTTCGGCGCTGTGGCACAAGATTCCATCCCAGCAGTTGAGGACGCGGCACGAATAAGATCACTGGCCTGGATCCTGAAATCCGGAAGTGTCCTCCCCACCCCCACCCCAGCCAGGGACACCTCTGGCAGCAGCTCCTCGAGATTTCTTCTTCTGGTAGGTGTAACGGCTCTACTCTCCCATCCTCAACAACCCTTGTATGTTTGCTCTTAATCCAAACCATCTGGAAAGGGGCTGGAAGTCCACGTACTCCCCCTCCTTTCTTGGAGACAGACTTGAAAGTGCGCCCCCGCCCTGAGCTCGGGCTGTTTGCCTTAAAAGGGCAAAATATCTGGAGGAAAAAAAAAAAAAACAAAACAAAACCTTGGGCTGGCTGCACAGACACAGCATACCAGAGGCAGGGAAGCTCGAGGCCCAGCCTGCTTTCCCAACAAGTGTTAGCTCAGCACATGCCCACCTAGGAACGGCTGGCGCCAAAGGACTCGCTTCTCACCTGTGGCACAGGGCTGCTCTCTTGGCAAGCAATGAAAACAGGGGAAATGGAATGGAAACAGCAATTACTTCAGGTGGTGGCGACCACAGGAGAGCTGGGATCCCCACGAAGGACAACCCATTCAGCCCCCTACCTTACAGATGAGGAAACTGAGACCTAGAAAAAGAAATCACCTTGGTCTGGGGGGCAGAGGTTTGAACGCTGGTCCTAAAAAGTCAGGGTTCTGGGCTGGCACAAAATAATAGAGAGCATTGACAGCACATGAAGGTCTGGAAAAGGCTCTCCATGTTATCTCATTGCATTCACACAACAAAATGAGAAAGCACTAACCACTGGACCTCTTTTCTGAGCTGCTGAATATGTCACCCGGCAACAGACAAACCCAAGGCCAAAGAGGAAGCTGGCAGTTCCAGATGCCAAAAGTATTAGAGTAAATGTAACAAGGGTGGCCAGGAGGCCTAGAGTAGGGAAGACTCATCTTCCCGAGTTCAAATGTGACCTCAGACACTAGCTGGGCAACCCTGGGCAAGTCACTTGACTTTGTTTCCTCATCTGTTAAACAAACTGGAAAAGGGAATTCAAGTATCTCTGCAAAGAAAACCCCAAAAGGGGTCACAAAGAGTCAAACACAACTGGAAAATGACTCTACAGCAACAGAAACAAAATGCAATCATTCGGGTCCCTAGAAATCAGATGGATTTGGATGGGCTTATACTCTCTCCTCACCTCTCTATATACCCATGAAACTTCCCTGGTCCTCCCTAAGAATAAATGTTCTCTCGCGCCTTCAATCTTTTTTTTTAACCCTTTACTTCTGTGTATTGGCTCATAGGTGGAAGAGTGGTAAGGGTGGGCCATGGGGGTCAAGTGACTTGCCCAGGGTCACACAGCTGGGAAGTGGCTGAGGCCAGGTTTGAACCTAGGACCTCCCGTCTCTAGGTCTGACTTTCAATCCACTGAGCTACCCAGCTGCCCCCTCATGCCTTCAATCTTCCTAGAGCTCTTAACTTAGGTTTTCCTTCATGCCTAGGACTATCTACCTTGTACTGTGCATGCCTGGGAACATGGTCTACCACTTCCTGATACCTTGTTCCCTCCAGTAGAATGGAAACTCCTTGAGAGTCAGAACAACTCCCACAGTGCCTGGCATGTAATAATTATTTGATAAATGCTTGGTTGATTGAGAAATGTTTTTAATGGAATTGAATATTAAACCAATATGCATTTTAAGCACTTGCTATGGGCCAGGCACTGTGCTAGGTGCTAAGAAAAAGGAGGAAGGAAGGAAGGAAAGAAGGAAGGAAGGAAGGAAGGAAGGAAGGAAGGAAGGAAGGAAAGGAGGGAGGGAGGGAGGGAGGGAAAGAGGATTCTTACCTTCAATAAGTATACTCGCATACTTTCTATTATGGGACAAAGTAGTTCAGCTCATTAAGTAAGCTCTTCAGTATAAGTTGGTGTTAGCCAAACAAAATGAAGGGACTTCTTCCCCCACCCACAAGAGTTTATCTGAGGCCTTTACTAAAACAGAGGCCAGGGAGAAAGGGGAGGTGAGAATCTTGCTATTTAAAACAAGCCCTCTCATTCTCTCCCCCTCCTTACTCTTTCCAGTCTATTCCTTTGTCCTAAACTAAGCAGAGTCCCCAAGGCACCAGGGTCTATTTTCTGCCCTGGGTCTCTTCTTCCCCTAAATGCCACGCACCTGGAACTCAGGGGGGAAGAGTCTGTCCATGCTGTTCTCTTGAGTCCTGCCAGCCTGTCTGTCCTATGGCCATGCCTTAGCCCTCTGCACTAGGGTTTGCTTGCAGGTGGCCAGGTCTGCTCTAGAGTCAGACTCAGTATTTCTCGGTGGGGGGAGAGACTGAGGAAAGCATTCTTAACTGGCACGGGGAAGGAGGAGGAGGAACTTCTAAATTATTTTCCTGACCGCAGCCCTCAGGAAGGATCACTTAACCCAACTGTCTGCCCTGTGATAATACCAACGGCTTCCTGAACCCTGCACCAACCAAATATCTTTTTTTAACCCTTTTCTTCTGTCTTAGGATCAATACTTGTATTTGGTTCTAAGGCAGAAGAGCAGTAAGGGTTAAGGCAATGGTAAATGACTTACCCAGGGTCACACAGCTAGAAAAGACCTGAGGCCAAATTTGAACCTGGGACCTTCTGTCTCTAGGCCTGGCTCTCAATCCTCTAAGCCACCTGGCTGCCTCCTCCAAGGGTCTTAAAGAAGGAGGCTTTCATTCATGAAGCCATTCTAACTCAGATTTTCATTTGGTCTCTTCTCCCATCTCCCTTAGAAGGCTTAGTTTCCCATAAGACTCTGCTCAAGCAACACTTGCCCCTCTCTGGAGCTTTGCCTGCTCCCCGTCCCCAAGCTGCTTCTGCGTATACCTAAGAGGCGTTTCCTGCAAGAGAATGTAGACTCTGTGAGAAGACACCGATCCATGGTCTTCTTTGTGTCCCCAATACCTGGAGATAGACAACACATCACAATAGGCCTGGCCTGCATCACGATTTCCTTAGCATAGAAAACTCTCAGATGAGAAAACTCCCTCTAACTCAATCTTCTCTTCCATTGAAAGTTTAAGGACTGAGGCAGTTAGGAAGCACAGTGAATAGAGTGCCAGACATGGAGGCAGGAGGTCCTGGGTTCAAATCTGGCCTCAGACACTTCCGAGCTGTGTGACCCTAGGCAAGTCACTTCGCCCCCATTGCCTAGCCCTTAACTGCTCTTCTGTCTTGGAAAAGATATTTCTTATTGATTCTAAAACAGAAGGCGATGGCTTATAAAATACAGTCTGAAAAAGAATTGATATTAAGACAGAAAGTAAAGGTTTAAATTTAAAAAAAAAAAAAAAAGGACTGCCTGGAACAGTGAGACATCAGGGCATCTGCCTCAGGTCCTAGAGCCAGGATGTACATTGCAGGGACCCCACCCAGAGGCCAGCTCTCTATTTCAGTGTTACCCCCAGAGAGGGCACTACTACAGGCATTCATTGACATCGTTCCCATTTTTCAGATGAGGCCGTGCCTAGACCACTCATAATAGGGGCTCTTCCTTCCCCTTAAATCTCCAGCCCTCGTGACATGGTGGCCAGTGTCCTCGCTGCCCTCCTCTGAAGCTCCCCACTTCTAATATAAGGGAAACAGGCCTCGCCTCAACTACACACCAGCATTTTTATCTCAGCTCTTACCTTAAGCCAAGCGCATGGATGATTTAGTGACAAAACTCTCACCTGCCAGGAGGGAGGGCCACGTTTGGGGAGGAAGAGTATGATGTACTGAACTTATAGGCTGAAAGATCTGAGTTCAAATCCTGCCTCAGGCATTTACTATTTTTGCAACTCTGAACAAGTCGTTGGCCATCCCTGTACCTGAGTTCACTCATCTGTAAAATGGGAGAGGGGCAGCCTCGATGGTGGCCCAAATCCCTTCTATCTCTAAATCCTAATCCTTAGATCCTGTGAACATAGAACAGAAGGAAACAAAACCCATTATCTTTTTACAAAAGAGGCAATATGGGGTAGAGAAGAGAGTGATGCTCCGCCCTTTAGGCCCACCTAGTCATGTGACACTGAACAAATCAGGACCCTTTTGGAGCCTCACTCTCCATATCTGTAAAATAGGGATAGTAAGACTTGACTTCCCACCTCACTCATCTGCTAGAGCAGCGGCTCCCAAACTTTTTTGGCCTCCCGCCCCCTTTCCAGAAAAAAATATTCCTTCGCCCCCTGGAAATTAATTTTTTAAAATTTTAATAGCAATTAACAGGAAAGCTAAATGCCCCTGTGGCCATCACTGCCTCCCTGGATCACTGCAGCACCCACCAGGGGGCAACAGCACCCACTTTGGGAATCATTGTGCTAGAGGGAAATCCCTTTTTGTCAATAAAGAGAGAGCAGTGATAATTATTCCTAGCAAACAGTTTGAACCAATCAGCTAGCATTACAGAGGGGAGAAACCAGAAATGGAGTCAGAAAGATCTGAGTTCAAAACCAACCTTAGACACTTACTAGCCACTTCACCTATTTTTGCCTCCATTTCTCCTTCGTTAAAATGAACAGATTAGACTGAGAGGCCCCTAAAGGTTTCTTCTCCCAGTGATTCTACGAACTAGCCCTCTGGCTTTGAGCACGTCTCTTTCCCTGTCATGTTTTCAGTTTCCTCATCTGTCTAACACCCGCTCTCTGAGATCCCTTCCTGAGCCTGAGACTCAGCTTTTGTCTCTGGACAAGTCTCTGGACAAGGCTTGGTGGGGCTGGCCTGGTAAGTTCCTCTGAGGTAGTCTTGGTATGGAGGAATGCCAGGATGGGAGAATTAGAAGGAATCACAGAAGCCATCTAGTCCACTTCATAAAGGAAAGGAACATGCAGGGAGCCCATCCCCAGGGGCCAGGTAACCCATCAGCTCTCACACAGTCCATCCTGGGTGGGGGAAGCTCTCACTGTTAGGTCCTGACATCTGGCCATTGCAACTTCCTCTCAGTGTTCCTGGGTCTGCTCTCTGGGGCCAAAAAGCAAACCAACAAACAAAACCAGTCCAAATCCCTCTCTATAAAATCGCTCTCGTATTTGTCATTGTTCAGTCATTTTAGCCATGGCCAGCTCTTTTTTTTTTTAAACCCCCACCTTCCATCTTGGAGTCAATACTGTGTATTGGTTCCAAGGCAGAAGAGTGGTAAGAGTATAATGGTAATGGGGGTCAAATGACTTGCCCAGGGTCACACAATTGGGAAGTGTCTGATGTCAGATTTGAACCCAGGACCTCCTGTCTCTAGGCCTGACTCTCAATCCACTGAGCTACCCAGATGCCCCCCTTGGCCAGCTCTTGATGACCCCATTTAGGGTTTTCTTGGCAAAGACCCTGGAGTGATTGGCCAAGTATCTCCAGCTCATTTTACAGATTAGGAAACTAAGGCAAACAGGGTTAAGCAACTTACTCAGGGTCACACAGCAAGTAAATGTCTGAGACCAGATTTTAATTCAGGAAGTCTGAGGCCAGGCACTCTATCTATGCAACTGAGCCACTCAGGTGCCCATGTCTTTGGATGCTTAAGGAAAACTCTCACACCCCACGCCTTCTCTTCTCTAGTATCAAGAGACACAGTTCCCCCAACTGATCTTCAAAGGACATGGACTTAAGACACTTCCCAGTTGTGGCTGCCCTCTTCTCATCAGCTTATCACATCAGGAAAGAGCTCAAAGCACCTGTTTTCCATCTCTCATCCTGCTCCTTAGAAGTACAGGTAAGATCTCTTCACTCTTTGGGAGTCTCGCTTCTTGGGCTATCCCATGGGAGGGGCTGGGTTCAATGATCTCCCTCCCACATCCTGTGGCTCTGAATCCACTTCCTTCCTGGCCCAGGCCTGCTCCCTCCCTTCCCCCCCCAGTCCAGTACCCACAGGCTCACTTCTTCCCACTCTCCAGCTCTGCCTTTTTATATTAATAACGAGGATTATAAAACCTGCACGAGATGACAGAAAGAAGAGAGACTTGCAAAGCGCATGGTCAGTCCCACCTTTGACTGAACATCTGTTTCATGTTGCCGGGGCCTGTGTGCTGCTGTTGATGCTAATCACAGCTCCAGAGGTGGGGGAAGATGGATAGCAAGAGGAAGTAGTTCCTTTTCTCTTTTTTCTCATTTCAGTCGTCTTTAGAGAGCTCAGACAAAGCGCATATTCTTCGGATTATAGGTTCATCTATTAGAGTTTAAAAGTCTACTACCACCTCCATTTTACAGATGAGGAAACTGAGGCCCAGAAAGGTTTTGTGACTTAGTCATAGTCAAACAGCTAATAAGTGTCTGACACAGGACATGAACCTATGTCTTTCTGGCTTTGAATCTAGAATACCAACTACTAGACCATCCTGCCTCTCAGAAAACAGAATGAGAGATGTGCCAAAGGACATTGGTGCCTTGATGGATGGTAAAAAGACTAGACACGGCCTCAGACACTTCCCAGCTGTGTGACCCTGGGCAAGTCACTTGACCCCCATTGCCTACCCTTACCACTCTTCCACCAAGGAGCCAACACACAGAAGTTAAGGGTTAAAAAAATTAAAATAAAAAAAAAAAAGACTAGACAGAACTGGCAGCTTCAGGTGACCAGCAGGCCAGCTTCCTCACCTCAAATAAAAGTCAGAATGCCACAGAGCTGATCACACCATTGGCTGCACCTGACTAACCTGCTTATTTCCCTTCGAACCTGCTCTCCAGATTCAAGTTGGAAGGTTTGGCATTGGTGATACCAAGACTAGTTCTAGAGGACAGACAGTGGCAGCCACAGCAGAGGTAGCAGGAATGTCATCCTTCTGTAGTAGATTGTGGTTGCTAGGAGACCACAAAGCCCTTCCATTTCTTAAAAAAAAAATGTGACTCTCTACCTCCTCACCTGCCAAAAATATAATGGAAGCATTGCCTGTGAAGCCCTGCCTTGTCCACTAAGGATCTAAACCCTGTACTGGAATGACCAGAAAGGCGGCGAGATGCCTTAGAGTAGGGCCCAGGAGGATAAAGAAAGCGCCCACCGATGTCCTTGAGGCAGTCTCTAACCCTCTTCTAAGGAAAGGTCTCTTGGTGTTTGCCTCTTACATCTCCTTTGAGAACGTGTCACCACATCCAACTGCCACCAACACTCTCAAAGGACTTCAACCCAGAGTGAGACATTCCCTGCTCCCATTTTAAGTCCATCATTCATTCAGCAAGCATGTATTAAGCACCTGCTGTATGGCAGGTACTGGGTGATCCAGAGAATATGAGTCAAATTTTCAAATAATACCAGAATTAAAAGAATGTACTTTAACTACCTCCTCTCACACTTCCTCTTCCTCCCTCCCCTTCCCACCCCCAAAAAAAAGGAATTTCAAAGCATTGGCTTCCAATTCTGTGTTCCTCTTCCCCCTTGGCTAGAACCCTGGAGACAATGTGCTTTTGAGGTGACTTGCCTGGGCTGTGAAACTTGAGGACCTCAATGAAGGTGGGTTGGAGAAGAGTCGGAGGAGGGGCCTAGCATCTGAAGGGTTGGCACACGGAAGAGGGATGCCACTTGTCCTGCCTGGCCCCAAACTGCAGAATTGGAGAAGAGAGGTGTGCAAGTAACTGTGCAAATTTGAATAAAAGGCAAAGCCTCTTGGCTCTTTAAGCTATTCCAAGGTGGCATGATCTGCTGCCTTGGGCAGGAGGAGCGTCTTCCTCACTGGAATTCTTTATGCTAAGGCTAGATGGCCCCTTTCTGAAAGACTTCTAGGTAGAAAAGATGGTCACTGAGGATCCTTCCAACTCAAAGATGCAGTGATTCTCAAAGGAGAAGAAATTCCCTTTTCAGTTTCAACTTTCCCTACTGGTTGAAAATCAACATCATCTCATCTCTTTGATTGTTGTTTTTAAACCCTTATCTTCCATCTTAGAATCAATACTGTGTATTTGTTCTAAAGCAGAAGAGTGGTAAGGGCTAGGCAATGGGGGTGAAGTGACTTGCCCAGGGTCACACAGCTGGGGAGTGTCTGAGGCCAGATTTGAACCAGGACCTCCAATCTCTAAGCCTGGCTTTCCGTCCACTGAGCCACCCAGCTGCCCCCTCCCCTTTTCTATTATAATGATAGTATCAGGAAGGATGAAAATCTTGCCTTGGATAGTTATTGGATGGATAATAACTTTTGTCAATAGTAAACTGAGCCAGTCAAATATCTCCAAAGTTTTCCTAAAATACTGTGTCAATCCTCCTGCATTCATCTCAACCCTTCTTCCAATCAACAGAGAGTTTGATGGAACTGCATCTTGGTAGATTTTCTCATAGCAGAAAAGACAAACATTTCTGGAGGCTGCCCGGTGACACAGTAGGTAGAGTGCTGTGCCTGGAATAAGGAGAACTGGAGTTCAAGTCCTGCCTCAGTTTCCCATATGTAAAATAGTGATAATAAGAGTAGCTACGACTCAAAGAATCATTGTGAGGAACAAATGAGAGACTATTTGTAAGGACTTTGCTGGGTGCTGGTAAATAGTAGGCACTTTAGAATAGCTTATTACCTTCCCTCATTAAGCGCTTAGTAGGTGGCAAGCATTCTGCCCAGTGCTGGGCATGTGAAGAAAAGCGAAAAGAGTTCCTGCCCCCCAGGGAGTTTATATTCAGTATGTCAGGCTATAAGAGGCTGCACTGTTTCTTTGTTTAACCTTCTCTGGAATATAATTGCCACCACCCCCCCCCAGGATGACCTTAACAAAGTATCATGCCTGCCAAAGTAGCCTGCTGGGAAAAATACAGGACCTGGAATCAGCAAGACCTTGACTAAAAATCTGCCAGGGGCCTCTACTAAACCTGTGGCCATGGGCAAATTGACTTATCTTTCAGAGCCTCAGGTTTCTCATCTGTAAAATGGGAATAATGATCACAATAATTCCTGTAACACCTACCTTCCTGGGAATGACAATAATGAGAATCAAATGAAATGATGGACATAAAGGCATTGTGGACTATAAAGTGCCATATAAATGGTATGTCCTCCTTAAGCAGATTTCTCATAAGAGCTATATTTTTGCAACTAACAATTTTTTTTATTCCCCCGGGGAAATAACAAATTATATCAGCGGCATCCTTTCATCCCCAGGGCTACCGAAAGATAACCTCAGACACAGATCAGTGACTTTCCTTGAAAAACAGCTGCCTCTGGAGTGAAAGACAGAAAGAGCAAGAACAGGACAGAGAAACACTAATGGCTTAGGAGAGTCACTGACATCTAGAAAGAAATAAGCCAAAGAACATGCAGGTCGAGGTACAAAAATGAGAAACGATCCACCAGACAACAGGAATTTGTTAAATGCCTCCTGGATACCAGGCACTAGGCACGAGAGATGCCAGGTGCTAGAGATACAAGGGCAAGGCACGACATGACCTCGGCTCCAAAGAGCTCGTATGCTACTGGGCGAGAACTCTTTGATGTTGGGTGACAAGGTTTGGGGACCAAAATATTTTCAATGATTAGATGAAATCTGAGTCTTTAAACAAGGTAAAATGAAATGAACTTACTAGTCTATGTATCAGTTACATCAAATATACAGTAGGGCTCTTCATTACCGACAAATCATGCTATGCAATGGCCTTTGCCTTACACGACAGAGAATGTCTAGCCTTTGCATTGGCGAGCCTCCATATCTGGAATTCATTTCCTCCACCCCCTACCTCAACTTCTTAGCATCCCTGTTGCCCTTCAACACTCAGTGGCAATACTATGTTTCTTAGAGATGTCTTTAATTCATATCAAAATAACTTTGGGGGGCAGCTGGGTAGCTCAGTGGATGGAGAGTCAGGCCTAGAGACGGGAGGTCCTAGGTTCAAATCTGGCCTCAGATACTTCCCAGCTGTGTGACCCTGGGTGAGTCACTTGACCCCCATTGCCCACCCTTACCGCTCTTCCACCAAGGAGCCAATACACAGAAGTTAAGGGTTTTAAAAAAAATAACTTTGTATGTATTTATTTCTATTTATATGCCATTCCTGCCACCCCTATGCCCAGAATATAAGCTCCTTGAGGACTAGAAAAGTTCCATTTCGATTTTTATGTCCTGATACAACATAGTGGTCTCTTAATCAGTGTGGTTGTTGAATACTGAATGAGAAATTTTTAAAAGTTTGCAGGAATTGTCCACAAATTTCTTTCTAATTCAAAATAGGCAGGCCTGTCATCTAAGCCCTCATTTGATTATTTGGTGGCAAGAGAATACAGATTATAAATCGGCTCTTCCAGCTTCTGTGCCACTTCTGAAGCCCAAGTATTTTAATATCTATTTCTATGGGAAATGTATGCCGGCCTCAAACTATTGCCTGGCCTTTCCCAGAAGGCATAAGTGTGGGTCAGTTCCCAGTAACCACACGGGTCCAGAGCCCTCTGGAGAGAGCTCTCCCTCCCCCCACCCTTTCCCCTGCTCCAAAGAAAAGTTGAGACGTAAGTTCAAACAATCAAAACTCAGTTGAGCCATCCAAGAAAAGTGGCTAGAGTTGGAGTGAGAAAAAAAAAAATACGAGCCAACCTAGCCCCAAGAAGTGAGAGCTGTGAAGAGCTCAGGGAGGAAAGCTTGAGGATGGACTGCTGGGCAGGGGGAGTGCTGAGGCAGGACACCTGAGGAGCCACGATGAGCAGGAAATGAAAAGGGAAGAAACAGAAAACAAATGTGGCCTTGGAACTGGCTTCTGGGGAGAAACAGATTTGAGCAACTGGTGCTGGTTCCCCTTGGACACTCACCTGAATCTTTGGAGGGATAGTTTAAGACCTACCCCTTCGTCTAAAGTAGTGATTCCCAAGGTGGGCGCTACCGCTCCCTGGTGGGTGCTGCAGTGATCGCCACAGGTGCATTTATCTTTCCTATTAATTGCTATTAAAAACTTTTTTAACCCTTAACTTCTATGTATTGGCTCCAAGGCAGAAGAGTGTTAAGGGTGGGCAATGGGGGTCAAGTGACTTGCCCAGGGTCACACAGCTGGGAAGGTTCTGAGGTCAGATTTGAACCCAGGACCTCCCATCTCTAGGCCTGGCTCTCCATCCACTGAGCTACCCAGCCGCCCCCAATTGCTATTAAAATTTTTAAAAAATTAATTTCCAGGGAATTTTTTTCTGGAAAGGGGGCGGCAGGTCAAAAAAGTTTGGGCGCCATTGGAAAGCCTTGATTTTGACCAGACAATACCTAAAGCTACCAACGCTGAAAAATCAACAGTGGAACGTGTGTGGCCGTGGGGAATATAACAACAAATTATTCAGATCAAAACTGAACTGGGAACTTATGCTTATTATTCATCAGCCTTCCCCATGCTTTCCAGAAATCAGACATATCAAGGGAGCTTAGATAATCTTTCCCACTGCATGTGGGATCTGACCTTTCTCCTGTGCCATGTGTACTTTACCAGCTAAAGAAATCTCCCTTTTTCCTCTTCTTACTGAAAGTGTGAAAGAAAACACACACACACACACACACACACACACACACACACACACACCCTTCAAGATTTGTTCAAGATGAAAAGACCCTGAATTATGATCCTATCCATAAAGTCTTTAGGGAACACTGCACTTGTTTTTTTTAAACCCTTAACTTCTGTGTAATGGCTCCTATAGGGGTGGAAGAGTGGTAAGGGTGGGCCATGGGGGTCAAGTGACTTGCCCAGGGTCACCCAGCTGGGAAGTGTCTGAGGCCAGATTTGAACCTCGGACCTCCCGCCTCTAGGCCTGAGCTACCCAGCTGCCCCCATGGGAACACTGCACTTTGATGACTGGCTGACTCCTCTGGAATCTTGTCTCCCGGTTAGGGAAACAGCCCGAAACAATGGCTTGATTCCACAGGTGAGATCGGTTGTATGCAGAGTTGAAATGTTTGTGCCTCTTTGAACTCTCTTGCAGCCAATCTAGTCCTCCAGAAAGCCCAGCAATAAGGCGGCGACTCTCAGACTTAGCAGACTGCCCCACTGCTCGCTGCTAGCCACAAGCACCTGCTTGTAACCCGCCCAGAGTCCCAAAGCTATTTCCCGCTGGGCTAGTTCACCCGCGCGGTCACGGCTATCCATCACTCTGCATCGGAAAACAATTGCGCTTCTCCCCTTCCTAAAACAAACCAAAGTTTTCTCTGCAGCAGCCGCAGGTGCCACCGAAGCGCTCGGCCTGGGGCCGCTCTCCAGCCTGGAGGCTGCTTCTCCATTATGCAAACTTGAACCAGGAGGGAGATGACCCCGCGCCTCATTCGAGGCAACGAGCATGCGTGTCAGGGCCGAGATTTCATTTAGCAGAGAAAGTTGAAGGGAGTTCAGGTCACTCTGCTCTCCCAGCCACAACTGGCAGGCAAACTAGCAGGTCAGAATGCAGAAACGCTTAGCTTGGCCAGCCCCTCCCCACCCCCTCCAGGCTCAAGCTGGGACACAAAGAGCAGATGAACTGAGGCTGGCTGACGAGCACCAAAGGCAGCACCCCTTAATTACGTGAGCAACAAAGGCATCGGGGTGGCATGGGAGAGGCACAAGGCTGTTTATTCTAAGCTAGCAGTTCAGTAAGAGCCAGGAAGAGGGAAGCCCCCATTCCCTCCCCTTAGATTAACCTGTTGTAGCATCTGTAGTGAAGGGAGGATGCAGGATTATGTAACACACATCCCCAACCTAGTACTCCACCGCTCGGCAGAGGAGGAGAGGCAGCCCCGTATAGTAAATAGAAAGCCAGGGAGGTGGATTCTCCTCCTGCCCCACGTCGCTTCAGACGTGCCTTAGGGCAGCGAATTTACTGAGCAGAGAAAGTTAAAGGGGGCTCAGGCCACTGATCTCCAAGCCACCACTGTCAAAGCAGCAGGTCAGAATAGAGAAACGTTTAACCCGGCCATGTTCTCCCCACGCCTGATTGTGTGACCCAAAGCAGCCACTCAGTCTCTCGGGGCAACCAGGCCAATTTCCGGTCACTCTAAATTTTAAAAAAATAATAATAATAAAAGTGGAATTGCAAACCTCCGCTGGTACAGGGAGTTAGCACACCAGGAGTTCTTTACGTGGATGGACAGAGAGGGAAAGCCAAGCTTGTTTAATATCCTTCCTTTCCCCCCCTCCCCCTCCATCATGTCACAGGTTAATTGAAGTATCCTGTCCTTGCTCGCTTGTTTCTTATTTGATCTCCACTTTATAATGATGAGATTTTGGTCTGTCCCCCTGATCCTTCCTCTCTATCTCTCTGTGACTTTCTGTCTCCGGCTCCCTCTGTCTGTCTCTCTATTTGTCTCTCCCCATCACCCACCCCCATACTCTCTTCTCCTGCCGCTGAGATCGGGGCTAGCCATTCAGGGCCCAAAATAGCCAGTACGAGATGGATCAAAGTAGTGAAAAAGAGTCACAAGAGACCACTAAGCAGCCCATTTACAGCTGGGATCAGGGCAAACACACCGACGTGCATTTCCCACTGGAAGTAATGGGGTGGTTCTGGAGCTCCCTCCCTTCCTTCGGGGGGACTGAGATGGAAAGGGCATCTCCGGGTTGCAGCCTGCCTCTGTCTTTCTTTGAAGCAAATGAAATCCAATTCAAGTCATCAAGACCCTTAAAAACAAGAACTAGCTGGAGGATACATTTACTCCTTAATTATGACAGAAAGCAGAGATCCGGAGAGTTGCGACATGAATCACCCAGCACGGGGGAGAAAGGAGAGGCAAGCGCGGAAGCACCCCGAGTGAGCCAGAGCTGGTCCAGTTCAGCTTGGACCTTTGCCTTTCTCTGGCTGGACACTTCTAGCTGCTTGGAGACTTGGATACGGGAGGGGGGAGGCTCGCTCTTTGCACCTACACGTACATCTGTTCCTTGTGAAAGCTCTGTTCCAAGAGATTTCTCTCGGCTTTCTGTCACCCTGTTTCGGTCTATTTCGGGCTCCTTGTGCCTCTGTCCACTCCCCCCTCTCGGACCCTCTCTCTGCTTCTCTCCGCTTCGGTACGTGTAGCTGCCCCTCTCTACACTGGCACGGCCACATACTAAGGCAAAGGCAGATGCGAAGGTAACCCGGGAGTGAGGCGACGTGCAACAGACTGAGGGGCATCGGGGCCAAGTAACGCTCGGCCCCTCTTTAGGGAGACGAGGAGGGACTAGGGAAGCATCGGAACAGACGGAGGGAGGGAGCTGTGGGAAGCCGGTGGGCAAAGCATCCAGGCATGCAGGCAGCTCACCCCGGAGCAACGCAGACAAGCCCCGAGAGTCCAGCCGGGCTTCTCCCGGTGGGGCTGCGAGCGGCGCCGCGCCGCTCAGCCCAGCTCAGCCCTGCGAACGCCCTCCCTGTCCCCCTACCCCCACCCCACCCCCGGCCCGGCCCGGCCCGCTTACTGGGGGCTCTTGGGGTAGAAGGGCAGCGTCACGTGGCTGAGGTCCTGCAAGTCGAAGGCAGTGGGCTCAGCGGAGATCGCCTGGCGCTTGGTGCGGGGCTCGCCCGCGCCGCCCCCCGCGCCGCCCCCCGCGCCGCTCCCCGCGCCGCCGCCAGCGCCGCCGCCGCCGCGGGGCTGCTGTGCCGCCTGCTGCTGCGCCGCCTGCTGCGCCTGCTGCGTGGCGGGCCGGATCACGGAGCGGTACTTGTCCAGCTCGTTCTGCAGCTTCTGGATAAGCTCGTCCTTCTGGTCCAGCTCGAGCTCGAGCTCGTCGATGAGCGCGTCGCGCTGCCTCAGCTCCTCGATCTTCTCCTGGAGCGCGTACTGCAGGTCGCGCAGCGTGCCCATGCTGGCCGCCGGCCCCTGGCTGGGGCCCCGCAA
>NC_058131.1:717447814-717459708 GCF_016433145.1 Gracilinanus agilis
CCCCGCTCCCGAGCTCAGCCCGGCGGGGCCACGGAGCATGCCCAGTCGGACGGCCGCCCGGCGCCCTGGAGACTTTCGCTGTGCGGATTCCGCTTCTTGAGGCGGGGGAGACGAGCCCCGGAGCCCGGGCGAGGGGGGCGGAGCTGGGCGGCCGCTGCCGGCCCCCGGGAGACGGGGGCCGAGGGCCCAGGGGCGGGAGCGGCGAGGCAGAGGATTGGACTCGGTCGGGGTCCTGCTGTGGCTGACAGGAGGAGAGGGAGCCGGGGAGGGAGGAAACGGAGTGTGCTCCAGCCAGCGGAGGAGGAGAGCAGAGGAGTGCCTCCTGGGCCCCCGGGGAGGGAGTTTTAGGCGGAGCCAGGCAGACGGCATTTATGGGGTACGCGGCGTGGGTGGGGTGGCACACTCCGGGCGGGGAGAAGCGAGCCCCCCGAGGAGCTGCGCCCGTCCTGGGCAAAGCCAGGGAGGCGGCCCAACAGCCCGGTGCTGGAGGCGCCTGAGGTGTGGAGGAATGTGCGCTGAGGCTGGGATCCGCAGAGGAGAAGGGCTCCCTGCCTACAGCCCCGTGTGCCCGGGCTGTGCGCCCTCACACACACTCACACACACACACACTCCCACATACACACAGACTCACTCACACACAAACACGCCACCTGCCCGCCCTGTGTTCTCCTCTGCAGGTGAGTCACACCTAAAGAGAAACTTGCAAGAGCCCGGAGGATGCCATCCAAAGCCTGAAAGGGGGCTGGCTGATGGAGGGAAGCCTTCGCCGGTGCTCCCTCTCCCCCTCCTCCCCCTCTCCCCTTTTTATCCTTTTTCCAGCATTGTCTCCGACTAGCTCCCTGCCTGCCTTGCTACCTACTTTCCTTTCAGCCGCCTCCAAACTGAAATAGAATCCAGGGATGGAGATCCCTCAGGCAGCCTAGGAGAAACGCATTTGGGGCTGGAGGCTTGGCGACGGGGCTTTTTCTGTCCTGACTCCTGCCATACCCTCTCTTGGTCCTCCTCGCTGACCATCAGTGGGTCTCCAATTTCTCTCTCTGTGATGGGGAGGGGGAGCTCACTGCCGAGGTACCCTACCCTTCCCAGCATCACATCTCCAAAATACAAGTTTCTAGAAGCATGTTGTGAATCTACTTTAATAGAAAGAGACCCAGAGATGAGCCTTGAGAGTGAGAGAGCCCGAAGACAGAGACTTAAAAGAGGAGAGGAGACCCTGCAGTGAACTGAATTCCACAGCCTCTCGTCTTGGCTCCACTTCAGCTCTGAGAGAAGAATTTTTTAAAAGTCCCAGTTTGACTTTTCCCTGGGGCTTCTGTTTGGAGATGCTGAATTTAGCATCAATTCTCTGCCATTTGATATCCACTCCCCCACCCCCACCACATACACGCCCCTTAGCCAGTCTGCTGGATGGTCCTCTGTGCCATCCAGGTGTGTGGATGGAGTTCCACGGCTGGGCAATACCCAAACAACTCTCAATCTGCCCAGCTCACTCAGCTTCAGACCTCCACAGCACTATTCTTGGGGCAGCCAATTTTATAGCCATAAATAGTGCATTTGGCCACTTGCTTAAGCCTTTCCTGTAAGGCAATGAAAGAAAAACAATCCTCTCCCAACATGAAACTTTTGAAGGTGGCTGGGAATCTGGCACTCTTCACGGAATGGCATGGCTGCTCATGCCACATAGTTGATGCCCAAGGGCAGACTTGCCCAATTTAGCGCCTCTTTTTTTTTTTTAATTGGCTCAATGAGGTCTCTCTTTCCAGAAGACTGGCTGCCAAATGGAGGCTGTCCACTGCATGTGGTCCCCAGGTCCTGTGCAGTGAGGGGAAGAAATGTTGGACTGTGAGTTACCTGGAAGAATAAGGTTCCAGGCTCACTGGCAAGTGCTGGTGTGACTTAGTGCTAGCCCTTCGCTTCTCTAAAGAGGAGTCCTCTCCTCTGGAGAATGAGAGGGCTCGCCTAAACACTATCTACAAAGGGAAAACCAAGGAGAGCAAATATCCTTAGAAATAATTCAGGACACGCCCCTCCTCAGAGGCCTTTCACCAGCTAGTTAGATTATATGTCAGGGTGTCCAAATGGCACTCAAACTTTGGGGATATGTTTTAGTACTGAAGGGCACCATATAGCTCCGCTGCTCCCACCCATTTTACAGAGAATGAAATTGAGGTCTAGGGAGATGAAGTCACTTCCACAAAAACACATAGTAAATGGCACAGCCAGAATTCCAACGTAGGTCCTTTAGATTTACTCAGAAATAAGTCCTGTTCTTGGGTCCAATTTGCCCCAATTCGACAGACAGACAGACAGACAGAGACAAAGACAGAGAAATAGACACAGACAGACAGAGACAAAGACAGATAGACACAGACAGAGAGATATTTGTGTAGATATAACCAAAAGGTACATTTGCACCACATTTTAGTGTAGGTAAAATGTTACAAGCCTGAAAATTATCTTCATGAAGCCAGTGCCTTATAAAATATAAAATGTTCAATGAATGGATGACAATAGGTTACATGGTATATGCCTATAGGGGAAGTTCCAGTGTGGGAACTTCCTCTACCGAAGCAGATCACAACCCATGGGTGGCTCGGTAGAAACATGTCTGATGCCTGGCATGCTCAACAATTTATCCAGAGTTGTGACTTAAAAGGAGAAATCACAATAGAAAATGTGACGTTACCACTTTATTGATTTTAGACGAGTACTAAGGATGGAGATATTGTCCACTGTGTTGAGAGTGGGGTAGGGTTATGCTCCTTAAAGCACCATCCTAGGGGGCAGCTGGGTAGCTCAGTGGATTGAGAGTCAGACCTAGAGATGGAAGGTCCTAGGTTCAAAGCCGGCCTCAGACACTTCCCAGCTGTGTGACCCTGGGCAAGTCACTTGACCCCCATTGCCCACCCTTACCACTCTTCCACCAAGGAGACGATACACAGAATTTAAGGGTTTAAAAAAAAAAAAGAAAAAGAAAAGAAAACATGATCCTGTTTTTGTCCACTCTTTTATATATACTTATACTATCCTCTATTCTTGACTCAGTTTCCTTTGGAGTCATGAAGTGAATAGTTCTATTTATTTGGGGTGACATGCCCCAGTATTAGTTTTCTGAAAGGTCTTTGTTGGACCCAAACTATAATTTCATCTCTTTGCTTCTTCAGCATCCCACCCCTACCTCATTGCTGAAACCTCCTTCCAATATGACAGATCTATTCATTTAGAGTTAAGAGAATGTCCTGGGGTCACAGACCAGTTCAGGGATGTTCCCAGAGCCAAGCATCCAGGAGAGGTCAGAAACGAGACTTCAGCCCTGGCCATCCTTATCCCAAGACCATTCTACTACTAGCTTATTATACGACTCTGCCTATTTTTAGCTAACAAAAATGAATAGCTGCCATTTTGAGCCTTCCATGGTTATTTTTTGCAAAGACTAGGAAATATTTTTACACACAGGCAAATTCTCCCAAAAACCATTGCTATAAGTCACAGTAAAGCCTTTCATTTTATTATGCCGTTTCTAGGGAATCTGTGGGATAAACATACTCGCCCGACCACACTTCCCCCAAGAAGACAGTACGGGTACCCGTAATTCAAAAGGCATAATTATGAGAGAAAGAACATAATATGGCTAACATGGTGCTGGACATGAAGGCAATCCGAAGATCAGAGTTCAAGTCCCACCTCTGACTTACTGTGTGTGATTTCATCTGAATAGAAGACTCCTAATCTGGTAAATGGCGATGAAGTTTAGGGAAGGGAATGGGTATGAGAAGAGGAACAGAGAACAAATCCCAGCTCCACCCCTTCCTATCTATGACACTGAGCAAACAATATCAAGTACTGATCATGTTCCAGGCTATAGCTAGTAGCTGTGGACATGAAGATCAAAAAGTGAAATAATCCCTGCAAGTGGCTCCACCCCCTTTAGGCCTCAGTTTCCACATTTGTAAATTGAGGAGGTTAGACTATTTGACCTCTAAAGTCCCTTCCCAAATGATCCCATCTCAAAAGATTTTAGCCAAAAACATTCAGTAACCCTTAAATCACTATGCAGGTGTGAGTTGATATTAAGTAGTTAGCTATTACTGAGATAGAATGGAATGAGACCTAGGGAAAGGTCCTTTGATGTTCCAGTGATCCTCCCCAGAGAACAGAGATGGCAGGTCCACAACTCAACTGACACAGCTTTTCCTCTTTTCTCATTTTTTCATTATGAAAGATTTTTTCAAACAGCCAGATTAAAGTTTCCTCCTCTGAAAAATGTGGTGGTTGGAATACATGAACCCAAAGAGCCTTTTCAACTCAAAAGTTCAAGGACTCTGTGCTAGGATCTAATAATGTGCATGGAACTAATATTCACTATCTCACTCACAAGAGTAAGCCTTATCATTTATGTCAATATTTCCACTGGCCAGTTAGGTAGGCACCGGCTTAGTGGATGGCTTTTTTCAATGGCTCTGTAAGATTCAACTCAAAAACCATGTGCCCCAGGGCAGCTGGGTAACTCAGTGGATTGAGAGTCAGATCTAGAGATGGGAGGTCCTAGGTTCAAATCCAGCCTCAGATACTTACCAGCTGTGTGACCCTGGGCAAGTCACTTGACCCCCATGGCCCACCCTTACCACTCTTCCACCTAGGAGCCAATACACAGAAGTTAAGGGTTTAAAAAAAAGAACATGTGTCCCTTTGAGCAGTCACACTATCTCTCATGGCTCACATCTGAAAAGGGTGGGCAAAGCTTTGACCTTTGGACAGAGTCTGAACCAGGGACTTGGAACCAGAAAGAAATGGGTTCAACTCCCATATCTACCACATATAGGATGCTCCCGGCAACCCTTGGTCCTCTAAGTCATTGATGAGGCATCGGTCTACTTTGGCAGAGGGAGTTCCTCACTGGGAACTCCCTACCAATGAAATTACAGGTCCAGTTCACTCCCAATCTCCTCTGCAAAAATTGTTACCACCTTTTACTAGGAGCTGGAGTTAGGAAGAACTTTTAGATTATTGCATCATCATCATCATCATCATCTGCAGCAGCAGCAGCAGCAGCAGCAGCAGCAGCAGCAGCAGCAGCAGCAGCAGCAGCAGCAGCAGCAACAGCAGCATTTTTAAGTTCTTAACACTTACAAAGCCCTTAGCAAATATTCTCTCATTTAAGCAGGGAGGCAGATACTTTATCCCCTTTAAAGTTTGCAAAGTGCTTTATATACCATATCTCATTTGAACTTCACAGGCTCCCTGTGAGAAAGTTGCTATCCGGAATGGCTGTCCCCATTGTATGGATGAGGAAACAACTTGCTTGTGGTCACAAAGTTAGTAAGTGGCAAAGCTGGGATTTATTTGGAACCCACAACTTTCAGACACCAAGGAAAGACTCGGGCTACCATGCCATACAGCCTCGCTCCCCAAATGCAATTCCATTGTATTCAACACCTTTACTAAGCACTCAACTCTGTGCCTGCCCATAGACTCATGCTGTGAGAATAGTCATACTGCCCATGAACTTGGCATCAAAGAAGTATCCTTCTGGCCACAAAGCCGGCTGTTAACATCAAATACTGGGGCGGGGTGGACTTTTACATGATTGTCCCCAAGAGCGGTGCCCGCATGATGCCAGGTTCTCCTGGCACAAAGTCCAGTTTGAAATCTCTCCCCATTTCATGTATTGTCATCCGGGGCTGAGCCCCCGTGCGGCTGCTTCAGCCCCTGCCTAGGAGGGCAAAGCCGTGCCCACCCTTGCCAGAGGGGAGCCAGGGGAGACGGTGTGATCAGGAACCCAAGTAACTACTGGAAGGACACTTGGTCATAGAGATGAAACTTAGCATCCATTGAAACAAGCCTGCCTGTTGCTACAGCAACATCTCTCTCTAGTGACACCACTGCCCCCCAGTGTCAGAAAGAGCCATAACACCTCTATATCCTGACCAAGGAGACGATGGGGAGAGACCAAAGGAATAGAAGTCAAGACAGCGGGAGCTTCTCATGCCCCTGCAAAAGAGGCTCTCTAGTGTCCCGAAATGGGCCCTTTAGCTCTGGTCAGAAGCCCATAATGAAGGAAAAATGTATATATTTTACTTTTAATTTGCCTGTTTAAAGTAAATCTGTGATTTTATTAATGTAGAGAAAATGATGACTAGTTATACATGCATTCTGTAGCTTACAGTTCTAGAGGGTGTCCTGGCTCACTGAGACATTAAGTGACTTGCCCAAGGTCACACAGCCAAATTTTTCTGAGAGGCAAAATTTTGATCCCATCTCTTCCCAGATTGAAGCCTAGAAATCTATCCTCCTATACTGCATTCATCTCCCCTCTCTTATATTACAGAAAATGGAAAACAGCAGAGGAATCTGAAAAGCAGAGAGTGGCACAATAAAAAGATGGAAAAAGTAAAAATTCAGCCTGATATTGTAAGAAACCTGTCTGGCTTCAAATCTGAGCTGGAACACTTACTAGTCATGTGACTTGAATCAAGTACCCTCCCCTCTTTGGATCTCACTGTCTTCTCTGCGGAATGAATTGTCAAGAATTCAGTTGAAGAGGCACAGTGGCCTCTAGAGTCAGAAGAGGTGAGTTTAAATCCTTCCTCTAACATTATCTATGTGATTTGGGGCAAGTAGCCAACATTGGTATAGCACCTACTATGTGCTAAGCTCTGTGCTAAATGCTTTAAAAATATCTCATTTGATCATCACAACTCTGCGAGGTAGGTTCTATAATTGACCTCATTTTACAAATTAGGCAATTGAAGCAAGAGGAAGTTAAGTGACTTGCCAAGGGTCACACAATTACTAAGATTATTTTTTTTTAATTAATAGAATTTACTTACGAGTGTCTCAGGCCCTCCTTTCCCTCTCTGCATTATAGAAGGCATCATGTGGGAGATACATATGTATATATAAATTACGGCTTTTGTATTTCCATTTTCAGTTCATTCTCTGGAGGCAACGTTCACAAGTTATTCTTTAAATATTTACTCTGTAGCTGCATATAATGTTCTCTTGGTTCCACTCACATCTCTGTTCATTATCCCATGTGATTCTTTACGAGTTGTTTTTTAATTGCTCTTAAATTGCTCCAGTCTCCTGCTCATTGTTTCTTCTGGTGCAATAGCTACAATCAAGTCATTCTGACAATTACTTTTCTGTATGTAGGATATCTCTTGTCTTCCAGTCTTTGTAGAGCCTGTCCTACAAGCCTTCTGTCCTGACACCTGCCCCTTAGAATCTCTAGTTTCTTTCCACGTTTGGCTAATTTGGGGGTGTCCGTCGATTAGGGAATGGCTAAACAAATTGGGGTCTCTGATGGTGATGAAATACGATTGTGCTTGATGAGCTGGGGGGGGATGGGGAGGGAGGTAGTGTTTCTATATGAACTGGAAAGACCTCCAGGAATGGATGCAGAGCAAAATGAGCAGAACCAGGAGAACATTGTACAGAGATTGATATACTGTGGCACAATCAAATGTAATGGATTTCTTTACTAGCAGCAGTGCAATGATCCAGGACCATCCAGAGGAACTTATGAAAAAGAGGCTCTCCACATCCAAAGAAAGAACCGTGGGAGCAGAAACCCAGAAGAAAAACATAGGATCGATCATGTGGTTAAATAGGGATACAATCGGGGTTTTGGCATTAAAAGATCGCTCTATTGCAAATATGAATAACATGGAAATAGACTTTGAACAATGATACATGGATAACCTGTGGAACTTCTTGTCTGCTCTGGGAGGGGGCAGAGATAGGGGTGGGGGAGATCATGAATCATGGAAAAACATTCTAAATTAATTAATTACTTTTAAAAAAGATTAAGCTCATTCACCATTTCCTGAGGTCGCCTGTTGCTACTCTCTCTCAAAACTACTTCATGTTTATTTCCTATTTTTTCTAAATACAATATAATACACACACACACACACACACACACACACACACATATATATATGTTTGCTTGTTGTCTTCCTTGATAGAATGAAAGTTCTTTGAAGATAGCTATTATCACATTTTTGCCTTCCTATTCCCAGTATCTGCCATAGTCTAGGATCACAGCAGGCTCTAAATAAATGCTTTCTGATGGATTGAATAAATCCATTAGCTCTCCCTCTGCCAACCCACACCAAATCTTATGTGAAACTTTAGAGGACGAGTGTTAAGCAGTTGCCTGAAGGCCAGAGAGGTGACTTCTTCAAGATTACAGAGCTAGGAAGTGTCAAAGGCAGGATTTGAACCCAGGCCTTTCTGACTCCGAATCCAGTGCACTACTTGTTCTATGACATTACTCACAGGCTTTTAAAAAGGTCAAAGTCAAGTTTTTCTTATATTTGCCAATATGAAAATGCTTTCAAAAGGAAGAATTCTATTGAAGTCTCTTTCAATTCTGGAACTCTCCAGATATTTGTTATACTACGTGTGGCTCAGCCTAAAGCACTGGAATAAACCATCTCATCCTTTCTGCGAGTATGTAATTAAAGACAATGAAATTGTAGTTACAGAACGGAAACTGGACAAGGACCTTGGACTAGCTTTGGTTGTTTTGGGTAAAAACATCTTATAGACTTCCGTTGCCTAAAAAATGAAGACTATTGCCTTCTTTTCCATTGAATAAGAATTTATAAAGCACCTACTATGTGACAGCCAAGCCAGATCAAAATGGAACAGTTCCTCACCTTAGAAAACGTACATGGGCGCCGCCGCCCCCTAGTGGGTGCTGCAGCGATCCAGGAGAGCGGTGATGGCCACGGGTGCATTTGGGGGTGGTGAATAACTGTAAGGGGGCGGTGATAGTCTGTGACAGGGGGCGCTAAGTCATATTTTTTCTGGAAAGGGGGTGGTAGGCAAAAAAAGTTTGGGAACCCCTGGACTAGACCAAGCTCAGAATTTTCGCTCCCAGTATGCCTTTATGTTATGATCAAGTTGAAAAGGTTTACATTTTTTTCCCCTGGAGTCAGAGGACCTCAGGGCAAACCCTCCTTTTTACATTGCTTCTCACCTAGGACAAGTCACTTGATTTCCCTCAGTTTCCTCATCTGTAAAAAATAGATCCAGGAGCACTTGGACCAGATGGCCTCTGTAATCCCTTCCAGCTTTAGATTTGTGATGTAATTACATGCAACTGATAGCCAGTTGAACTTTGTACTTCCCTTAGAAGAGTTCAAGACCATATGGGGAAAACACACACACACACACACACACACACACACACACACACACACACACACGCAACCTCCCAGCTTCCAAGCACAGAGGGGAGGGGGGAGGAACGCTCTCAGCAGAGCCAAGGCCAGGCTGAGTACTCCATCCCATAATTGCTAATAGGCTTAGAGTTTAAAACCACATTACTGTCAGGACTAATATGAGTTAGAATTAATGCCTATATTCTACAGCACGAAATGACGAGAAGTTATTACTGAAGTCCAGTGTAAAATCCTCCCCAGGAAGCACCAGGCATCACACATCAAAAAGTCCAGTTCCTTTGTAGTCTTCTGCAAGTGGCTAATTCATGGTGTGTCAAAGCAATAAATGGGGCTTGAGTGAAAGGGAAATAACGGGCACATTTTCCGGGTTTGTTTTTTTAAGACTGAGTTGCTCACAAGGAGATGACAGCTAAAATGCCTTCCTCATTAAGGCACTAGTCTACCGGCTTTTCCTTGGAAGAGGCTATCTGTAGGAGTGCACTGACCTCGAGCAAAGCTGCTTTTTGTCAATGGCTGTGGGCCCCCCATTGGTGGAGACTGCAGCAAGCCCCACTGGTCTTCGTGCGTTGCCCGAGATCCAGTCTTCTCAACGAGCCTCTCTAAACCACACTGGCTTGGTCTTTAGACATTCGTTCATTCTGCCACCTGGCCTGTACTCAATAGCTCTTCTAGCCTGGTTAAACTTGTGATTCACTATTAACTTTGTGACCCTGGACAAGTCACTTAACCTCTAGTACCACTAGCAACCAAGGCTGCAGGTTGAAGGCCAGTTATGACTGGCAGAATAACATGCCACTAGCCTGAGCTTCAACAAGCCAGGGACATCCCATTCAGAAGGCCAATGAGAAGGAAGTACTGTTGCCCATTCGTGTCTCTGAGTTATTATTCTGGTAATAAGCTCATCAGAGATCCAGTAATTCCCCCAATGCGAATGGGCAAGAATGAGCTTGGAAAGGGGCAGCTGGGTGGCTCAGTGGATTGAGAGTCAGGTCCAGAGATGGGAAGTCTTGGAAGTATCTGGCCTCAGATACTTCCTAGCTGTGTGACTTAACCCCCATTGCTTAGCCCTTCCCGCTTTTCTGCCTTAGAACCAATACCCAGTATTGATTCTAAGATGGAAGTTAAGGGTCTAAAAAGAAAAAAGAATGAGCTCGGGAAAGCATACCTGCCATGCCCCATCCCTTACTTCCCTACTTTCAGGGAATATCTGTTGAGGAGGAGCCCAGCCCCTTTAACCCCCTCCCGAAGGATGCTCCCATGAAGGATTGTGGCAAAAACAAAATGAGTTTCCTGCTGGGAAACCATGAGATCCTTTGCACTTTAATAGGCTAATCCTAGATCGATGCTCTGCTGGTTAGCTGGAATTGTCAGCCTTCCCAGCTTGGTAGAACCCACAAGCAGAGCTGAAAGTAGGGTGATGCGACAAGGCACCAAAATGCAGAAGGCACTCCCAACAGTTCAGTTCCTTCAGCTGAGAGAAATAACTGAGTTTAATACTTAATGGGGGACGAAAGGAGCTAATACTATGTTTAATTTAATATATACGTTTAAAAAAGCAAACTGTGCATAATACAGACACTGTCATAGGATCCTTTCTGTTCTTTCAATAAGGAAATGCTCGTGTTCTTTGACATTTATCAAGTTCATAATAAAAGAAATGGATCGCTAGTAAAAATAGGAAGCACTTCCTTTCCCCATCTCTCTCCTTCCCAGCTGAGCCCCACCCTGATCCCTTCTGAGGGGGAGGGGAGGGGGTGGAGGCCCCATCCGCATTTTTGAATTTTCCCAGGCTTTCTACTCCCCAGCCAAGGAGTTTTACCCTGATCGTTAACAGTAAAGCAATTTTCATTTTCCCAAGACCCCAAAGCAATAAACTCCAAGATAGCCAGGCAGGCTTTCTGCCCCAGCTCTCCTCTCTGGCCACTCCTCTACAATGTCACCCACGGCATAGACCAAACCCCGGAAGAAGTCCCCCCACCTCTTCCTCCTGTCCCTTCTCTTTAGTGACTGCCTCTCCAAGGATGCTCTTTCAGGAGAACCTCGCTTCACTTCATTCCTTTCTCTCCAGCTACCTCCACCTCAGTTCTTAGCTAAGCTAGTCATTGTCCAGACTCTGTCCTCCAGTTCTGGAATCAATGAACTCCGCCATTGTTCCTGAATGGCTCATTTAGAGCCCTTTCCGCCTCCCCATCACTTTATGGATCAAAGTGACCCACGCAGACCGTTTTGTTTTGCCCATTCGAGTTTAAGTTCCCTGACGGTGGGCACTGTTTTAAACATCTCTTCCCTCCCCTCTCCGCCCCCTCATGGGTTATCTCCCCTCTTCTTACACACCCTAAATGATTTCGGCGATAACTGGACTTGTCTCTAAACGATGCTTGAGGACAACTTGTGTTCTCCCCGTCCTTAGCGTAAGCGCAGATTTAGAGCTGGAAGAGACCAAGAAATCACTTAGTCCAATGTCTTCATTTTACAGATGAGGAAACTGAAGAACCTGGTGAGTGCTGATTTGCCCAGCATCAGAGAGTTATTTGTCCTCAGGGGCAGAATTTGAACCCAGGTGTTCAAACTGTAAAATCAGGCCTCTTTCCTTTGGATTTCGAAAGGATTACCATAGTCCAGTGAAGGGCAAACTTTTTATTTTTTTTTTTTTTTATTTTAAACCCTTAACTTCTCTGTATTGACTTATAGGTAGAAGAG
>NC_058131.1:717469207-717520581 GCF_016433145.1 Gracilinanus agilis
AGGGGAAAATAGGAGCATGAAACATGTAATCATGTTAAAAATGATTATTAATAAATGCTAAAAAATAAATAAATTAAAAAAAAAACAACCACCATAATCACAATAAAAAAAAAAAAAAGAAAGAAAATCAGAGATTATAATCTTGCTTTTTAAGCTCTAAATGAAAAAAAAAAACTTTGATCACACTAGGTCAGATCACTTTAATTTAGGGAAAATAACCAAAACAGATGAAATAATCTTTGAAAAGTATACTTAGTTCTGTTAGAGAATGAATTCCTCTGCCCTTGATCCAAAGATAAACTCTGATTGTGACCACAGCATTCCCCACCAAAGGGCCAGGAGGGATTTAGGTAATCACAAAACCTCAAGACAGCACTAGCAGGATGCTGTCCCACTTCCCTTATGGAGGGCAGAAGGGAATGTGATGGAGAGGGCTGAGCCCGTTCTGCTACTATTAAATAGGTATATTGAAATTGGTCAAGTCAAATGCCATTTCTGAAGGGCCATTCTGTCAGGCACTGATGAAACAGTCTGCCTATAGGTACTTATGGTTTTCTGGGGAAATTAAATGATATCTTTTCTTTTTTCTCTCTAAAGATACTCAAGAATATTCCATATAGATAAGAGAAACATACATGGATGAGTTATATAGTGCTTTTTATGTACAAAAATGAGAGAGTAAGAAAGGGATAGACTTAGATATTTGTCCTTACTTGAGATGCCATCTCTGTGGAAATCCCCCTGTGTGTAAACTCACCTAACTTGTCTTTTTTAGAGTTCTCAAGGATTTCCTGAGTCACTAAGAGCTTAAGTGACTGGTTTAGGGTCATACAGCCTATATATGACAGAAGCAAAATATCTTTTAACCCCAAGACCAGTTTTCAGTTCACTATTTTAATTGGATCCATGATCTCACTGATATAGCTCACAACAATAGACTAGATCAGAGCCCATCCATGGTTTTTCATCCTCTAGGACTTGGTAACTGAGTCCTTTATAAGTTCTTCTTAGTGGTCCATTTGATGGCCACAAGTTAGAGACCTCCTTTAGAGGTTAAACCATTTTGTGAGGCATAGAAATGACAAGAAAACTTCTTTATGAAGGATTAAGTGAACTGTCACCTACTGTCTACACTTGTATATGAAAGCATTTCATTCTTTGCGGAGAGCTAATGAAGAAAATTCTAAAGATATATGAAATACCATGCTAAGAGGACTCTTTTCTAGAGAAGGATTTGGTAGCAGTATTACATATTATTCCCTTTCCCTCTCCAGCTTTTGAAGAGCACAGAGGAGACTGGTTGTAAATTTGGCTCACTATAAAATATGGCAAATAATTTTGTATTTAANGAAGAAGAAGAAGAAGAAGAAGAAGAAGAAGAAGAAGAAGAAGAAGAAGAAGAAGAAGAAGAAGAAGAAGAAGAAGAAGAAGAAGAAGAAGAAGAAGAAGAAGAAGAAGAAGAAGAAGAAGGATTTTCCCTATCTTAAACTGAGGTCAGTGTCAAAATTATTTGATTACTTAGTAAGAGAGATTTCACCATTCCATCAACTTATAAATCAAAACATATTCCTTGATTGCCTTAGAAAATGGGATGAGAATTAATAAAGAAGTGATCCAGTATTAAAGACAGAGATGTGACTAGCTCACAAATAGTTTGGGGAAAGAGATTCTTCCATTTTTTGGTTTCTGGATTGGAATGAAGCCATGTTTATTTCCAGTCACTTTTTTGAAAGAGCCCCTGAAAGGAGAGAAAGACTTTGGGAAGATGAAAACATGTCAAGGAGCCAGTGTTTTGACATGCCCCTAATTTCCTGCTTGGTAGACTAGAGACATAAGAAACCTCTTCTCTCCTCTCCAAACAGGTGGGAGAGCTTATTTATTCTACCTATTGTCTGTTATATTGCAATCCACACATCTATATAACTTATTTTATTTCTGTTTGCTGTTAGATTGGACAAACTGGTTTATTCTTTCCTATGTGTGATAGTCTTTGTGTAATTAGCATTTGGTGAGAAGGAAGTAAAATATCTGGTTGGAGCAGTGTTTCCCTTAAGGAATAAAAACCAGGAATGAACCTAAATAATTTCCCTTATACTAGCAATATATTTAAGGGAACAGATAGATATAAAATTCTTGTTTAGTAGCCCTTCTTTGAGGAGAGGAAAGCTAGCCAGTCTCACGGCCCCAGTCTTGTGACCACCCCCAGATGGGAATCAAAGTAATCTTTAAAGAGAAAAGTATTCATGCCTCCCTCCAAGACACATTTAGACAAATCTTTGCAGATATACATATAACCCATATGGGTAGTACACACATTAAAAATATGGTAAGGAAGAACTATATTCAAATCTTACCTCTAACATTATCTGCATGACCTAGTACAGTGATGGTGAACCTTTTAGAGGAGCAGGTGATGTGAGAAATGTCCTCAAGTGTGAATGGTGGTGGGGAGGGGAACAGCTCAGCCCTGTGTCCCCCTGACTTTCTAGTAACAAACTCTGGTGAACTCTGTGCTGGAGTGTTGGCATGTGTGCCCACAGAGAGGGCTCTGAGTGCCCCCTCTTGCAGGTGTGCCATTGGTTCATCACCACAGACCTAGGATAAGCCATTTAGGTTCTTTGTGCTTCAGATACTTCTCTAGGACTTCTTTGCTAAGGACAGTGGTTAAGATTTGTGGTGGTATAAGATTGCCAATTCCTGGAGCTTCCTATACAAAGAATATGTATAAAAATGCTTTGTAAATCTTGATGGCTTGGTTCCATGTCATCTTTTTTTTATTATTATGGAAGAACACGGAACCTGAAACTACTGATTTATTCTGTCCTCCCTCCTTGATTTAGAATTGATCTGTGTAACTCCTGGTTTAATTTCTTTCCAGTCACTGATTTTTCCTGGTGTCTAGCTACCTTTATTAGACACACAGACATCCACACAGAGTCATGTCAGACACATTCAAACACAAGACCACCTTTTTCTCCTCATCCCATCCTCAGCGTGCTCCTACCTACCCACATTTCCCTTCCTCTTGACTCACAATTCCCAATTAACCATGGAGTAACTAACACTAGCAACTTCACAGAATCTAAGAGCTAGAAGAAACCTAGAGACCACCTAGTCCCACATTAGTCTGAGCAAAGTATAGCCCCATATTTGTGGAACTACACCCACCACCACTTTCCCTCGACTCAGATAACTCGGATATACTGGAATACCTACCTAGAGGCAATTTTGTCTGTGATACCATCCCAACAAGAGCTGCTTCTTTTAAACAGTTTGTGTTGTTTTGTTGGCAAATCTATACTAACACAGGACTAAAATTTTTGCGTGGAATCTGTTGACAACCATGGTGAACTGAATACATCTCAGATGAGCATAAGCTTCTTGAGGGCTGGAGTTATTCCAGTTGTGCCTTTGCATTTCCAGAGCCTAGTTCATTATCTGACATGCAAAGAGAACTCAATAAATGTTTGTTGGGTTCAATTGGATTGAATTACACATTTGGTGTGCTTTCTGGATGTTAGAGATAGATCAATGTCTGGAGATTATATGGATGGGGTTTATGTTTAGACATAGTTTCCAAAGTCACGGTCTCTGGTACTCGAGGGTAATTGCTTGCTGAACAGCAGCATCTCCAAGTTCGGACGGGAAGCCTTCCTGGATACCCTGGAGTTCACAGCTTTGGAATCTAGAATGATGGAGGAAGCAATTACTTTCTTTAATCCTTAAAACCTAGAGACCTGCTTTCTGTGGTCAAAATCAAGAGGGGCAGCCCTTAGTCATGGCTAGGATGAAGCAGCCTGGCTTCTCAGAATGAGGGTTTCAGTGCCTGGCCACTGAAATGGGAGAGATGCATCCCTCCTCTTCCACCTCTCCATCACTGACACAGAGCAGACTGCTCCACATTTTGTAACTCTTAGTCTTCCACTTGTACCTATCCCAAAAGAGGTTGACAACAAAATGGGGCCCAGGAGAGAGTAAGTTTGCCCTTCATGCCCAGAGTCAAACTGTCCTCTCTGCTAAACTTCCTGTACTGTTTTTGTCTCTGGTAAAAAAAAAATGGTCATTAATCTGCTTCTTTAGCAACGAATCTGGCTTATTTCCAGTTTCTACATCCTATCAACCTGGTAAAATGATCCAACTAGTCTGCTAGTGCTTGGTAACGATAAATGAGACTTCCAAAGGGCATTTAAACACTCTTTCACAACTTATCAAGGACAGACATTTATTGTTTACTCCGTGCCCCATTTAAGAGGAAATAGGGTATCCTATTTTTCATTGGCTGCACTTTGCTTTTTAAAAACATTCAAAAACAGCTATTAACACTAAAATATTATTGAGGCAGTGTATCATGGTGGACAGAGCTGGCTTTGGAGACAGGAAGATGAGGGGCTCAATTCCTGCCTCTGCTAGGAGTAGAAGAAAGACGAGCACTTAAATAGACTCTCTGAGCCATTTCCCAATATGTCAAATTAGGAATGTGAAAAAGAAATGATCTCCAGGTCCCTTCAAACTGTAGTGATCTGGTTTGGAAAGAGTCACCTCCTGACATAATACAAAGCAAAACAAATTCTTCTTTCTCTTGGTATTTTCTGGACATACACAGTTTTATTCTGTATAGAGGAAGGGAGAGAATAAGCATCTTATTAAGTCCCTACTATGTTCCAGACACTGTGCTAAGCACTTTCCAAACATTATCTCCCCGATCCTCACAACAGTCTCATGAGGTACAAACTCTTACTGCTCCCCTTTTATTTCTGGACTAGTTTAGAAACTAAATCTATTTCATGTTTCTGATAGTCAATAAAAAGAACGTCCATGTCCCCTAAAGTAGAAATCATTTCTCATTTCAAATTGGTCTTGCCTTTCACAAAGCCTACCCCAGGGAAACTTCTGGATCTTCATAAAAGCTGTCTACCTATCACTTTCTGGATTTATTTCTCCATTTCCTCTGGTTGCTTTATCTTTCCTACACTTCCATAAATAGTCTCCAATCTTAGCAGAGGGAGAATTCTTCACATTCTTCTCCCTGCTGTAAAATGCAGATTTGGGGGAGGTTAGAACACTTGACTGGAGGTCCAATGGCACCCTCTGCTGTCCAATTCACCCAGGCTGCATCCAACAGAAATGCCAGATGCCATTTGTAAGCAGGTAGGTTCCACACTCAAATTATCTGACTATCAATAAGTGGCCTGTGCCAGCTTCCTCCAGAGACAAAAAAGTCCAAGCCGGCCAGAGCTGCTGCTTCTCCACCAGCACAGAAGTCTGATATTTCTACAAGGATATTAAAGGTGGACGAAGAAGAGAAGGTAGTTTGCAGGAAAAGATGAAACAAACATTTGCTGCCAATAAAGTGGCAAGGTCCACTACATCACGGCGACTGGCTATTACCAAGAAAACATAGTAGAGGCAGTCTGTCAGGGCCCAGAGCTGACTTTGGAGACAGGAAGTCTAGGGGGCTCAAGTTCTGTGTCCACCACACATACTATTGTTGTTGTTGTGTGTGACCCTAGGCAAGTCTCTTAACTAACTCTTCAGTGTCTCAGGAAACCCTCAGACTCCACACTGAACTGCTAACCTGCATTAGCCAAAGGAGTTTCTACATCCTGATAAAAATCATCATTATCTTGGTGAAGGCCATCTTGGAAAGGAAAAAAAAGTTCTGAATTTGTAGTCAGAAGACCTGGCTTCGAATCCAACCCTGCCACTTGCCACATGTGTAACTCTGGACAAATTAGTTCAGCCATGTGAGCCTTATTCAGTTTCCTCCTCTTTAAGTGTGAGTTTGGACTGTATCACTTCGGAGCTCTTGTCCAACTATAAAGCTATGACCTAATGAACTCATAGAGGCAATGTGGTGCAATGGGTAGAATACAAGGATCAAACTTAGTTTAGATCTCACTTCTGAGACTACTGAACTAAGAGATCACCAGCAATTCGCCTAACTTCCGGGGACCTCAGGCAACTCCCCAGGTCTGAAGTCACTAAACCCTTGATGAATTGGCTAGCTTTGGGCGGCTCACCAGCAGTGCTTTAAAATGATAAAAGCAGGAAGAATTCAGTGCTTGGATAATAATACCCACAATTCTAAAGCCTTGTATAATTTAGTTCTTTACTCCCAGCAACCTATCATTATTAGTAAAGCAAGAGAGTCTAAGCTTCCTTCCAATTATAGATTTAAAAAAGTCTTATAGTCATAATAATATACACAAGTAGTTCCATGGTTGGCGTGGCTAGATGGCAATGGATAGAGCACAGGACCTAGAGTCCAAAAGACACATTTTCCTGAATTCAAATCTTGCTGTACTAGTTGTGTGATCCTGGGCAAGTCATATAACCCATTTGTCTTAATTTCTTCATCAATTAAATGATTTGGAAAAGGAAATGATGAATCACTCCAATATCTTTGCCAAGGAAATCCCAAATGGGATCACAAAGAATTGGACATGATTAAATAACAGAAGTCACCAGGTTGATCATTTTCTCTGCCTTGAAAATGAACAGGAATTAATTTCCAAAGGTTGGAATGCTTCTGAATATAATGAACATGCTTGTAGATTGCCCAATCCACTGCCATTTCTTTTAAAGCTTAAAAAGCTTCTGTTGAGCAGAGTCTTATACAAAGAAAACAATCAACCCTTGCTCACCCCTCTCTAAAGTTGTTCATTAAGCCACCAGGCCTCCTGGATCCACCTCCTGGATCCCTCTTTCCATGCTTGTCAGTGACTTAAGTGTTGTTATTTCTTCCAAAGTTTTGTCATTTATGCTAAGAATAAGTGAAAAGAGAGAAGTTTAATAATCTATCTCTATTGTTCCTGAGTGACACCCCTGAAGATCATAGTCAGCTCCTCCTTTAGATCGGCATGATCATGCTCCATCTACCTTTTCTCCATCTGGACCTCCAAGTAGCAACTCTGGGTTGGCACATAGGACACAGAGAATAAAGATCAAGCAACTAAGTGGCTGGAGACATTTCATTCAAGAAGGTTAAGGATGAGAGGCTGCAGGACTGAGCAAACAGGATTGGTGTCAGAGGGAGAAAGACTGCCTCTGACTTATAATGTTTGACCTTGGAAAAGTCACTGGACTTCTCAGAGCCCTAGGCAACTTTCTAAGAGTATAAGTTGCATAGCAGGCGCCAATCTACTTTTAAAAAGGGACTTTCCTCACCAGGATTGCTCTACACTGCTAAAGAAAAAGTCCTGACAAAGGCTGAAGGTGAAGAATATGAGATATGGATGAGGACTTGACTTAATGATACCTTGAGTCAGTAGAAAAGGAAATACCAAAAACAAACACAAGTTGAGGAGTAAAGGAATGACTGATAGCAGAGGGTGAGACCAATAGCTGAGATAGAGAAGCAAACAGAAGTAGGACCACTTTTTCCTGTAAGATTGGAAGAGAAGATGAAGACATAGAGTAGAGATGAATTATATGGTAGGCAATTTACAGAATACACACATGAAGGTCACAATATTCACAAGATCAACCACTTCTTAGTTACCACAATCTAGATTCTTCATCAGTGAAATGAAAATGACTGGGCTAGATTGTCTCAAGGGTCCCTTTTAGATGCAAAATACAATGATTTTAGAGAATCCTCTTTAAAAAAATATCCAAGCCACACAAAGCTTGCAGTTCTGCTCCCATAGAGGCACAAAGTTCTCAGGGATATGATTCTAGAAACTATGAAAGTCAGTAGATAAAGTCTGCTGTTAAATAAGTTCCCTCATGATTCCCTTCCACTGCCCTTACTCACCAACCCAGTGTCCACATGTTTCACTACCCAGAAAGGTTCCGCTGCCTTCCATGGGAGTACTTAATATTCTAACCCCATGTTGGCAAACCTATGGCACACATGCCAGAGGGGACTGCTCCTGTCCTCCTCTCCACATGCACCTGAGAATATTTCTCTCATCACCCACCCCTCTGCCCAGCAGCCCAATGGGAATGTTTCCTCCCTCCCTTGTCTGGGGTAAGGTTGGGGGTGGGGAGTCTCACATGATATGAGGGTTGCGATTTGGGCACCTAAAAGATTCACCATCACTGTCCCAGACCTTTACCCCTCATTTCCCACTAGTCATGTTTGCCTATCCTGCCCAACCTCTCTCTCATCTTCAGCAGCAACAAGAATTCTTCAACTCAGAAAGCAAATATGGCAAAAATAATTCCTACTAATATATTATAATATAGAATATAAACTCCTTGAAGGGAAGGTCTATGCCATTTTTTAATCTTTGCAAACCCAGTGCCTTACATACAAGCAGTGTTTAATAAATATTTTAATCAAATTGTTAGTGGGGTCTAATAGAAATTTTATAATCCTAATAGCTTACAATAACATAAATGATAGGATCACAGATTAATTCAGTAGAGAAACTGGTCCAGCAGATGATAACACAATTTCAGAGAGACAGCTATTTCAGCCAGCACTCTAGCATAGATGTTTCAGTTTTCTAGGATATCCATTTCCTCTTTTTTCTTTCACCTATGGTGATTCCTACAGTGATGTAGGAATATATGAAAAATGTGCTTCTGATTGTAAGGGGGAAGTTTTTCATTGCTATCTATGTTTCTATTCTGATAAGGTAAGACACTTGTTTCTTTTTGGCTTGATTGGAAAGATTCATTTGAAATGGAGGTTGGTAGTGGAAATGAGCATCGGTTATGAGAGGGTGATGTGGGGGGGGGGGTGAAGGGGAGGGTAGGAGCATGAATCATATAACCATGTTAACTTTTCTAAAAAATAAATATTATTAAACAGTCAAAAAATAAATTACTGTCACACAGCAATGAGAAAATAAGTTTGGGCCTTGGCTTTTTGATAATACTCCAATGGGTCTACAACATTGTCCTAGTACTATACCTTTGAGAAGAAACAGTACTAATGATGTAGAATCACTGGGAAGATCTTCCAAAGCTTGTCCAAAAAGATTAGACCATATTAGACCACCACCGTGGTCATATATTTGCCAAAAACATGATCTATTGAATAAGAGTGTTGTACTAGATAACCTCTGTAGTCCTTTCCATCTGTAGAACTATGATCTTATAATTCCCTTCAAATCAAAGGAAAGGGCCAGTAGCTCCTTGCTTTAGCCAGTTCTGTGGTTAATGTTCCATTAAGCTTCATGGTAGGACTGGAAATCACATTCTTGGCTTCACCACTTCCTTTCTATCTTTTTCTCTTCATGCCCTCAGTTGCCCTCCTCCAGCCCTCCCTCTCAAACCCTGGCAAACCTCTTTACATTCACACCAGCATTCTCAGAAATACAGTGGTCTGGGAGCTTAGTCTGAGTCCAAAAGGGAATTGGAAGCTTCCTAGGGAAAGAGATCCTTTCTGGAATCGGGATAATACTGTAATAAGGGAAGAAAAGAAAGGGATTGCAAACAGGTAAAAGAGAGGATTTTGCAAAGAGAGGTTTGCTAGACCTGACCACATGCTTTGGAATTGGTGATCTTGAGTCCTGGAACACAGGGAACAGATAAAAGTGAACACAGGCAGTTACTGGGGGGCTCTTAGACTTCCTGTTGCTGGGACAGTCTGGAGCTTCCACTTCCTCTCTATCTCTCTGAAGAGGAGGATTTGGTTTCCTATCTCCTGGAGCCAAGTATCTTGATCCCTGCTGTTCCTAACTGGAAAAACCCCTCATTGACTTGATATCATCAGTGTTCCTACAATCTGGAAGTACCTGTCAACTCAGAAGACCTGTGCCTGGACCAGCCAGTACAACTGCCAGTGGTGGGAAGGCTTGAAGCCATCTTAGGCCTAACCCTGCTAGGACTGGACCCTAACATAAAGGGTTCACCCAAAAGTTACTCAGAAAACTTACTTATCCTGCAAGAGTAATCTGGGAGGATTGATAGTGTCAGGTAGTCAGATAGCTGAGGAATTTAGACAGAGTAGGGATTTAAGGAGCTTGGAAGAAAATGAAGAAATCTCCCTGTGGAGATTGTAGCAGGTGGGAAATTAGCTAGACCCCTTAGAGTTAGGGAAACCTAATTCTTTAATCCTCCCCTCCATCATACCATGTTAAAATATAATCCCCTGTTCTGTTTTTAAACTCTGGTAGTCTTGTGTAGCATACTGGTCAATGTAAAAAGGTTTACAGCCCTTCTCTGTGGGGTACCAAGGAATCGACCAAACCTTAGTACCTTGTGGTTATCAACATTAACCATCAAGAATATATACATATTTCAATACCTACCTCCTGACACATACATTCGTGCGTCAGGTCGCACCAACTCACTATTCTCGGGTCTACTACTGGTCTGCTTTCAGAGCCCACCACATTTCCTTGAAGAGGGGAAGAAGATCCAATTAAGCTCCAGTAATTAGACGCTCTTACTTTACTTTAACTTCTGCTCATGTCAGCCTGCAGGCCTCCTAACAACAGGTCTGCTACAATTGAGTTTGCTGGGCCATAAGCAATTAAGTTAATTATGGAACAGCAAAAAACCAGGCCATTCTGCCATTATTCTTCATTTGAGCCATCACTTTCCATTGGCATTATGCTACCAGATAATGTAATTAACAAGGCCTTAAAGATCCAAATTTTGTATAAATTAGCACCTCTGATTCCCAGTACTGCCTCCAAACAAATCCAAAGTTTACTAATTTAATTAGTAAAAAGAAGAGAAAAAGGAAGAGAACAGAAGGGAAGGGGAGGAAAAAAGCAAAATTATTGAATGTTAGTAGAAATAACTATGATCTTCTCCTGTAGGACATAGTTCCATAAAGGAAAGAAAACTATATATATATATATATATATATTTACAATCTGCAACATGACTCAGGTGAGCAAAACATAGACAGGAGAAAGACCTTTCCATAGTAGCTTTGAGGTATCACAGAACAACTTTGTCCCTAACAATTAGAACCTCTTCCCAACCCTCAGTGGAAAGAATTGTCTCAGGAGGTAACATGCTTATCATCATTAGACGTTATCAAGCAAAGCCCAAGAACCATTCTTCATGTATCCATACAGAAGATTCTTGGCCAGGTCTGGGTTGTAACAGATGCCTGTAAGGTCCTATCCCACTCTGAGATTCTATGAATCTTTGAGTTCTAAAAACCCAGTGCCCTAACAAATGCCCTGATGGGCTGTTCTTCACTGCCTCTCTTAACATAGCGGTGGAAGGAGACTTCATTTCCTTTATTCACATCCAATCCTGGAGGCATTTCATTCTTTTAAAACCTCTATCTTTTGTCTTAGAATTGATACAAGTATAGGCTCCAAGAGAGAAAAGAAGAAAGTGCTAGGTGACTAGTGTTAAGTGACTTGTCCAGGGTCACATAGCTAGGAAATGTTGGAGGCTAGATTTGAGCTCTGAATATCCCATTTTGGCCTGGCTCTCTATCCACTAAACTTCCTAGCTGCCCCCCACCATATTCCTTAAGCCCTGGTTAACTGTAAGTCTTCCCCAAACCAAAAGATATTGCAAAAATTAAATACTTCTTGTTTATAAGAATATGATAAATTGGACAGTAAAATGCCAACAAATGATGAAAATAAAACTTTTAAAGAAAGGAATGTCTAATGTGTGCACACACAGTAAATAAAGAATTGACATTGGAGTCAGGAGGGCCTAGATTCATCTGACTTTTGCTCCATCATCCCAGTCAAGTCATTTGACCTGCTATTGCCTTAAGGGAATTCTCTAAGAGTTGTCAAGCAGGAGATGAACCTGCACTGATTTCCCGCACTGCCTATATTCAATTCAATAAGCATTTATGAAGTGCCTCCCATGTACCAGGCCCTGTGTGAAGTGCTAGGGATACAAGCAAGAAAAAGAAAGTCCCTGGCCCTTGAGAAGATTATGATCTAACATAGAGAAACAAAACACAAAAGGAAGTGGGAAGGGGAGGAATGGAGAAGGTACATGGTATGAGGACAAGGAGATGGTGGAGTCAAATCTAAAAAATATGGCTGATGGGAGATGGCTGGACTGTGAGCCCCCTTTAGGTGGAGGCTTGGGGAAGAGTTTTTGCTCTGCCCTCCAGGTCTCCAATAAAAATATGCTATATATCATAACATATAAAATAGTACATATGTGCATTATGTGTGTAAATATAAGTACAAAATAATACATGTAAATACGTAAGTAAATATACATATAGGATGTCACTTAACACACTCGGTGCCCCAGGACCAAACTATATTCTTAGAGTTTCCTGTCCAGGGAGTTCTCTTTACCAACATAATCACAGGTCCAGTCCTAGATAAATAAGGTACACATGTATGTATTGTAAAAAGGAAAAAGGGGATATTTTGGTTGGATATTAATATTTAAAGGCGTGGTCACCAAGGAATTGAATAAATATCAAATCCCAAAATGATTTTAGTAATTTATTTATAGTATAGTATACATAATAGAGAGTGGAAGTAAAGAAATGAGAAGAGGGTAGAGTAAGAGATCTAGTTTAAAGAACTAGACTATGTAATCAATCCCTGGCTTTATTCCAGCAGGGCTCCAGAGGTCCCAGCCAAAGAGCCTAAAAGTCAGTTAACAAGGGTTTTAACCATGAGGACTCTTCCCAATCAAGGGAGCCTGCTGGAGGCTAGTACCTCCAGGGAATCTAAGGTAGTCAACCTTTTTCACTCACCATGTGTAGTTCTGAGAGAGAGATTTAAGAACAGTTTCACCAAGGTCTCAGGGTCCCGGTCAGTGCTCCTCCACATCCAAGCAATGAACAAGAAGAGAAGAGCAGAACTCTCTCACAGGAAGTTGTCACTCCCTTTTAAAGGCGCTTCTTTTTCATCACTTCCTGTGCCTTCCTCCTAGTTTACGTGTCCAATCACCATAGACACTGTGTCATTTAAAATTATTGTAAGCCTTGGGAGACTACATATCCCAGGGCTCCCTGCTACAACTTCCCCTGATGCCTCCCACTTCCTTTTCGGGAGCTGTCAGAGAAAGTATGAAACAGAAAGTTTGGCACCTTTTCCCACTCTCAAGCCCAGAGGCTCTCAGATACTGAGCTCTCTCTCTTGGCATCTTTTCCCCCCTTCTATCTACCTCCTAGTTTTCCCTAGACCTTCCCTTTTCTAATTTAAATAAAACCTAATTATTCTAAACCCTAAGTTGCTCTCTGATCTTTTATTTGAGCCCCAAAGGGCTCTGGTCAATTTCCCCCTGCAGGGGCTGGGGACTGCTACCTTCCTTTCCCTTTCTCTATCGTCCTTTCTCCTTTCTCCCATCCATCCTTCCTCCTATCTATTCTCCCTTCACCCCCTCACAATGCTTTGCTTAGAACTGCCCAGGCAGCAGTCAATCAATTCTGATTTGTCACCCACTCTTGCAAACGTGGGTCACAGACTTCCCACTTGAGAATTAAGTGGGGTTGTTTTCACCTTTGGTGATTAAATCTAAAAATGGGCAGAGTAGAATTAATCTCATTATCACAGTATGTATGTATTGACATATACAGAAACAGATAAATATATACCTTTATATACATATAGATATCCATACATGCATATATAATGTTCCTGGGTGGATATGGATATTTGTGTGTTTTATATATACATATGAAGGTACATCTACATATGGTCTTAAATATAGTTTCAATGGGCATCTTGTAGGTCACCTAGTCTACCCCCTTCGTTTTACAGGGGAAGAAAAAAGCAGAGAAATTTCAAGTGACTTCCCCAAAGTCTCCCCATTAAGTGGCAGTACCAGCATTCCAACTCAGGCTTTGTAACTTAGAATCCATCATGCTTTCCACCATCCATGGTCATCCACACCTATATACACTGTAACTGAGTGCCAATATTCACAACAAACATAAAATAATGGTCTTGGACCCATTAAGCATTACCTCTGGCATATATGGAATAGATAATCCTATAGTCTCCATGGATGTGCAGATCTGCCTTCGTTATGTGTGTACTTGGTTGAAAGTCTTTCTACATGGCAACATCATTTTTACCGTCCATTCTTCTAGAAACTCTAAGTGGGCTTCCACATCGAGCAAGCCCACACTGAGAAAACGTTTATAAATACCTTCACTGTCAGCATAGACTGAGGAACTCCAGCTGCCAGTGCACCAACCCACAAACCACTGACTTTCCCCATTTCTAGTTCAACAACTTCTCAGCACTCTCTTGGTGTGTGGTCTTCTCAATCAGAGCCGGAAGGGGCACAAATCTCCTTAAAGGATCTCATGAGCAGTCTTATATTTCCTATCAATCAGCCACTTGGGTTTCAGACCCAAAAGCTTTCTTTTTTTCAATCATCTCTGTACACATTGTAAAATCTTAAAGGAAGATTGTTGAGTTACTGAGTTGGAGAGATTGCCCATGTGGAGCCACTGAGATGGGGAGATGGCCCACATGGAGCTGGTGAAGGAGTCAAAGGAGATGTTTTCTGCAGGAAGACCAAAGAGGGCATCTTGGCTCCTACCAAGAGCCCATGAACTCTAGAAAACTAGGAAATCATTCCATCTTCCCCAGCCCTGAACCTTTCTGTGCCACGAACAAGCCCGAGGTCAAAGGCTACCTTGTTTGCTTTATTCTTGGGCTTCCATTCCATGGAAAAAATGATTGAATAGATTTTAGCTTATTAAAAACCCTCCAGAGAATCCCCTCCCAGGTCCTAGGGCAGCAACTTAGGTCCAGTAACATGGCTTCCTTGGGACACTTTTACCTTTGCCAGGAATCCAGAGATAGGTCATTAAGAGTCTAGGTGGTCACGTTGACCCAGAGCAACTCATTTGCCATGAGCTTACTGGACAAAAGGCATTAAGAGGCTCCTCTCCATGCTGAATAGAAGCAGAGACTGAGCCATTTTTCCAATTTTATGTTAGCAGTGTCTTGAACATAAAAGGGCTGGCTTGGGCATCTAGGTGACCCAGCAGATAAAGCCCTGGACTTACATTCATCCCAAGATGCTTACAAGCTTTGGGACCTATTACTGATCTAATTAAACAGCCACCTAACTTCTCTCAGCCTGTCTCCTCATCTGTAAAGTGAAGATAATAATGGTGCCTGTCTCACAGGGTTCTGTCAATCAGCTAAAATAACATGAAAAGCTCTTTGCAGCCCTCAAAGTGCTAAATACATGCTACTTGACACAGCTAGGTGACCCAGTGGATAGAGCAAAGGGCCTGGATTCAATTCCAGCCTCAGATACATACTAGCACTGTGTGCTCCTGGTAAAGTCACCTAAGCCTATTTGCCTCAGTTTCCTCATCTGTAAAATGAGCTTTGGAAGAAAATAGCAAGCCACTCCCAAATCTCTACCGAGAAAAAGCCAAATGGGGTCACAAAGAGTCAGACACAACAACAACAAAATACATACTCGTTACTATTAAATGTCTGTTGAATTGAACTAAAGAGGCTATTCAAGGCAGAACAGAAGCCTGATTAGGTACAGCCTTAAAGCAAAAATCATAACTAGGCTATGGTTGATTAGAGCTTTGCTACAGGATGCCAAAACTTAGAGCATTCCGTCTTCCTGTAAAAGGCAGAAAGAATGTGTCAAGTGCCCAGTAAATAGGAATATTAGCCCTGGTGGATGTACCCCCAAATGAACTCTTCCCAGGCCCTGCCTGTCTTTATCGCCCATTTTCCTCCAAATGACCTTCTTAGTAGTTCGCTGCAGTGTCTTGGAGTCTCTGGCTCCCCACCATGCACTAGTTTGCAGGGTCTTTCCCAACATGAACTGTTTCTTGTGAGCTTTAGATATCTCAACCCAGGTTTTCCTGCATATACACCTCTCACCCCATGAAATTCTTGTTGCCCCAAGGACAATTTGCAATCAAAGCTTCCTAAGCACAGAGTTCACCTACTCTTGATCTTCCCCAAACTTCATTGATCTGCCTGGGGAGCAAAAATGCTGTTTGAACCCCATTCCATTTTTAAGATCATAAGTTCATAAGATAATACATTCGCAACTCAAAAATTCCTTGCTGGTCATCCATTCTGACCCCTTTATTTTTCAATTGAGGGAACTGGGGATAAGTAATTTACTCAAGATCCTAGAGGTAGAGTCTGAAACAGGTCCTCCAGGCTCAAAGATAGAGCTCTGTCCATCAACTTTGGCAGTGAGTGTGCCATTGGCCAATGCAGATTGCAGGTTCTGTACCTAAGGTGTATTTTTGACAAGCTGTGGGCAGACTCCAAAACCATTCCCATGAGCCTGATTGAATGAAGAGCCTTATTCTGGACTTGGCAGGGCTGGTCTTTGAAGAGCAGAAATGCCCACTAGTTTTTGATCCAGTCCTTCCCCCGCCACCTCCACGTTCTTCATGTTCTCCTCCTCAACTTGATATGGACTTATCTAGAGACAGCCATGTTCCCTCTGCCCACATCCAATAGAACGACAGCTTTGAAAGTGTAGAAAGGATTTTCGTTTTGTCTTTGTGTTCCCAAATGTCCAGCACAGTGTCTGGCACATAGAAGGTATTTAATAAAATCCTGCTACGAATTTAATAAATTCTCAAAGTCACGTACAGTCAACCTCCAGGAGATACTTGAAGCTCTTCTAAATGGATGGAACTTTCTAAGCCCTGTGCTACAACCAACTACAACCTAAAATTAATTAATTAATTAATTAATTACATCAAGGATTAATACGTCAAGGTAAGCTCAATGAAAACCCAAAGCAAAACCCGGCCTCAGCCACTTCCAGCTGTGTGACCCTGGGCAAGTCACTTGACCCCCATTGCCCACCCTTACCACTCTTCCACCTATGAGACAATACACCGAAGTACAAGGGTTTAAAAAAAAAAAACCCAAAGCAAAGGTGGCCATGTGTCACCTGCTACAGGAAAATTTAGGGAAGGAAGGAAGCAGAGCCCTTGGACCTCATTCCAATAGGAATAGATTCACAAGATGGCCCTAGCTATGGTGAAATGGGAAGGGGCCTGGGTCCTCCATCCACATGATGACAGAATACTGAAGTGAACCAATAGAAAAGAAGGAGAACTAGAATGGAACACACTGTTAAGAAATTTAGAAAAAAAAAACATTTTGTAGACTAAAAGGTCTGTGCCCATATGAACTCCCACAGAGCTGGGCTGCTTCTGTGTAGACACGACCTTGTTGGACTCCTTTCTGTTCCCATAGACAAAGAGGCTGTATGTTCCCAAAGTCAGGAGCAGAGTGGGAAGGGGGGAAGGAAGAGGAAAAAAAAAAGAAATATAAACATTTCACATTCTAAATCATTGTTCACTCTATTTTGGAAACTTTATTCTGAACCACAAAAATAAGAGAGAGGAGAGATAGAGACACTGTGGAGGAGAGGGAGAGAGGAAGAGAGGGAGAGAGAGAGAGAGAGAGAGAGAGAGAGAGAGAGAAGGAGGGAGAGAGAGAGAGAAGGAGGGAGAGAAAGAAGGAGAGAGAGAGAGAGAGAAGGAGAGAGAGAGAGAGAGAAAGAGAGAGAGAGAGACTGTGGAGGAGAGGGAGAGAGGAAGAGAGAGAGAGAGAGAGAGAGAGAGAGAGAGACAGAGAGAGAGAGAGACAGAGAGAGAGAGAATCTGTGCACATCTGTTTATATATTCAGAAAAGAATATTTGGACTGGGCAGAGCTCCATGGGAAAGGCTGAACATATTGTAAATGATCCAGCCACCAAACACACTGTTCATCTATTAATAAAAATACATTTTTTTAAAAAAAAGAGGTTTTCCTCTTGCCAAGAGATGCTTTCATTTCTCATATTTATCTCTGGCCACTTTTCACATTTGATTTACTCTTATAAAAACAAGGGTTTGATTTAGTCTGCTTAAAAACAACAGGAGATCCAGAGATAATTCTTCTAATGTTCGTCGTTAACGTTTATCTGAACCAAGAGTGTGGGGAGCAGAAATCGGCTCCTTTGCAACTTTAAAGGGAATATCATTAATTTTCAGATAATTATATTTACTAGAGTTTGTTTAATGCTCTACATTCTGAAATGTTTTTGCAAGCCATTCGTGCATATCCCTTTGCAGCCTCTCCTGCATGACTGATTAGATCATCCCCATAGCTTAATTTTTATATTAATGTAATTAGGCACAATTAATAACAAAAATAGTACCCAGTGCTTCTGCGTGCCATCATGGATAGAGTGCTTAACTTGAAAACACAAAGCCCTGGGTTCAAGTCTTGACTACATACTAATATGTGTACTTGACAATGGGCAAGTTGTTGAACCTTGCTGGCACTCGGGCCACTTTCTAAAACATCTACGGGGTCGCAGAAGCTGGTGATGAGATGCCGGGTTCCTGACGTGTTGTTGGAACACGCTTTCATCATTTCCTAAGGCACTTTCACACGCACTGGTTTACTGTGTCCTGTGCCTTCTCTCCCCACCCTTGACTAGGACTCAGATTCAGATCCTCCTGCTCTGCCTCATCTTCCTTCTCTCCGAATCATCTCTCCCGGAGCAGCCAAAGTGGTTTTCCTAAAACATAGATCTGCTCACGTGTCCTCCGCAACCCCAAACACTTCATGAGCTCCAGACGCTTCCCTTTTACCTCTAGAATTAAATAGAAACTTCTCTGGATGGCCTTTAAAGTCCTTGACAAGCTGCCTCCAAACCACTTTTTTCTAGCCTCGTTCTGCATTACTACCCTTTACACATTCTGCCATCCAGCTTGGCTGGGCTTCTTACTGTTTTTCATGTCTGAGCCTCCTCCATCCTTTGCCTCTTGACCTTTGCCTGAAACACTTTACCGCTCACCAAAGCTTCTTAGAATTCCAAGTTTCTTTCCAGACTCGCACACGAAGACTTTCCTGAGCTCCTTCCCCCCGGCTGTTTGTGCCTCTTGACCCAAAATAGCTTTGAAAATTGTATATACTTACACATACATATTTAGATACTTATAAATTATATATTTAAATATATTCATATTTATTTACATATAAATTCAAATGTATAGATTCTGTATTTTATTTTCTTGGCACAACTAAGTGATGCAGCGGATAGAGTGCTGGGCTTAGACACAAGGAAACGTCATCTTCCAGGGTTCAAAGCTGGCCTCGCACACTTCCTAGATGTGTGACCTTGGACAAGTCACTTAACCCTTTTTGTTTCAGTTTCCTTATCAGTAATTAGAGAAGGAAATGGAAAAACCATTTCAGTATCTTTGCCTAGAAAACCCCACAAGGGGGCACAAAGAGGCAGACATAATTGAAATGACTAAACAACTAAATCTATTTTCTCCGTATCTGTTTCTGTACTTGGCATCTTCCCTGTTAGAATGGAAGCCTTTTAGCTGGTGGAATACTCGGATCCCCAGTAGTAGCGCTGAGGAAGTGATGAATATATATTTGTTGGGGTCAGCTGGGTAGCTCAATGGATGGAGAGTTAGGCCTAGAGACGGGAGGCCCTAGGTTCAAATCTGGCCTCAGACACTTCCTAGCTGGGTGACCCTGGGCAAGTCACTTGACCCCCCATGGCCCACCCTTACCCCTCTTTCACCCAGGAGCCAATACACAGAAGTTAAGGGTTTAAAAAAAAATGAAGCCTTTCTTGGTCTCCCCGGCTGTCATCGTCTTCCTGTCTAAGATCATCTATCCAGGATGTTTGGGGCGTGTCTTATATATTCCGATGTGCACGTATGTTGTCTCATTCATTGGGACAGAAGCTCCCTGAGGGGAAGGACTGCTTCACTTTTATCCTAGTCTCCGCCACATCTGACACTCGACAGGCAGGAAATAAATGCTGTTGGTTGATGGCTTCCATCTGCCTCTGTGGTCCGGTCAGTCTCACTTAGTTCCAGGCCTCAGACCAGTTGGGGACCAATTTTCTTTCCAAAGAAAAAAATCTCACAAATGGTCTCCTTAATCGTAGAATGGATGGAGGGAAGCCCAAACCAGAAAACGTCGCCAATTCTTCAGGGCTTGAAGCAGGGATGAACTAATGTCCTTCCTTATTTGGTCAGTTCCCTGAAGACAAGAGCCACGTCCTTCCTCTCCTCTTTACCTCTAGTACAAGGCTATAGAAGGCGCTCAGTCAACACGATTAAATGAAAACATGAAAATATGAACATATTAAATACATATTTATTAATCACTGGATACAAAGCAAGCCCTGAACTCTCTGCCGGACACAAAAACACAACAGAACGCAACAAAACACAACAAAACGCAACAAAACGCAACAAAACATAACAGAATGCAACAAAACACAACAAAACGCAACAAAACACAACAAAACATAACAGAACGCAACAAAACGCAACAGAACACAACAGAACGCAACAAAACGCAACAAAACGCAACAAAACGCAACAGAACGCAACAGAACGCAACAGAACGCAACAGAACACAGGGTCCTCGCCATCAAGGAGTCTTGTATACAAATAATGATGATAAGAGTAGGAAAATGATGAAGGGCACCCAAGAAGTAAGAAGAGCCTCGGGGAAAGGGGGTCGCTCCTAGCTAGGGAAACAGTGAATGGGTCACAGGAGAGGGAGCATCCGAGCCGAGCCATGAAGAACAAGGTTTAGACAAGCAGGAGATGCTGAAGGACAGAGGAGAGGCTGGGGAGCACGTTCGGGGCACTGCATTCTCCTCTGCCCCATACAAGATAAAGTCGGGGCAGGGTAACCAGCTGGACAAACAGGTCAAAATGTTCCTGGTCACACAGTTTCCAGCTTTGGTTTTCTTAGTAAAAAATTTCCCTCATAGGTGCACACATACTATCAGAGTCAATGAAATAATGATTATTGGACACTGGCCCAAAGGAAATGATTGCTCTCCTAAAGCAAGAAGCAATTAGCAAGCCAGACTTGTACACAAACTGTTATCTCCTTAAATAGAAGACAAGGAGTTCTTGGCTCAACTCTAGGAAATAGGATGATGGACAAGAGTTTTCTTGATGTTGAACTTCCTGTTGTATCAATTAAAATAGCTGCCTCAGGGGGCAGCTGGGTAGCTCAGTGGATAGAGAGCCAGGCTTAGAGATGGGAGGTCCTAGGTTCAAATCTGGCCTCAGATACTTCCCAGCTGTGTGACCCTGGGCAAGTCACTTGACCCCCATTGCCTACCCTTACCAATCTTTCACCTATGAGCCAATACACAGTATTGACTCCAAGACGGAAGGTAAGGGGTTAAAAAAAATCAGGGGGTTTGGGAGACTTAACAGCTGGGCTTGCCCCGCTCTATTCCAGAAGGTTCATTAACTGATATGACAAACTGCACCCACTATTACTAACTAGAACTGATCTCGTTGGTCCTGCGAGCAGCAGTCTTTGCATCCTCTGTTTTACTGGCATAAAGAGCAAGGCACGGCTTTCAAGAGAGGATTTTAGTCTTCTGTCTCATCAGGGATGTCAGGAAAAGAAACACTCCTATTTCTGGTTGAGTTCCCGGCCCCTGGTGCAGCAAGAAGGCAGCTGCTTGGCTCCTGCAGCCTGACATTTCCTATGAAAGCAGATTCTAATCATCTTTTTTTTTTTTTTTTTTAACAAGAGCTGCCAACAGGATCCCACGGAAGGACGACCATTTAATATGGCCACATGGCTGTCGCTCGCACACTACAAAGGCGGCTCTGTGCCTTCGGTCTGTTGATTCTGCCCGGTAGCCTTGACACATGGCTTCCACTCATGGTCCCACCTGACCTAAATCCCACAGGTTGAATTCTGCAACGATCCCTCTTCCCTCCGGCTGACCTGTTGGCAGGGGGACACTGAGCCCTGCAAGATCATCTGTTTGGGAAACGGGGCCTCTCCGTGAGTGTCCCACCGCCTCCTTCCCATGCAAGCATCAACTGCTGCCAAGAGGAAAAAAAGAATAGTTCATTCTCAGTTAAGGCTTAGCCCAAATGATTCAAAGATAACCTGATTTTCATCCTGGAAAATACTCTAAGTTTTTTGTGGAGTGAGTGGAAGACTGAGGCTGGACGTCATTTTTCAATATAATGACATAACATTGGTCTTCTCCACTTAATTTCTTTTTTTTTTAACCCTTAACTTCTGTGTATTGGCTCCTTGGTGGAAGAGTGGTAAGGGCTAGGCAATGGGAGTCAAGTGACTTACCCAGGGTCACACAGCTGGGAAGTGTCTGAGGCTGGATTTGAACCTAGGACCTCTTGTCTCTATCCACTTAATTTCTTGAATAAATTTATGTTATGATGAGGCATGTAAAGCAGGAGGTTCCAGAGATTCAGACTTGAACTGTCCATCCTGCCCTTCCATCTCTAAAGGAAGACTAGCTAACTCTACATGGCACCAAAATAACTCATAAATTTGGTCAACCCCAACAACTAGAACTCAGCAATAAGCGAAGAGTGCTGGCTTTGGATTCAGAGAAATGGCTTTCAAATCCAGGCTCCGCTACATGCTTTCCCTGCTCTGGGCCTTAATATCATCATTTGTAAAACGAGGATCCTAAACTAAACAAACTCTAAAACTCATTTTGGCTCTATAGCCTATAATCAAACAGGAGAAATGAAATCTGTGAAATGTTGGGCTGGTAGCGCCTCAGTAAAAATAATTAAACCAGTTATAGCTGTAGGAAAAGCCCAGGTTTCTGCTCTACTCAAGAAATGCTTATTAAGGACCTGTCACTGAGCTGGGCAATGGAAATATTCCCATGTATGCTAAGGGACCTCTGATTTCATCGATGAGGGTGCCCCCTCCAGCAATGAAGATAACCACGCATCCAGGCCTCATCATCTTCTATACATTTTCTTCAGGCTTCCCACAAGCCTGAACTATTGTTCATGGCCTTCTATACTTACTCTTTTTTTTCCACTTTTTTTTTAACCCTTAACTTCTGTGTATTGGCTCCTAGGTGGAAGAGTGGTCAGGGTGGGGCAATGGGGGTCAAGTGACTTGCCCAGGGTCACACAGCTGGGAAGGGTCTGAGGTTGGATTCAAACCTAGGACCTCCCGTCTCTAGGCCTGACTCTCCATCCACTGAGCTACCCAGCTGCCCCCTACACTTACTCTGGACATCACAAGGAAGCAGAAATGTCATCAAGTGATTATCCCTAGTTTTTACCACATTTTCTTTATCATTTAACCCAAGATATCTCAAATTGATGGATGCCTAATGAGGAGGTGGGCTAATATTTTCCAGTCCTTCCCTAATCCCCTCAGGATGGGGGATTAACATGCCTGATAATGGGATTCCAATATCCTTAGTGATCTAGATGGAGAAAACAAGTTAGATCTGGTAAATTTAATGGAGGAAATCAAGGATACAGCCATGTCATGCCTGGATGAAGCTAGTTTTATTTACGGGAAAGGACAAAACCTACATCCATCCTCAATCTTAATTGTCCCACTTTTAGAAGATGCTCTGGGACAAGAAATGTAAGGACATTTCTGGGTCTGTTTGAACAAAGGAATGAGAAAAAGGCTTAGACATAAAAAGCATTGTTACAGAACAATATTAGAAATCAAATCATATAGCATTAAGAATAATTCTTCTCGGGGGCAGCTGGGTAGCTCAGTGGATTGAGAGCTAGAGGTCCTAGGTTCAAATCCAGCCTCAGACACTTCCCAGCTGTGTGACCCTGGACAAGTCACTTGACCCCCATTGCCCACCCTTACCACTCTTCCATCTATGAGCCAATACACAGAAGTTAAGGGTTTAAAAAAAAAAAACTTAAAAAAAAAAGAATAATTCTTCTCACTTATTAGAGATGATAAGATGGTATATATAAAGAACCAAGAAAAAATAGTGGAAATAATTAGCAACTCTGGCAAAGTTGCAGGATAAAAAATAAGTTCATATAAGATACTAGCAGGAAAAGATTGAAAGAGAAATTCTATTTAAAATAACTGTAGATAATATAAAATATATGGCAGTCTGCCTACCAATAGAAACCCAGGAACACAATTACAAAACACTTTTCACACAAATAAAGTCAAATCTAAACAAGTGGGAAATATTAATTGTTCAAGGATAGACCAAGTTAATATAATAAGAATGATGATTCTACCTAATTAACTTACTTATTCAGTGCCGTTCCAATCAAACTACCAGAAATTATTTTAAAGAGCTAGAAAAAATAATGACAAAATGCATCTGGAAGGAGAAAAGGGCAAGAACACTAAAGGAATCAGTGAAAAAACGTGAAGTACAAGATCTCAAACTCTATACATAGCAGTAAAAATCAAAATAATCTAATACTAGCTAAGAAAAAGAATGGTAGATCAAGGGAATAGATTAGGTATACAATACAAAGTAGTAAAACTACAGCAATCTAATACTTAATAGATTCAACTATCCAAGCTTTGGGGACAAGAACTTACTATTTGACAAAAACTGCTGGGATATTTAGAAAGCAATTTAGCAGAAGCTTGGTATAGACCGATATCTTATACCATATACCAAGATAAAGTCAAAATGGGTGCATTATTTAAGCATAAAGGGTGATATAATAATCAAATTAAGTGACCATGGAACATTTTATCTAACAAATCGATGGATACAGGGAGAATTTATGCAAAAAATAAGAGATATTATAAAATAAGAGCATAATAAAATTTGAAATTATAATTTTGATTATATTAAAGTGTTTTTGTACAAACAAAAACAATGCTGCTATGATTAGGAAAAAAAGCAGGAAACTTGGGGGTGTGTGAAATTTCAGCAGGTTTCTCTAATAAGGGCCTTATATCTCAATCATATAAAGATTACTCAATGAAATTTATAAAAATATGAGCATTCTCCACTTAATAAATGGTCAAAGGATATGAACAGTAAGCTTTCAGAAGAAATCAGTGCTATCTATAATCACACTAAAAATCTTCTAAATTACTATTGATTAGAGAAATTCAAATTAAAAGAACTCTGAGGTACCATCCCACATTTGTAAGATTGGTTAATTTGACAGAAAAGGAAAATGACAAATGCTGGAAGGACTGTGGAAAATTGGGACACTAATGCACTATTGCTGGAGTTATGAACTCTTCCAATCATTTTGGAGAGCAATTTGGAACTACGTAGAAAGGGCTATAAAACTCTGTATACCCTTTGACTGAGCAATGCCTCTGCTAGGTCAGTTTCCCAAAGATATACAAGGAAAAAGATATATAGTTATAAAAATATTTATAGCAACTCTTTTTGTGGTGGAAAAGAATTGGAAATTGAATGGATTCTATCATTTGGGAAAGGGTTGAACAAGTCGTGGAATATAATTATTATTATTATTGTTATATATTGTATAATAGAATATTATTGTGTTATAAGAAATGATGAACAGGATGCTTACATAAAAACATGGGAAGACCTTCATGAACAGATGTAAAGTGAAGTGAGAAGAACCAGGAGAACATTGTACAAAGTAACACAACATTGTACAATGATTGACTGTGAATGATGTAGCTATTCTCAGCAACATAATGATCTGAGACAATTCTCCCTATTCACCTCCAGAGAAAGAACTAATAGAGTATGAAGGCAGATTGAAGCATACTTTTTAAAAATTTCATGTGTGTGCAGTTGTTCTTTTTTTGGTCTGTTTTTTCTTTTGAAACATGACTAATATGGAAATATCTTTGGCCTGACTACACATGTGTAATCTATATAAAATTGTTTGCCTCTTGAGGAGGAGAGAAGAAAGAGGTAGAGAATATGGAACTCAAAATGTTTAAAAATGAATGTTAGAAGAATGCTTACATGTATTTAAGAAAAAAATTTAATATGCATGTGTATGTGTATGCATGTGTGTGTGTAAAACTCAAAGACCTTCGATAATCTGATCACTCTCTTCTTGACATTCTCTGGCTCATCAATCTCATTCTAAAATCATGCTACCTCAAAATGAACACAAAACTTTCATTGTGGCTTGGCCAGGGGAGAATTGAAATAGATGTTTCTTTCGATCAGACATACAGGATGTTACTTTTCATCTTTTCACCTGTCAAAATAAGGAAAAATCAACTACATTTTTAAAAGGTTTCTAAGACAATTTCCTTCAAAGAGTAAAATCTTTAATATGTCAGTGGATTTGTGATTTCATCAGTGTGGTAACCCCATCTAGTGGAACAGTTAACTCATGCTTGTTCATCCTCTGCTACTCTTACACATACTCTCCCATAACTCTTCCACAGGGGATCTGTCCAATCTTCAGGTGGTCTCATTCTAGGTTTCTTGGCATTATGAGTACTAGTTAAACCTACTGCCTGTTAGCTCTTGCTACTGTTATATTCAATAATCTGGGAAGAGAAGGATGCCACCTTGACTGACAGGGATGGCAGTTGAGAGACTCGAAATGTTCCCAGATGCCGTGAGCCAGGGGCAAATGTCGGTTGGCCCCATCCTATATATACTCCCCACAGCCACATTGGAGGGAGGTGTCTGGACTGAGAAGTCTCTGGACTCAGAGGTCTCTGGACTCAGAGGCTGAGAACTGGAGATCACAGATCTCTGCAAACCTCTGTGGTTCAATCTGGGCAGTGGGTGGCTGGAAGGGTAGTTGAAGGGTGGAAAGGGTGGTTTAAGAAGAAGAGGATAGGAATAAGTCTGAATCTATTTCCTGGTAGACTGTGAGTGCTAGTGAATCATCAACACTAGTAGTGAGAGAGCTGAGAGAATATAGACCATCAATACATCTGCAGCAATAGCCTTCCCTATTCTCTGGCTTGGCTGTGACCAGGTCCGGCCAGAGACAGAAGGAGAAGTGAAATCTCAAGCCTCCACCAGATTAATAATCTCCAGTCCTGATTGTTAATTAGTCTAATAGATAACAGAACAATAGGGTTTCCAATCCCCAATTCTTGACCTTGTTATCTCAAAACAAGTACCTTCCTGGGTGGTCTTTCTATCATGCCCCTTGGGAAGGTAGTCAAACACAGTCAGATCCTAAACGTTATCCAAGGCAGATCAATAGCCCCATACCAATTTATCTAACCTCAGGTTGGGCCTGGAAATGTTATCCATCTATCTAACCTCTCAAGGGTCCTTACTTGGGCAGCTATTAAAGAATCCCTAACAAGTCCTCAACCAAACCTGTTAGAAAGAAGGGATAACTTACAGCAGCAGCCAGGGTGATAAGAGTAGGTGTTCCTCCCACTAACTGCAGCTGAGAAGATCATAGCTAGATACACATCATTATATATCATTATACATCTATATCTCCCTTGTACCCTTATTTTCTATAACAATACATAATCACTTTACCACTCTGTAGTCATATATCTCCTTTTTGAGTATGATTCCTCATTGAGAATATGCTTATATTATATAACATATCTTCATCTTTGTTTAAAATTATGAAATATTGATATAAAGCAGAGTTTTCCTTGCCAATATTCTAGCATCTTTTAAAAAAGATATTTAAGGGTATATCGGAAGGGAGATAAGGGGAATGGCATGTTCTCCTATCATACCCTTTTGCGTTTTTTATGGCTTCCACCCAGAGTTACTGTTGGAAGATAATAGAATAGAACTCATGTCTAGGTTACTACAGATGTGTATATTAACAGGGGCACTCAATCCTATACAAGCCCTCAAGATAATAATTCAAATCATGTGCAGAACATTTGTTACACCTCACCAGAGAAAATTTTTAAAATAGTATTCATAGTAGAGTCAAAAGCCAATGTGTCTCTTGTCTCAAAGTGTCTCTAGTACAATTCCATTTTCTTCCAAGAGCTCATGCAGTCCTCTGTATTCAAAGCTCCTCCCTGTGATTTGCACTCTCTGTAGTATCTGTCAGACATGGTGGCTTCTCTTTTCATCATTAAAACTTTCTATTCCATAAGTTACAATGTTGAGCTGATAAGGTAGTACAAATAATAAAAATGGGTGCACTACCACCTCCCAGGACTGGCTGCATGGGAAGCAGTAGTTTGGGAGACAGATGAAAGTGGGTTTGCTGCTTACTTTAACTTATTATTTAATCTTGCCATCTAGTTTTAAGGCTCTATCTGTTTGATTTACTGTGATATCATGAATTTCATTCTGACCAAGTTGGGAAGAGTGTAAGGTTCAGTTGAAAATGATTATGTATTAGAAATTGAATGCTGAAATCATAGGTCTGGGATGTGTGTGTGTTCCATAAATATGTTTACATTTGGTTAAAGAGCTACTTGTGCATCATACAAGTCTTTTAAAATACATTTCCCATTTCCTTTTCATTGGAGGAAATCTAAAAGTCTGAATCCCTCTGAAGCTGAAAGGTGACATATTAAGATTGAAAATCATAATCTTTGGATAACATGGTTAGAACTGGAACCCAGATCTCCTGATTCCCAGTGGAATAATTTTTCTCTTGTAGTATAAAACCATCCAAGTGCTCAAACTACTTCCTCCCTAGTTCTCTCAGCTATAGTTACAAGGTCAGGAATGGAGGGGACAGCTTCCACCTCTTTTCAGAATCAGAGTGGACAGTTCCTAGTTCCTTTCGCTCACTTAAAAAAAGAATTCTATTGAGCTATCCCTGAAGAGAGGACTTCAAGGTCAGATGGGACCATCGATTGGGGCTGTTAGAGAGGTAAATATTCGCAATATATGCCATGGGCTAACTACCTTCCAAGATCTCTTCTCTCTATAAAGTTCTTTTATTCCAGGAGTGAGAAATAGCCCCTCTGAGTCACTAAAATCAAAAGCTTTCCACACATGATGTCTTTGGGCTTTTCTGAGGTGTAATATCATCCTGATGTCTCTTCACATTCCTAATCTCTTCACTGCCATTGTCTTGGTGGTCACTTCCCATACCCCTCCTGACTACTCATAGTTGTCTACTTTGGTCTTGGATATTTTGTCCCTTCTACTTTCTATCTCAGATATTTAGAACATTGATAAAAAAAAGTCATTTGTTCTGGATAGAAAAAACAATAATGTAATAATAAAATTAATGTAATAATGATGTAGTAATAAAATAAATGTAATAATAATGTAAACTCCTGCCATTTGGAAATACTTAATTTATTCAGGTAGAGATAGTGGAAGTAGTATTATATAGGATCAACTGTCTCAATACTAATTCACAGAATTCAAGAGATATGGCCTGTTTATGATCATCCTAATCATGCCTGTCCCGGCCCAATTACTTTGACCCTCACCCCAAATGGTAAGAACTGCCATTCTTTTTTTTCTTGCTCTGCATAACTTCTCTTTACCAGTTCATGCCAAGAGATGGGCCACTTCTTCAGACCTAAGAGAAGCATTTCATTTGCACCCCTAACTTTTAAATTGCTTATAGTCAGGTAGCGTACTCAAACAAGCTATTGGATACAGTTTTAAAAGCTCCTGCCTTCCTGCCCTCTTCAAGCCTTTAGAGGTTTGAAATGGGGAAGAATGATTCATTTTGATCTGCTTGGATCCAGAGGGAAGAACTAACAAAAATGGGGGAAGGTAGAGAGATAATTTTGGATTTGATCTCAGAAAACACTCCTTAAAAATTAGAACTCCCTTGGGAGACAGTAGGTTCCTGCCATTTGAATTTTTCAAAGAGAAGCTGAATGGCCAACTCATGAATATATGGTAGAGGCATTTCTTGGTCAAGTCCAGGCTCTGAGGGCCTTTCCAACTCAAATATTTCGTTAAACTCAGGGCAACTAACTTCCTTCTGGACCCCAGTTTTCCTCTCTACATAATGAGATGAGTGGACCCAATCATCTATCAGGTCCCTTCTATATTAATCTGACTTGTGTCATGTTGTAACAGAAAGAATATTGAATTTGGAGTCAGAAGACTTAGGTTCGAATCCTACTTCTGTGATAATGTGTATGTAACCTAAGGAAAAGCTCTGAATTCCTTGGACTTTGTAAAATTTTGAAGTTGGATGAGATGACCTCTAAGACCATTTCCAGCTCTAAACCTATGCTCCTGAGACATAATTGAATCAGCCTTTTATTTTGTGTGACCAAGGGAAAATCAACTAACCTCTCTGATCCTGAGTTTCCTCATCTGTAAAATTCAGGGAGATTCTACTAATGATCATGAAGGTTTCTTCCAGCTCTAATTCTATACGTATGTGTTCTTACAGTTTGATTATTGGTGTGTCGTTATGTCACTCGTAAAACTTCTCCATTTTAAAGAAGAATAACATCTAGCACTGATACCACGCTTGAAGGTTTGCAATGCACTTTTGAATATTATTTCATTAATTCCTCACAACAACTCTAGGAAGTAAGTGTATAGGGATGAACAAATGGAGACACACAGAGGTCAAATGATGAGCCCCAGGGTCACTAGAGCATTTTTTTAAATCAAGACTTCCTAACTAGAAGTCCAAAGCTCTATGCACTGTGCTATCCAGCTGCCTCATAGAAAAATCAAGCCAGGACATATACAGTTGATTGCTCTTTGGACCATAGATTGATGGGGTTTTTTTCTGCCTTCTATTGGTATCTCCAAAAGATGTTGATATTCTATTCTAGTCTATATAAGTAGGTCACCGTCTTCCTTGTCAAAATGTTCAATATTAAAGTAAGGAAGGGAAATGTTTCTACCTTAACATTACAGTCCCTAAAGATGGTCCCTGGGGGATGTTTTGGTCTGTCTTTGTAACCACAATTTCAAGAAAAATGCCTACCACATGGTAGGTGCTCAATCAGAGACTCTGAACTTATTTTTGAATGTCTCTCAATCTCTGGCAGAACTTGTGAACTCCTTCTCCAAAACATGCTTTAAAATGCATTAAATGTGGCAGCTGGGTAGCTCAGTGGATTGAGAGTCAGGCCTAGAGATTTGGGAGGTCCTGGGTTCAAATCCAGCCTCAGACACTTCCCCACTGTGTGACCCTGGGCAAGTCACTTGACCCCCATTGCCCATCCTTACCACTCTTCCACCTAGGAGCCAATACACAGAAGTTAAGGGTTTAAAAAAATAAAATAAAATAAAATGCATTAAAAATACAAAGAGAATCAATTATGTAGGGATCCAGTTATCAAAACATCAAAAACAAATATGTAGGCAAGATCACTGACCCAAGATTAAGAGCTCTGGTCTTTAATGAATGCTTAGGCAAATGAAGTGAATGTGTATCCCTCTATTCAAGTAGTTTTTAGAAGGGGATGCTTCCAGTGGCCAGTTTTCTAATAGAGAATAGAGGTAATCATGAACCAGGATTCAAAAGATCTAGCTTTGACTTATGGGAGTCTCAGTTTTCCAACCTGGAAAATGGGCAAAAGAATATTTTGCCCAACCAATCTCATATGGTTGTGTTAAAACTAGATAAATGATGGTCTGGGAGGCAACAAGATGGCAGAGTGGGCTGACCATGGATTAAAAGGCACTTAATGACTGCATGATGCTAAGCAAGTCACTTAACCTGCCTCAACCCAGTTTCCTGATATGTAAAAGAGGGAAAAAAAACACCTACCACATAAGAGTTGTTGTGGAAGTCCAGTGAGATAACATGTGAAGTATTTTGCAGATCACAAAACAATACCTAAATTGAATGTCTATTATAATGAGTATCCTTATTATATTACTATTGCATTATTATGTTATATGTCATAATATATATTATTTATTATTATATTACTACTAATTACATTTATAGTATATGTCAATTACTATTTCATATATATAATTATATATTATATTACATATATTAATTACAATTATGTTACTACTAAAATAGAACTGACAGGCAGAATTTGGAAAAGAAGAGAGCAGGCTGCTTTCTTTAAAACACACAGACAAAACCAAGAGCTAAACANAAAGAAAGAAAGAAAGAAAGAAAGAAAGAAAGAAAGAAAGAAAGAAAGAAAGAAAGAAAGAAAGAAAGAAAGAAAGAAAGAAAAGGTTTTTTTGTTTTATCTTTGGGAATTCTGGACTTTTTGAAAGATAATGCCCCACCCTTGTCAATCTCTGGAGCCCTCCTCATAATCACGTTCTCAAAAGCATAGAATAAAATAGAGGGCTACAGAAAAAAAAACAATTACATTGGAGAATAGTTATCAAAATATTTTTTGTTTATTGATCCCCATTTATATGTACACATATTTATATATGCATGTGTTAAATATAGCACAAATACATATATATATATCAAATTTAGAACATACATAAAATGTTATATATAATTTCAATATTATTTATTTTCTTTCTGATTTTATGTACTTTGTTTTAACATTTAAGTGTTGTTGCTTTTTTTTCTGGAGCCTATAGACTTCTCAGGAATGGCAAGGGGATCCATAAAACTCAAAAAGGTGTTGGGGCCCCCAGATTCAGAGATGCTATTGTCCTTATTTATAGCTGATGAAAATGAGTCTCTGAAAAAGGAAATTACTTGCCTATGAGTCCACAGGTAGTCAATATCAGAGGCAGGATTTGAACCTGGATCCTCTAACTCCTAAGGGAATGGAATTCCTTTCATCTTGACATTTTGTAAATTACAGTAGAGCATTCAGGATAGCCATTGGTTATTCCTAGCTTTTGCTATATAATTGGCCTGTCTCTTGGAGAGCACACATTTTTTCCTGAGGACATCCTCTATACTGTCTCTCCTATGCAATGCTTCTGGGAAATGAAGTCATAAATAATTTTCCATTTCAGTTCTTCATAGACATATTTTTCCATGACTTGTAGATATAAATCACCACTAGAAGAAAACTGTAGGGTCTTGGTTGCAGAACTAAGTTCAAAATTACTAAAAGCACTGTGCTCTTGACAAAACAAAGGTTGGAAGTTTACTTTTCTTCTTCTATTCAACTTGGAGTCCAGTCCATTGACCCTCTGCAGAGTTTATCCAAGATCCATGTCTAAAATGGACATTTTTTTTATAAATTGTCTGTGCAACTGCCTATCACGATATGGACAATAAGTGTTCTATATCACACTAGTTGGGTTTTTATTCTGTATTAAGAGTTAAATGAACCTCTTTGAGTCATTACAGATCAAAATTAGAAGGTTCTGCAGGGTTCCAGGAACAGAGACAACCAGCACAATGTCATCTGAAAACAGGATTATCTGTCAGACTTGACCATAAGTGCTCAGGCTCTCATGACAAGGGCCACCATACATCTCTTGGTTTATGTTCCTCTTGATTTTAATGATGGGGAGGGTGATCAAACAAAGTCAATAAAAAGCATTTACTAAACACCTACTGTGTGCCAGCCATTGTGCAAAGCAGTAAGAATACAAAGAAAAGAGTCTCTATTATCAAGGAGTTCATAGTAAAATGAGAGGGACAACATGCAAACAACTACAAATGAAGAAACTATATACAGGATAAATGGAAGATAATTAACAGAGTTGTTATAACTTTCAAGAGAACTTATATCATTTTGATAGATAAAACTGGGAGAACCTTTATGATTTCATTCAGTCTAACAAATCAAATGCATTTACACTGATTGTGCCTTGTGCCAAATGGACTTAGATGAAAAACTAACTTTCTGAAAAGAGGCCAAAGCCCCAAAGAAAATGACAAGAGCCAAATGGACCAGGAACAATCCAGGGGACTCTGTTTACATCAGCAAGGGACTATTGGGGCATGACATTTAGTAAGACAGCAAAAACCGTGCCCTTCATTTCTCTGCTCTTTTTCATTTGGGATGTCAATAAGTTTAAGATGGAACGTCAGATACAGGTATCTCAGCTATAACATTGGCTGACGTATCCCCAAATCATGGAGTCTATCCCCACGTCAATAACTTTCCAACTTTCTCACCTTGCCTTGGATAGAAGTTAATCTTAGGTTTCCTAGAGCTGCTTCCTGCTCCTCCCTCAGGTTCACTGAATCTTAATCTCAGATATGGAAGTGATTTCCCAGCCCATTTAGTCCAATTCATAATGAAAGAAATTTCCCTACAGTAACATGCAACATGCTGAACAAATAGTGAAGGGAGACCTCCAGTGTAATGGAATTCATTGCCTTGCGAGGCATCCAATTCTGTCCATTGTGAACTCCAATGATTAGGAAGTTTTACTCTATCATCAAGATGAAGTTGCCTTTTTTGTAACTTCAACACTTTTCTCCTAGTTTTGCCTCAAAAGGTCAAAAAGAATAAGGTGAATCTCTATGTCATAAGACACCCTATAAAGTAATTGAAGAAACCTATCATGATGTACCTTATGATGCCTTTTTTTCTCCAGACCTTCAATTGTTTCTCTTATAGCAGGGACTCTTGACCCTTTTCTATAGTGGCTGTCCTTCTCTGGGCATTCTCCAGTTCCTAGAACTGAACCTATCAGTGTTGCCTACTGTACAAAATGTGCAGATTGATTGCTTTCCTCTCCCATCACATATGAGCATGGAGGGAGGGAGGAAGCATCACTAGTTATGTCAGGGGGCAGCTACATTGCTAGTAGATAAAAGGCTGGGCTTAGAACCAGAAAGATCTGAGTTTAAACCTGACTTCAGACATTAGCTGTGTGACATTAGGAAAGTCCCTTAATCTCTGTTTGCTTTAATTCCCTGGAGAAGGAAATGATGAATCATTCTAGTATCTTTGCCATGAAAATGAATTGGATACGACTGAAAGACTGAATAACAATTATGGCAGAGAAAATGGTGTGTTGGTTCTGTTAGTAATATTTGACAATTAATGACAATAATCAATACTGGCTTTGGATTCCCATCACCTAGTAGAGTGTGTGGCACATAGGAGATGCTTAATAAGTGCTTGATATATGCAAACACTGATAAAAAAAATCTCTGGTTTCCAATGGAATTGTGTTCAACTCCTTTTTTTATGTGTTTCTTTGAAATTCTTCAAATGGATAAACGCAAGCCTCTCATAGACCCATGTACCTCTCTCTACAGGTGCATGTTCTCCTTTTTTACAGCTTTGCAAAAAGTTCAGGAAAATCAGAGAATAAAAATCTACCTTCTTGGCCTTCCCTTCAATCCCCACATTGATCATTCTTTAGGGCTAATGACAATCAGGTCTGTGTCTAAAGATCTTCTAGGCTGAGGGCCCCTATGCTCTTTGAGGTAGGGAGTTCCAAGTATTATCTTTGATATTTGAGACCTCTGGAAATGAACCTCGGTGGCCATCTAGCCCAAATGACACATGCAAAGTCATTCTCACTATAACATACCTGAGAAGTAATTGTCTTCTTGATTACCTTATCCACCGCCTCCCAAAGCAATCCCATCCCCTCTATGGACGGTTCTAATTATTAGGAAGATTTTCCTGATATCAAGCTTAAATTTTTCTCTGCAACTTCCACCTACTCTACTGACTCTGACATCTGGTGCCACACAGAAATATATCTGATCTCTCCTCCACACTGCAGCCCTTCAGATATTCGAAGACAGTCATCATGTCTCCCACCCTTAGCCCTACTGCAGTCTTTTCAAGATGAGAAAGTGCCAGGTTCTTCCAATGGATCGTTCACATATGTAGAAAGCATAAGAGGCTGCTCTCTTATATAACAAGGTCCAATATGCGTTCTACTGATAAGGCTGCTAAAGTATCGTAGCCTCCTGACAAAATACAAATGCTGTTTAAGAGAGAAAACATATCAAATACATATCGGGAATAATTGTGAATCTAATGAGCAGAGAACTCCTGTCCCACGACTATTGCACAGGTAAGAATGCAGGGTCATTGGGTGTTAGAGCTAAAATGACCTTAAAGACCAAATAGTTCAAACCCTCATTTTCCAAGATAACTAGACTCTTAGGTCTAGAGATGGAGGAACCTAAGCACATACCTAACCCAAGTCCCTCATTTTACAGATAAGAAAACTGAGGCCCCGAAAGATTAAGTGATTTGCCCACTGTCAGAAAGATGATGAACGTCAGAGTAGGGACATGCTGGCCAGACTTTGGGCTTGCAGGTCTTTGGTTACCCCATAGCTACACTTCTAACTTGTCTCCTGTCTCAGCAAACCTAATTTTTTCCAGCTCTCTAATAATGAGCTTGGGAGCTGCTTTGGGTTTTCAACTCACTTTGTTCATCAATCACCCATCTGCCCTTAGTTAATGATTCCAACTACTTTTCAAAACAGGTTGGCAAGCTCTGCACCAAAAGAATCACAGAATCTGCTTGGATGACTTTCATTCTTTCTGAATTGGACAGAAAGAGAAAAATGCCTGAAATCTATAATATGCTTTCTGCTCCCTTATTTTGCTACAGATTTTATGACAAATAAAATTGTGGTGTTTGATGGGTAAATCCTTTGGAAAAAATGTTGTTTTCCTACCATCATTTTCAGAATGTTTGAATAACAGTGACTTGATGAGCCAAGTTTGCCTTGACTGATGAGATGACAACAAAAGATGAAATTCTCAAATGCTGTGTGTATTGAAAACAATTCCAAGTAGTTTGACAGAGTTAAGGCTGAAAGCTTAACTGTACCTGGACATATATTCATAAGAGCATAGATTTAGAGATGGGAGGAAACTCAGAAAACATCTTCTAGGGGTACATTTTACCCACAAAGAAATGGAATCCTAAAATGATTTTTTCTCTTTTTCTTTCTTTCAGTTTTTCTGCAATGATTAAGTGACTAAAAATAAAATCAGGTTGGCAATAAGTAGCAGGATCATATTCTAACCTTGACTTTAGACATCTTTCCTCTTTCTTCTTCACTTCATCAAAAAAGACATTGTGGTTAGATAACAACCCACATTTCCATAGTACAAATTATAAAGTGCCACATTTGATTTTCTAAACCATCCAGAAGAGTTAAGTACCATAGTAGATAATCAGTTAACAAACATTTATTAAGTGCCTACTCTGTGTCAGGCATGGTTCTGACACTAGGGAGTTAAAGAAAGTTCTTCCTATCCCCATTTTACAGGTGTGTCTCAAAGAGAAAACACCTAAAAAGTTGGAGGAATTCCATATGAACTAGAAAGATCTACAAGAAGTGATGCAGAGTGAAAGGAGCAGAACCAGGAGAACATTGTATACAGACAATGATACATTGTAGCACAACCGTATGTAATAGACTTTTCTACTAGTAACAATGCAATGACCCAGGACAATCCTGAAGGACTTATGAGAAAGAAGCTCTCCACATCCAGAGGAAGAACCGTGGGAGCAGAAATGCAGAAGAAAAACACATGATTGATCACGTGGCTCGATGGGGACGTGATTAGGGTTTTGGCATTAAAAGATCTCTCTATTGAATCTATTGAATCTCTATATGAATAACATAGAAGTGGGTTTTGAACAATGATACATGGATAACCCAGTGGAACTGCTTGTCAGCTTTGGGAGTGGGAAGTAAAAGAGGGGAGGTCATGAATCATGTAACCATTGAAAAATATTCTAAAGAAAAAATACCTAAAGTTAATATCATGCAAAACTGTTTTTGTGTGAATGAGAAGTGTAACATCCATGATCTTAAGTGGGATGAAACTGCCTCACAGAATTCCACAGCCCCCACACACACACACAGAACTCCAGGAAAGGCAGAAGTTGAGGCTGTTAAGAATGTGACTATAAAAGCCAGGACTCCCAGCTTGCAAACACACTCTTTTTGGTGGTTCATGGGTGGCTAAGAAGGAAGGTAGGATTGCTCTTTTTGTTAGCTCATCTCTGACCTCAGGGAGCAGGGAGTTACTTTGCTGTTTACGCCATACAGACTATACCAGGCTGTGTGCACTGGGAAAATACCTCACGTGCAGTATCTCAACTAATTTATAATTTAAATAAATCTTCAATCAAGATTACCTTCACCATCTTAAACTTGATAACATTAGATTAAGAGGAAAGTTAGTTTGTAAGGGAGATAGAAGTTAAATTAGTCAAAACACATTCATTGAAGAAAATAGGTAGCTTACCTCACCCTTATCCTAAAATTTACCTCCCCTTTCCCTGTTTTCCTGAAATTAATATATCGCTTCCCTTGTTAAGTTTGAGAACCTGTGTGAAGTTATACCTTGGTTATAGAAACCAATAGCATACATTACTAAGCAAAATCTTCATCCAGGCAAACACTGGAACAGTTGTTATCCAGAGAGCAAGTCTGCTGTATTAGAAGGCAATCTGAACCTTTATCTATCTTAGGGTTTAGGGGAATAATCTTTAACAGTGGAAGTTGCTAATCTCAGTGGGATGGTTACCTACCTGTCTACCAATTTAGCCCTGGATTAGCCAAACCTAGATAGCCTCCATTTCTTGATCTAAAGGGGATTCAGTTAAACTGTTACTCCTTCTGCTACAACTGTCTCAGGAGGGGAAGAGAAAGAATTCTATTGACTCTCACCCCTCTCCCTTGCTAGGATATTCAGCTTGATCCTTTGAACTGACTCCATTACCAATCATTACTAATTTGACCCAATTCAACAGAAGGTAAGGGCCTTGCTACATTTACACACATAATAATCATGAGAAACCAGACTTAAATTCAGGTCTTTCTATTTACAAGTACTTCTTCAGTAGTAAAAAAAAAAAAAAAAAAAAAAGTTTTGGTCTGAGTACTAGGAGACCCAGGTTCTAGCCATGGTCCTGCCATAAGCTAGTTGCATGACCTTGTATCTGAGACTCAATTTCTTTCTCTGAAAAGTATGCATATGTTTGGAATATGGAAACTCTAAAATAGCTTTGTAATAGCTAGGAAGATTCATCTTCATGAATTTAAGCCCAGCTTCAAACATTTACTAGGTGTGTGACTTTAGGCAAGTCACTTACCTTAGTTTTGCCTCAGTTCCTCATCTATAAGGTGAGCTGAAGAAGGACATGAGAAACCACTCTAGTATCTTGGCCAAGAAAACTTCAAATGATGTCATAAAGAGTTGGAAAGAATTGAAATGACTTAAGAAGAAAAGCAAAATAGCATCCAGCTCTCAAATTCTACTATTCTAAGAGTTTCTCTATGAGTACAATTACAATTTACCCTAAATAAGAAGGCCCTGATCTCTCTTTGCAACAAGGAAAGTCTAGCTTCTCTTTTATACATACATTTACCCTATGACTCAAGAACCCAAGCAAGCTTTCTTTATTTACAGTAGTGAGAAATGCAAGGCAATTCCTATGTGCCATTAGAGATGAATGGCTCAATTGGTGGTGGCATATGTGGAGATTTAAATTAATATACAAGAATTAAATATATTTTTTACACTTTTATTAATAATAAACTAACATAAAAATCTTGAGTGAAAAGGTGAGATTTGCATTCAGATTTGCAATTGCTGTCTGGAAGTACTTGGACCATACTTAGGGCATTTTTAGCTAGGCAATATTTTCTACCTCCTTCCTACATTTCATTAGTTTATTAATAATAAACTAACATAAAAAACTTCAACCACGCTCGCGAAGAAGAGAGCAAGAGAGCAGAACTACAGAACTTATAAAACAATAATGTGACCATGCAAACATAGAGGCACAGGAGAGATTAAAGGAAATTTGGGGAAATACTAAGGGACTTCTGGGAGATGAAGTCCAAGGTTCAAAATCTCCATTTATACACAAATGACCATGAAGGAATAAAATATAAGGAATACAAGGAAATGTGGAAGATATGAGGAGTGACTCATAGGGAAGAAGGTGGAGCCACACAGAGAATGTGCACATTGGCTATGACTTGACACAGTCATCATCATAACAACATTTTCCCATGGGTCAAAAAAAGACCCAAAGACTAAAATGAGGAAACATTTGTTAGTATTTTGGTGTTCTATAATAATGAGTTCCCACTGTTTATGTTCTTTTCCTCTTGAATTTTCCAGCCATGTCTGACTCTCCATGACCACAGTTGGGGTATTTTTTTTGTCAAAGATACTGGAGTCATTTGCCATTTCCTTCACCAGCTCATTTAACAGACAAGGAAACTGAAACAAGCAGATTTATGTGACTTCCCCGGGATCATACAATTAGGAAATGTCTGAGCCAGATTTGAATTCAGGAAGATGGGCCTCCCTGACTCCAGGTCCAGCCCTCTATCCATTGTACCTTCTAGCTCCAATCCTTGGATTGCATTGTTTTTATTTTGTACTGATTTCTCTCTGCATTTTTTTCTCCTGGACCCCACCTTAAGTTTCTAACTAGCTATGTGTTCAGAGAAACATCACCTAATGTCTCTGGGAATCTGTTTTCTCATCTGTAAAATGATGAGGTTGGACTAGGTGGTCTCAAAGGTCCCTTTCCATTCGAAATCTGATTGTGCCATAAGAGGCCATGATTTGAGGCTAGAGATCACCTAATTTTTATGTTGGTATTCCCAGGACCCACAAATGGAATTCACATAGTGCTTTAGATTTTTCAAAATCCCCAAATAATCACTGATTGGAATGTAAATAATATGAAAGTTATGCTTTTATTTTTCACTTAGTTCCTTACTTGGTTTGATTATTCTCAGTTATTAAAGATTGTCCTACTATGTTTATTATAAAAGTTTTGAAACAAGAGAGTAGATAGACCTTCTCACCTTCATTTTTTGAATGATTTTTATCCTCTCGGTTGATTCACATCCCATTCAACTATTCATCTGGGCCTGTCTTTACCACCCCTTCATTTGCTGTTTCCTTTAGATCACAAGACCTTCAGAGACCACATTCTGGGTGACTTCATCCACTTGGCTTTAAAACTATCACCCTGGGATCACCTGTCCTGAGTGGTGAGCCAACAAGCAAGCTTATATGACCCACTCTAGCTAGTCAGCTCCGCCCGCCCTCCCCCAGCCCTCAAACCATGCTTCACACCCCATCGGATGGCCCATCCATCACAACCCCTCTTCTTACTCTTCACCCACTACTACCACTTTTAACCTCCTTCTAGAAAACTTTAATGGCATCTCTATCACCATTGCCTCCTGGAAAGAGTACGACTAACATCATTTATGATCCCACTTGCCACATGTAGGACTCCCAGATGCACACTCCCTTCTTTGTCTGCCAATCCCCTATTTTCATGGTTTCCCTTACCAGTCTCCTCTATCTGGTGTTTCCTCCTATTAGAAAATAAGCTCCTTGAAAACAAGGACTGTTTCACTTTTCTCTTTAACTTCAGCCCAGTACAGAGTGTTTGGTCTGTGTTAAACATTTAATAAACCTCCTCTCCACTGCTTCTTGGCTTTCCTGGCTTTCTTCAAGAAAGGGTCAGAGACTGTCTTTCTCTGCTTGAATTTGTGTATCCAGTGCTTGGCAAAGGGCCTGACACATAGTAAGTTTCTTACTACACGCTTGTTGGCAGACTGCTTCCCGAGCCAAAGCCTGAAAGCCCATCCACTCTGCCAAGCTGCTTAGAAAGGACTTTAGAGAGTATCCTGGCTTAGCATAGAAAGTTGGATATGGGAGAGATGTTAGAGGTAAAGTAGTCCAGTCCCTTGATTCTGCATATTTGAGGCCAAGAAAGGTTCAGTGATTTACTTAAGATCCCAAAGATTATTCAGGCCAAATCAGGGGCTTGATTCCAGGGCTTCTGATGTCTAATCTTATGTCCCCTCCTGGTTCTTATGAAGCTATCTTGATAGTTTAATTAACCTCCTATTTTTGCTAATGAAAAGAATATCACAGATAGCACTAAACCAAATGTGTACTCCAAAGCAAGCCAAGAACACTTCAAATGGGCAGAGAGACTCGAGCTCTAGAGATTTCTGGCCAAAGATTGATTAAATGATCTAAGAAGATTTAAGGAAGTTTGAATCCCCAAACACTTAGACCCTTTGCATTAAAGCACCAACTTAGTCTAGGCATATCCAATATTTTGGTTCAATTTTTCATATTTGTCTTCTTACCAGACATCAAAAGAAAACAAAATAACAGCTACCATTTCTCCAAAACTTAGTGGCTCATAAAGCACATTCCTGGTAATGCCCCCATAGGAAGCAGGTATAAGGCATTATTATCACTAATGTAGAGAGGAGGAAACTGAGCTTTGAATAATTTATGTGATCTGTCTAAAGTCACAAATGTGAGAATTGTCAGGGCTAGAATTTGCACAGAGGTCTTTTGACTTTGTCTAAAAATATGCCCCACACTCAGGGGAAGCTGTCTCGAATATCAGATGTGATTTACTTCTATTAACCAATGAAGGAAAATGTTTTGATGTCAGAAAACATCTCCCATAACCATGGTATTGAGAAAACCGTCTGGATTTTTTTTTTCAGTGCATTCCACCTCACCAGAAGTCAATAGTCTCTTTTTAGAGTCAAATTTTAGTTTTACAAGGGGAATCTGAAGAGTATTCTGTAGGCACCTCAATTCGACATGTCCAAAATGTAACACAGTATCTTGCCCCAAAATCTTGCCCCTCTTATTGGTGTCCCCATTTCTATCAGAAGCAGCAGAACCCTTTCAGTTATGAAGATCTGCAACCTCAGTGTCAGCCTCAGCTTATTTTCCTTCATCCCACATACCCAAGCATTTGCCAAGTCCTTTCAGCTCTCCCTCCCTTACATATCTCATTGCTTTCCCCTTTTCTCCACTCATAAAGCCATCACCATAGTTTAAGCCCGTATCACCTGTCCCAGTCATGATTATAATAGCCTCTCGATCGTTTTCTCTGGCTCAAGTCTCTCCCCACTCCTGCCCCTTCCCCACTCAGCTGCCGAAGTGATTTTCCTAAAACTCATATATGATTATATCACTCCTTTCTCAATCTTTATGCCTCAGAATCCTTTGCTTGCTTTAGAACTCGGTTCCTGTTACATTTATTGGTTCTACAGATGACCATGTCTATTGCTGCCATATATGTGTGTATATACACCTAAACATGTTTTACATGTTATGTAGTATACGCCCATATAAATATAGATGCATGTATACTTATGTATGTGTGTGTGTATAAGATCTTGAGTATTTTGACTCTCCTGGTAATAAGTAAGTCATCTGAGGGCAAAGACTGTTTTACTTTTGTCTTTATATCCCTACCTTCTTGTACAATACTTGGCACTTAGTAGGGGCTTAATAAATGTCTGCTGATCGACTGATAATCAGGAAGATCTTTCCTAATTCCAAGTCTAAATTTGACTTGCGTCGCTCCTAATTGTATTCTCTGGTGCCAAACAGTACAAATTCAATCGCTCCGTCCCAAGACTGCCCTTCAAACACTTAAAAACAATTAAATCTGGTCCTCTCTGACCTGCCCTCCTCACATTCACTATCATTATCGTCAGTACCAAGGCCATCGCCATCCTCATACAAGCTTTCTCTTCTCTTGGTTAAATGCTTTTGTTTCTTTCAATCGACCTCCAGATGGCACACCTTGACTTAACTAGGTGCTTCGGACGGAACATAATCCAGATGTTATGATCAAAGCAGAGTTGGGGGGGGGGGGTCTGTCACTTCCTTATTTTTGAAAGTTCTCATAGTAAAATATTCTGATCAATCTCTGAACTCATCTACTCGGATGCTCCTTCCAATGATATAGATTTTGACCCATCCATGTGGTCTATCCTGTAGGATTCTTTTCCATGTCCTCTCATAAGTTCACCACAGAGAATTCCCTCAAGAGGTCTAGTTGGAAGCTACATCTCTGTTAAGGCAACTCAAGGACCCATTAGCTTTTAACTAATATTAAACCAGAATTCCACTAAAACTCCTAGACCTATTTCAGACAAATTATTTTTCCAATCACAATTCCCATGTCGTATGCTGGTGGAATTTCTTTTTTGCATACAAGTATTAAGGCTATCCATTTATCCCTATTATATTCCATCTTAATATATGTCTTGGGGATCCTTTTTCTGTTTCATTGTGTGGGCTCTCCCAGCTTTGTATCATCTGCAAATGGGATATGCATGCCACTTATTCTTTCACCCACATCATGGATAAAAGCATAAAGCAAGAGCAAAATATTCTGGAGTTTAAACTTTACTGGGATATCAGGGATAAGAATATCAGGTGATATTCTATAGAAATTGGAATTCACACATGTTCTTTGGCCCCTGGGTCCCATGAAGCAGACTCACAGAATCAATTTAAGACTTGTAAGTGACTGCAGTGGCCATCTGGTCAAATTTACACAAAACTGACAGTACTGACAGTCGAGACAATATTTGAGTGGGGGGTTAGGCAGAGACAAACCCTTTAAAAAGCTGGGGATACAGGTGTTTGGGATCAAGTGGTGACAGGATTATATTTGGGTCCATTTTTTTCTGCTTAAGGCCAGCTGCTGAGAGGGCAGCTGGATCTCATCTCCCACCTCCCTTCTCTCTCTTTCCACAAGCTAGGCTCACTAATTAGGATAGTCACTTTCTGGGAAGCTTAGGATTCCTGCCCAAAGGTATAATCTGCCTTTCTGGAGATAAAGAAATAGATGAAAAGCAATGACAACTTAAGTAGGAAAAAAGACTGCAAAAGTAAATTGACTCCAGGGGAAACTCTAAGAACCTGAATCCATGGCTTGAAAATAATTTTGACAAATATTTTTTTTCAATTAGTAAAAATCTATCTTCTCTCTCTCCCACCTCTTCCAACCTATATTTAAAAAGAAACTAGCAAATATGTATAATCAAGCAAAACTAGTTCCCTCATTGGGCACATCCAAAAATATGTCTCAGGCTCCACCCTGAGTCCATCACCTCTCTGTCAATAGAGGCATAGCATGTCTTATCACAAGTCTTATGGAAGCATGGTTGATCACTGTGTTGATCAGAGTTCTTAAATCTTTCAAAGTTGTTTACGACACTGTTATAAATTATTCTCCTGGTTTTGTTCCCTTCACTCTGTATCAGTTCATGCAGTTCTCCCTCCAGGTTTCTCTGAACCCCTTCACCATTTTTTACATCACACACAATAGTATTCCATCACATTCATATATCATAATCTTGTTCATCCATCCCCAAATGAAGGGCAAACCCTTCAGGTTTCAATTTTTTGTCACCATGAAAAGAGCTGATGGAAATATTTTTGGTACACATGGTTCCTTTTCCACTTTCTTTGATTTCTTCAAGATATAGAACTAGTAGTAGTAGTATTACTAGATCAGAGTATGTACAACTTAATACCTCTGGAAGCATAGTTCCAAATATTTTTTTTCAGAAAGATTGGACTAATTCATAGTCCCATCAACATTATATTAATGTCCCTACTCTTCCAGTCCCTCCAACATTCAACATTTTCTTTTTTTTTTAATTAATTGTGCCAATCTGATGGGTATGAGATAAAATCTCATATTTCTTTTAATTTTTATTTCTCTCATTATTAGTGCTTTAGAGTGTTTTTAATGTGACCACTTGTAGCTTAGATTTTTTTCCTCTCTGAACACTGCCTGTTTACATCCTTTGAGCATTTATCAGCTGATAAATGGCTTTATTGCTTTTATTTTTAAAAACAGATTTTATCAGTATTTTGTTTATGCCTCACCTAATTTATTTCCTCCATATATCTCCCTTTCTCCCCTCCCAGAAAGACATGCCTTGTAACAAAGATTTTTTTAAAAGGAATGACAAAAAAAAAAAAGCAGCCTAACCAATTAGCAGATTAAAAAAAAAAAAAAAGCTGGCTTTATCTGTACTGTTTCATGCCCCTAGGCCCCAGCCTCTACAAAGGAGAGAAGGAAAGCATCTCCTCAGTTGTATGCATCTAAGTTTGTTCTTTATAATTATACAACATTCGGTTTCCTTTGTTTTTATTTTAGTGGTTCTTTTCACTTACCTTGTTGTTGTCCTTGAGTAAAATGTTTTCCAAATACTTTCTTTATGTTTGTTTATCTCAGCTTAAGTGAGAGGAGTCGCTATTGCCTGGCTACTCTGTTTCAGCCTCCTTTAACAATAGTCTTTTCTCTTTCTCTGTGCTCAGGGAGATCAGACAAATTACTCAATCAACCATTAAGCACTTAATTTATAAGATCTTACTGTGTGCCAGGAACTGTGCTAGTTAGTTTCAAAAATTCTTGACTTCAAGGAGCTTAGATCGTATTAGAGCAGTGGTTCCCAAACTTTTTTGGCCTCCCGCCCCCTTTTCCAGAAAAAATATTACTTAGCCCCTGGAAATTATTTTTTTTTTATTTTAGTAGCAATTAATAGGAAAGATATCAATGCACCTGTGGCCATCACCGCTCTCCCGGATTGCTGCAGCACCCACCAGGGGGCGGTGGCGCCCACTTTGGGAATCACTGTATTAGAGAGCTACAAAATCATTTGTAGATGAGTAAATAAAAGATATATAGACAAGAAGAATTTATTAAGCATCTACTATACCACAAGCACTGTGCTATAAACACTGGAGATAAAAAGAAATGCAAAATAAATCCCCTTCCCTTGAGGGACTTATATTTAAATGGAGGCAAAAATGTGTGATCAACTGTAGACATCCAAAATCTATACAAGAGTATGTTGAAGGTGTGGGAAGATAGGAACATCAGGGGTTGCCATCTAGAAAGCGTAATTTTTTGAATTAGGCACAACAGTCTAGTGGACTGGAACAAAGTGGAAAGAACATCCCTTTCAGAGTAGGAAATCTGGGCTTTAATTCTGACTGGTTATTTACTACCCATGTGATCCTGGGGCTTTCATTTTCTCCTCTCTCAAGGAATCTAGATTTGATCTAAGGCACCGCTATGAGGTTACATGTAAGTATGACCTGTTACTCTTCAGAATGGCCAAGCACACCCTGGAGAATATCATTGTCTTTTATCAGTAAAAAATATCTGATAAAATTCAATCCCTCATTCTTCTTTAGGCCATTTCATATTTATTCTGGCAACTGATGTTTAGAAACCATTAAATTGGGAAATATTTTCTGATTCATACCCAGTCAATCTTGTTATTAATCTTCATCCCTTCTTTTCAATGTATTCTGAATAAAAGTAAAAACAGAATACAAAGTAAAATAACTGGAGATTCCTTCCTTTTTTATTAGTCTTTGCTCAATACTTCCTTCTGCCATAGAACATAGAAACACTAATAGACAAAACCAATGGCTGCCATGCCTAATAGTGTGCAATGTTCCTCAGCCAGTCTACCACCTCTCTTCCTTGAGGCGAGAATCCTCATTTTTCCAGACTCTTCTGGCAATGGAATGTAACCAAGATCCTCATTTGCCTGGGGACCACTAAGCCAGCCCAATCAGAATGCCCCAGCCAAAGTGGGAGGCCCGCCAGAAAATCATTGGATACAGCCCAGCAAAGTTGGGCTGTTTTCAGGCCTCCTGAGCCTATTTATGCAACTCAAGAACTAAACTTCTTAATTGTCCTCGCTGCAAACTCATTTGACAGCTATTTATTCTTCCAAAAAATCACACTGAAAAGAAATGATCCCCTGTTGTAATAATTATACACAGTCAGTTTGTGGCTGATAGATAATGCCGGGCAAATAGGCAGGCATTTATCACAAATAAACATGCAGGGGAGGCTGGGTGGAGACAATTACTTTCACCATGAAAGATTGCTATCTCCAGAAGTGGCTCCTTTCCATTGACCTTATTTCTGTTATTCAAAATCAGAAAGAAATGGCTCTTGAATATTTGAGATGCTGCTCACTATGCAGAGGCTGGAGGAAAATGCAATTGAGTTTAAAGATTAGACATGGTAATTAATTAATATTCAGTCCTACCAAATGAGAAGGGTCTTGGAGAGAGAGAACTCGAGTTATTTTTCTCTGATATTCAAGAGCAAAAATCAAATCATTCCATTCCAAATGAATAGAAAAGTGATCACGGGTCCAAGTTATATCAGGTCAGGACCTAGGACCATTGAGGAATTTAGGTAAGACTTTTCTGTCTTGGTGTACCTTGGCCATAGTAGGAATGAGTACATGGATGGGTGTGTGTGTGTGTGTGTGTGTGTGTGTGTGTGTAGACAGTTTAGAGTAATTGCAGCTAAGTCTTAAAATTGCTCCATAATTCAGCACTGTCTTTAGACAGATAATGCATTGCAGTTAGTAGAGTACTGGATTTGGACATGGGTTTGAATCCCACTTCTGACACTTCCTGTATGACTTTGGGAAAGTTACTTACTCTCTTTGGGCCTCAGTTTCCTCCTGTGTAAAGTGAAGGAGCTGAACTAAACGGCTACTGGTATCCCTTCCTGCTCAAAGTCTAAGATCCTATGACATCTAGGGTCTACTCTAATTCTAAATTAACCATCTTATGGATTGAGTTTTTGGGAAAAGCCCTTGCATAGGTGGTATTCCTAAATCCTGAAGTTAAAGCAAGGGTTTATTTAGTGACCTAAAGAATATCTACTCCCTCCTTCATGCTGTCTTCCACAAAAGAAATCCTAGCAAGTAAGTGTACCAAGTAGAGTTGGTTTATTACTTCAATCTTGTCTATACTGTGGGTCAGACATAATATTGAGGGTTACAAGGTTAAAGAAAGTTTGATTAGACATTCAGCCCCAGGGAAACTGGGCTTCAGAATGATGACCCAGAAGATGGCATGTGAACCTTTCCAGTAACAATTCAATAAGAAGAAAGCCACCTCAGTCATCCCAGGGCACTGATATCCCTTTTCCAGTGGGATCACATACCCACAATATTCATGGGTACAAAAGAAATGAAGTCATCTGAGCCTAGGATGGGTCATCAGATCAATGTCTGCTGCTCAAAAAAAAACAAACAAAAACAAACAAAAAGAAAAAACCAAGTTTCTGGCCTCAGCCACATTGGTCAGGCTTCACAAAGGTCCAAACATCCAAATATCAAGAAGTCACACCGCTCATCTGCCACAGTGTATTCCATTCACAGCGAGGTCTTTCAAATGGAGATTTGGGGAAGTTCAGTATTTGTTTTTCTTTTATTGTCATAGTTCTTACAGGAAGATTTCAGAAGGAGACATAACTTGGAAATGTTTACACTACAATGATACCTATAGGCTAAAAGATATGACTGGGAAAAAATCCAGAGTTCTATCTTTCATCTGCTCTGTAAATATTTTCTACCGAATCATTTACCTAGTGTCTCCCCCATTAGAATAGAATTTCCTCCAGGTGAGATACTATTTCACCTTTGGTTTTGCATGACCAGAACTTGTGCCTAGAAAATGTTTAATGCTTAGTAAATGCATAATGGCTGACTGACTAAGATGAAAGCAACAAGGCACAAAAAAGGGGACTTTTGGTTCTTGTCCCAGTCATTAAGCAGAGATGTGACCTTAAACAGATCAATCCATTTTCCATCCATCATTTTCCAAAGTTTTGTGAAGAAATGTTGAATGCAGGGGTGGGAGGGAAGGATGGCAATATATAAATGCCAACTTCTGTGTTATACATAGAGGTGGGCAAACAATTCAGTCCAATCCAACAAGTATCTCACGCACATATCATGTGTTACTTCATAATGTGCTAATTTATAAATGATATCAATAATAATAGATAGCCAAGTGGTACTTCAAAATGGAGGAAGCAATTTATGTATATATTATATATCATATATATGATATATTATATTTTATAATATATGGTATATTATATATCATACATGATATATAATATCATATATTTTATAATATATGATATTATATATATATGTATTTGTTTGTTTTCTGATTCAAACCATATAACAATTCTTTGGGATAGAGATGATGGGCATTACTAGCACCATTTTATTGAAACTAAGATTTAGTGAATTTAATATATTATATAAAACATTGGACTCCAAAGGGCTTCATTAATAATGACATGTATTTTTCCATGCCATAGGGATATTTTATACACATTTTCTTAGTTAGTCCTCACCAAAAAAATGCCATGAGGAGAGAAGGGCAGGTAGACTGGACAAGCTGTAAAGGATCATGGGCTACACCTGGAGTCCAGAAGTTATGGATCCAAATTCCAATTCTGACATTTGGTTTTTGATCATGAGCACATGTCTCCCAGATCTAACTCTAAAATAGCGATAATAATATCTGTAGTATTCTTATCAGAGAGTCAAAGTGAGACCCAAATAAGATGCCCTGCCAACTTTTAAGTGCTACATAAACAGGCTCTTTTTTTTTTTTTTTGCTGCTATTATTGCTGTGTTTTTATAGATTTCCCATTTTAATTGAGGTTTAGGGGTTCGATTAGTTGTTTAAGATCTCACAATTCTCAAGTGGCCCAAAAAAGACTTGAACTCAGTCTTTTTTTTTTTAAACCCTTGTACTTCGGTGTATTGTCTCATAGGTGGAAGATTGGTAAGGGTGGGCAATGGGGGTCAAGTGACCTGCCCAGGGTCACACAGCTGGGAAGTGGCTGAGGCCGGGTTTGAACCTAGGACCTCCTGTCTCTAGGCCTGACTCTCACTCCACTGAGCTACCCAGCTGCCCCTTGAACTCAGTCTTGCTGAATACATGGTTCCTTCCACTAGATGCCACTGTCTTGCATGTCTCTCAGTTATACATCTACCAAGCCGAGCATGACATTCGTCTCATTTCCATGCAAATCATTTTCAGTGAAGAGACTCTTCAGGTTACTTGGAAACTATATACATGGTAAAATGCCCAAAAATCTGATCCTCAGATGGAAACTCTTCTTCTTTCACAGAGTAAGGGATGTCTTAGAAATATTAAAAATAGGCTAAACAAACATCCTTTAAAAAACTCATAGGATTTGAAGCTGACAGGGTCATTGTTGACCATATGGTCCAAATCCCTCATCATGAAGATAAAGAAACTGAGGCTTTGATACATTAAGTGGAGTGAGAATCTGAGGCCCAGGAAAATGAAGTGACTCAGGGTGATGGGCTCCTAGAACTAGAGTACAAAGGGTCCTCGGAGGCCATCTAATTTAAACCCCTCATTTTATAGAGAAGGAAACTGAGGCCCAGGGAAGCTGACTTGCCTAACACAGGTAGTGTGAGAGGCTAGATTTAAATTAGTCTTCTCCCTCCAAGTCAATGTTCTTTACAATGCGTCACACTGCTTCAAAATACACTGCTCTCCCGTATTTATGAGAAACAATGTGTCCTGACAGATAGCACATGGGATCTGGAGACATAAACCCTTGTGTTTAAATCCCAATTCTGTCCATTACTATGTGTGACCTTAGGTAAAACCTTTGTGAGACTCAGTATTCTCATCAGTAAAATGGGGGCATTAATATTTAAAGTACTAAATCCACAGTTGTTTTTTAAGGTCCAATATGTGCATTATAAACACATATAGATAATATATATGAAGTATTTTGCAATACTCTGAATGCCAGCTCTTGTTAATATTATGTGGGTTATACTAAAAACTAAAAAAAGTTCCACGAAAAGCAGGTATCTAGCTCTGTATTGTCTTTGGTGGATCTCCTAGCTCAAAGACCCTAAAAAATACAAAAGCCCTAAAGATGATTCTGATGCAATTTTGTTTTAGTTTTTCAAAATTTTTAAATTAAAAAAATTTAATAAAATTTTTTTTAATTTTAGTTAAAAATTAAATTAAATTAAAAAGATGGCAGCTAGGTAGCTCAGGAGATTGGTAGTCAGTCCTAGAGATGGGAAGTCCTGGGTTCAAATCTGGTCTTAAATACTTCCTAGCTGTGTGACTCTTGGGAAGTCAAGTCACTTAATCCCAACTGTCTAGCTCCTACCACTCTTTTGCCTTGGAACCAGTACTTACTATTGACTCCAAGATGGAAGGAAAGGGTTGAGAGAGAGAGAGAGAAAGAGAGAGAGAGAGAGAGAGAGAGAGAGAGAGAGAGAGAGAGAGAGAAAGAGAGAGAGAGAGAGAGAGAGAGAGAGAGAGAGAGAGAGAGAGAGAGAGAGAGAGAGAGAGAGAGAGAGAGATGCT
>NC_058131.1:717534745-717558048 GCF_016433145.1 Gracilinanus agilis
CCATTGCAACCCTTTAAGTCTGAATGTCTCGCCCCTAAGGGATAAGTAATCCGACCACACCATGTCAGCATTCCCAGAAGCCCTTTCTCTGTCCCTCTCAGCTCTAAAGGGAAATAGCCACATCTGCCAACTTGCCCATCAGCACCATCTGTACCATCTGTACTTGTCCTTGTCCCCATTACCGTGGCTGGTTCCCAGCCCATCTCCCCATTATAATATCAAAACTCTTCTCCCCTCAGGCATGTTGTGATGCAGACCAACATGGGCACCAATGGATCCATTGAGGAGGAACTTCAAAACATACAATGGCAAGCTGTAAAGAAGGCACTGGATGTTAGAGTGGGCAGGCACTCTTAACACTTAGAATGGTGGAACAGAATGCATTCGAATTCTAAGGGATATTAGCGCTTAAGATATTAGAACATAGAATAGCACATTAGAACTGAAGGGGACCAGAGTGGTCATCTAGTCTAATCTCTTTACTTTACAAATGGGGCAATTGAGGCCAGCAGAAGCTAAGTGATTTGTCCAAGGTCACCAAGATTAAGGAAGTGTTCTGTGTGTGTACGTATATTTGAGTTACCATTTATTCTTATTTTTTAAAATATAACAATATAATGTGAAACATAATATAATTTATAGGATTGGTTACAAATATGTAATAAATTTATATTTAAATTTATTGTATTTTATAATTATTCTTTAATATATTTATGTTATATATAATTAAATGTAAAATATATACTTTATATAATATATTATATTAAATTTATTATATAGTAATTAAATGTATTAAATAAATTACATATTTATTACAAATATGTAATAAAATTATAATAAATGCTTATCCAAGAGAAACAAATTCTCACACTAGCTATCTCTGAAAATCTGTCATTCTTTTTTCATCCCTCCCTCCCACCCACCCCACTCCCACTCACCAAGAAGGCAGGTAAATATGATATTGGTTGTATATATGATATACAGTATCATGTAACACATATTTTCCTGTTGGTATACTTTTAACCTGCATAGGGAAGGGAGAAAAGGGAAGACCCACAGTGTCTGCTATGTGTCACCCACTATGCTGGACACTTTCATATATCTTACTTGATTAAATTGCTGTTGTTCCCATTTTTCAGTAGAGGAAACTGAGACAAAGAAGTTTAAGCCACTCAGCTACTAAGTGTCTATGGCTAGATTGAACTCTGATCTTCCTGATTCCAAACCCAGTGCTCTCTCCACTGACCCACCTAGCATAGAACTCCCTCACTATTTTACTGATTCAGAATGGTCATAGTTTAAAATATGTCAATAACTCCCACCTCTGGGGGAAGAAAATGGGAAAAATAAAGCAATAGGGATGCAGCAGTGTGTTACTATGGAAAGACATGAATTTAGAGGCAAAAGGCACAAGTCTGAGTCCTGGCTTTGATCAACTCACTAGTTATGTGACTAGGGCAAGTTACTAAAACCAGAGCCTCAGTTTCTTCATCTTTAAATGTGGAGAATAATAGAGCACAACCTACCTTGCAGAGTTTTTTTTTTTAACCCTTAACTTCTATGTATTGGCTCCTAGGTGGAAGAGTGGTAAGGGTGGGCAATGGGGGTCAAGTGACTTGCCCAGGGTCACACAGCTGGGAAATGTCTGAGGTCAAATTTGAACCCAGGACCTTCCATCTCTAGGCTTGGCTCTCCATCCACTGAGCTACCCAGCTGCCCATACCTTGCAGAGTTTGAGACAAGTGTGAAACTTTGTAAAAGCTGATAAAGTGGGAGTGATGGCTGATTTACTTTATACCCTGGAGACACCTTCCAACCCACATATTTCAAATCACTTGGTGATTTACTTCTCCTCATTTCTCTTCTCTTCCTGCCCTTCTCTTGGCTGCCTATCAGGAGCTTTAGAGTCCAGAGGCTATGGATTTCTATATAGCCATGGGCAAGTAACGTGTTGAGAGCCGGTTCCCCCATATTCAAAGATGCTCCCTAGAATGATTCTCAGCTTTAAAGTTCTATTTCATGAGACTTCCTTCTCCACTTTCAGGAATCTGCAGGGAGTTCAGCATTCTCAGGTTACGTCTTTGTTAAGCAGGATGGATGACTTCTGGCTTCCCTTTCAGAAACAGTTACTGCCTGGACGCCTTAGGGCACCTTCCCCCTTTCTGCTCCCACCCTGCCTCCCTTCACTGGGCAGAGCTATTTCACTTTCCCAAAGGCGGCTGAACATTGCTTCTGTTTGTTCAACCAAGGGAATATTTGTGAAGCTACCTTTCAGAAAATGGGGTCCCGAGTCCTGCTGAGAATTTGACTCCATGTGGACTGTCCTATAAAAAGGCAGAGTGCTGAGGAGTGCTAGCAATACCATATATGTCTAAATTTGCTCTCTCCTTCCTTTGAAAAAAAGGGCAGCTGAGAGACTTGGAATTTATTCTTTTCCCAAGTGGGAGCAGAGCCCCAGCATCCTTGAAACATTCAAAGGAAGTTTTGAAGAATGAAAAGAAAAACAAAGGAATTATAATTCTTTAAAACACACACACACACACACACAATCTTCCATAAGAATAACATATGGCAACTCCCTCTCCCACACTTCATCATATTTATTTAAAAATCCCAGCAGGTGTCAGGAGATAAAAAGGGGGGCTCACCTTAAGCAAAAAAAGTTCTTTGGGGGCTAAAGAGGATATTCTCGGCTTCTTGAAATCTCCAAGATAAAAGGGCATATAAATATTGCCAAAGAAATAGTGGACTTCTGAATGTACTTGGGGGGAGAAGAGATAACCAAATATGGCCATTTCTCACTCATTTTTATTAGGAATCTGTTTTTCATTTGTTGATTTGATCTAATCTTTTCCCAAGGGCAATAGGGGGGAGAGGGGACAAGAAGTTCTACAGTAAGTTCCCTCTGATGACATATTATCCAGTGAGAAATGGCACAAAAGAGGCTGCTTGGGACCAAGGACGATGGAGAAAAGGAGGTGGGCAGGCCACTGAGCAGGAAAAGAGTCGCACTCAGATCTAGGGAAATAAGAAAAGATCCAGAGAATGTTCCCCTGGAGAACTGAGGGGAGACACCATAGAGCAGCCTCCCGCCCCCTTTCCAGAAAAAATATTTCTTAGCCCCCTGGGAATTAATTTTTTTTTATTTTTAATAGCAAGTAATAGGAAAGATAAATGCACCCGTGGCCATCACCGTTTCCCTGGATCGCTGCAGCACCCATCAGGGGGCAGTGGCGCCCACTTTGGGAATCACTGCCATAGAGGATCAATGAAGGGCATGGTTAAGAATTATATGAAGGGAATAAGCATTAAATAAGCAATTATTATGTGCCAGTCACTGTGCTAAGCATTTTACAAGCAGTATCAATTTAATCCTCACATCAACCCTGGGAGGTATGTGTTATTATATTCTTCATGAGGCAATTGAGGGAGATAACGGTAAAGTGACTTGCCTAGGGTCACTCAGCTAGTAAATGTCTGAGGCCAGATTTGAACTTCGGTCTTCCTGATACCAGACCCAAGGCTCTAGCCACTGTATCGCCTAGCTGTCTCTAGCTAGAGATGAAAAGGTAGGGAAGATTGGTGACCTGCATCCACTGTGAGCAGAAGAAAAATCATTAAATGAATCAAAGTATGCACTTACACTCAACTAAGGCAAGAATAATCACATGCTAAAAATAAAAGTTTGAATTTTATTTTAAAGAGGAAACTGTGCAGTAACGTATCCTGTGGTCTCTCTTACATGCTGCCTCTCCCTTCAAATGATTAACAGAATAGTCTCCCCAAACAGGGTGAAACGGTTTGATTATGGTGTGGTGTATTATGAAAATGGCAGGGTGGAATTCCTGCAGGCTACAGGGTCAAGCCTGGAGGACTCTGGGTGAGGCTTCACCCTGTATCCTGCAGGAATTGCAGCCTGCCATTTTCATAATACAGCGAGTAGTCGTGAAGCATCTCAGTCTATTTCAATTCAAGCCACAGCACTTAGGGGCATCCTGCAAGCCAGGTACCACACCAGGTCAGCCCTGGGAATGAATTCTCTTGGGATGGTACCACCCACCCAGAAGCAAATACACAACAAGTAGATGCAAAATAGAGATGTGACCCGGCCTGGTGCTTTTTCATCTGAACATATGCTCTCAATCTAGTCTTAGACAATTGCCAAAACTTTGTTGGCGAGGATGTGGCACCGGTGCAGAGGGGCTACTTGGGGAGCTGCTCCATCCCCCTCTTCCCAGTGCCCAATGACATTTTTTGCGTGCCCCACCCCTCTGTCCAGTGACCCAAAGCAAGCACTTTCTCCCTCAGCTCTCTAGGGTAATGCAGGGGCTCACAGACAGCTTGAATTTGCCCTCAGGGCACCTGAACTCCTTAAAGGTTTGCCAACTCTGGATTAGAACATTGAGAGCCAAGTGACTAGCCCAGTGTCACCAAGCCAGCATGTATCCGAGGTAGGGGCTTAATTCTGGTCCTCTCGGTCTGAGCTCAGCTCTCTCACCACTTCGCCAAACTGCCCCCCCCCATAAATCTTTGTATATGTTTGTGTCTTTCTCTCCCTCTCAAATAATTTCAAAAGGAAGAGAGCACTGTGAAGTGGGGGAGGGAGGAAATCCAGAAAGGTTTCTTCTAGGAGGAGGTCCCTAGGCTTCTAAGGAAGCTAAGGATCCTGCAAAGTGGAGGTTCATAAAGTAGAGTGCCTTCCAAACATCAGGGGAGCCACTGATGCAAATGCATGGAGGCGGGAGATTTAATATCTTGTGCATCCAGAAGTTTATCAGTGCCTCTCTGGAACCCCATTCAGATTCGTAGCCCCTGATTACTGGTTATGGAGACTCAAATACAATAATCTTCCTTGGATCTGCGGCAATATTAAAAAACAAAACCAAACCCTCTAATGACTCCTCCAGAGCTCTCCACATCCCGTGTGCCAACATCCAGGAATGATAGATAGCCCAGAGCCAGATGGTTCTGGCTGAATGGCTGGAAGATATCTCCTTAGGACCCTTCAAGCCTTCTCACAATCCTCTAGGAATTTGACTTGGATAGATAAAAGACTAGAAAGAGATAAATGTCTTAGTACTTATCTACTCCTTTCCAAGGGCTAATCTAATGCAGGATTTGCTGGCATTGTGGATACCAGGCAGTCCACTGGGATCTCCTTCCCCCACTTCTGTCATCCCCTGGAGCCTTTCCAGTCCTGTCCTAAAATGGGCAATCTTGCTCCTGCAGGGGAACAAACTAGACAAAGTTCAAAAGAGTATTTTAGGTGACTTCAAGCTCAAAGGACTGATGTAAGAGTCTCCCCCGCCCCCATCCCCAGCCCCTCAAAGCTAACCAAAGAGACCAGCTCAAAGTGGATCTCAGAGCGCATGGATATTTGTTTTCTACATCCACTGAGGAAGAAAAAAAAATCCCAGGAAAGGAGTGAAACTGGCTTCCCATCTATTATGCAAGCCTGGTTATGGGACTCTCCCAGGGAACCTAGAATCACCCATTCTGAACTAGCAGAGACTTTTTCTAGTTTCCACTTTCTTTTCTTCTTCTTCTTCTTCTTCTTCTTTTTTTTAAACTCTTAATTTCTGTATATTGGCTCCAATGCAGAAGAGTGGTAAGGGCTAGGCAATGGAGGTCAAGTGACTTGCCCAGGGTCACACAGCTGGGAAGTGTCTGAAGTCAGATTTAAACCCAGGACCTCCCATCTCTTGGCCTGGCTCTCCATCCACTGAGCTACCTAGCTGCCCCCTTAGTTTCCACTTTCCAATGGAAGAAGCTAGAGCTGAGGAAGGTTAAGAAACTTCCCCAGGGTCACACACCAAACAAAAAAAGGCATTCGAATATCCACGGCCAATCTCCTTGAGCACATAGGCAGCAGGGATGAAGGTGAGCTGCAAATTTTCTCTCTGCTAAGAGCATTGAAAGGCAGCCCTTCCGAATGCCTCCCCCAGGCCTCAGCCCCCTCCTCTGCCACATGAGTGCCTCTCCACAGAGTGTGAAGTCCCCAAGCATGACATCAATGCTGATTACTTCACTTCCAGTCTCTCGGGGGTTTCGTATGATTATGGTCACAGATAGGTCTGAATGAAATCGCTCCTTTACAGGAAGGCTGAATGACACTTTCTGAGGGAGTATTGATCCAGCAAATTGCAGTCAATTAGACATGAGTCACAGCTCAGCCTTCTGTGCTGACCCAGCCATATGAGGCTATCTTTTCATTCTGAAATATTAATTCAAGAGAGCTCAGGAGTTGGGAGGGGGCAGCATCCGAGAGAAGATTTTCTGTTTTCTTTTGACTGGATGGGAGAAAGTTATAATAATGTTACCTGGAATTCTAAATGTAGTGTCTTACATAGAGAAAATTAGCCGGCTCGCCAAATGATCCCAGTCCTCTGAGTACAGGAAGATTAAGGGTCATACCCCTTCCACAGAAGAGGCGATATTACTTAGAATTCAAAGGAGATATGAAGTGAATCAGGCTATAAGAGCCTGATGTGGCTAATAACAACTCTACTGATGAGGACAGTCATGGCAGCTGATAGCTATAAAGAGCTTTAAGGTTTAAAAAGCCCTTATTTATACCATCTCAATCATCAGTCCTTCAAGGTAGGTGCTATTATTTCCTCTGTCTTATAGATGAGAGACTTGAGGCTCAAAAAGGTTAAATTGCTTACGGCCACAGAGTTGGTGCGTGCATGGAGCAGAATTTGAATCAAGGTCTTCCAGATTCCCAGTCTAGGCGGCTCTCACCAACCACTAAGCCACCATAAATCATACACCACCATTTTCTAGAAAACCAGAATGACAAGAGACCAAAGATGGCTCCCCATACTTCTACTGCAACTCTCTTGGTACCCTTTCCAATGGATGTCCCATTTGTCTTTTGTCCGGTACTGCATGGAAAGCTACTTCATAGGCTTCCTAGAATTGCTCTTCAGTGTAGCTGAAGGTTCTCAAAATCACAGACTAAAAGTTGGACATGAAATTGGACGCCACCCACATAGTCCAACCCAGATGGGAGCAAGAACCTGTTAGAAACGGTTCCTTAGTCTTAGCACCATTGAGCACTGATGAGAGAAGCCCGGCCCCTGCTGAAAGGACTCAACCTCCTCTTGGTCAGCTCTCTGAGCATGATTTTGTTGTTGTGATTTCAAAGTCACTGTTTAGAGATCTGCTCTCTGCAAAGCTCGTCTCTCTTCCGTGGAAGAACCTTTCAAAGAATACATGCAGGGGCAGCTGGGTGGCTCAGTGGATTGAGAGCCAGGCCTAGAGACAGAGGTCCTGGGTTCGAATCCAGCCTCAGACACTTCCCAGCTGGGTGACCCTGGGCAAGTCAATTGACCCCCATTGCCCACCCTTACCACTCTTCCATCCCTATAGGAGCCAATACACAGAAGTTAAGGGTAAAAAAAAAAAAAAAAAAAAAAAAAAAAAAAAAAGAATGCATGCTACCAGGAATCTTCCTCCCTTCCCCTCAAGTCTTGCTGAACAGCCATCCTCGGTTCCTTTAGGGACCCCATAGAGGCGGCAGAGTCCTTACTAAGCTGCAGGGTTAGTTTATTCCCTCTTGGGACAGTTCTAAGGGTCGCCAACTTTTCTTTACACTAATGAAGTAGGTTTCACTGAAAGCTCACGGCAGACAGAAGAAGCTGAATCGTTCTTCCTACACCATCCATCAAAATCCTTAAAGGCGCCTACGAAGCTTTGCCCAAGCCTCCACAGGTTCCTTTTTCTCCAGCTTAGACGTCCTTCGTTCCCTCACATGGTTCTCATGTGGCACAGACTCGAGAAGCAGAACACGCAGGGCTCAACTTTTCTCTCTGCCATTTCCTGGATGTTTTACCTTGAGAAAGTCTATTCCCTCCTCTGTGCCTCAGTGTTCATGTCCATACTAGGGGACTTTGGAGGTCCCTTCCGGTTCTAAATCAGAGATGCTGAGAGTCCTTGGCTCCAGGGCAAGCCTCGCCACTGCTCCGGGTTTTTCAAAGAGGAGAACCACTGAGCTATCGTCAGATGGCGGCAGGTAGAAAGTGCCAGCAGGAGGGATCAAAGGAAGATGCCAGGTGTGAAGGGAGCTCACAATAGCTCTTTATTCTCTTTAAAATAAATTTACAAAGTCGGACCCAGCTGAGGCATTTCATCGTATTCAAATGCCGTTAAACCCCACGTAAAAAAAAAAATAAATAAATCATTGCTCCGCCATGCCGGAAGACCCGGCCTCTTCCTTCAGAACCTTTGGTAAGTCCGGATACAAGGTCAAGTCCATTGTTAGTCGACTTGTGCTAAATATTAGCCCGCACTGCCATCTTGTGGCTGTTATGAGAACTTCTGGCTCCCAGACAGCTCAGTGACGGCCCCATCCATCTGCCTCACTTTAAAACCAAAGTTCTATTAACACCGAATTTCTGCCACCTACCGCACAGCACGACGGGGGGAAGCTCTTTGTGAATCTTAAAGCGGCAGAGAAATAAGGGCGGCCATTATTTCCACTCTGGGGACTGAGATATCTGGTGTACAGTCATGGCATCTGAGGGACATCTGAAAGGGTCTAATCCAATGATGGGCAAACTTTTTAAAGAGGGAGGCAAAGGAAAGGAAATGCTCATCTGTCAGTCTGTTTCTAAGGCAACTCTTTCAAAGTTTCATTGCATTGTATCCTACTCATTGTATTCGTCAGATTAGGAATAACGTCCCATGGTGGGGTAGAACATTTCAGGGGGCCGCATCTGGCCCACAGGCCATAGTTTGCCCATCAGTGATCTAATCCAACTCCTTCATTTTACCTAGGATGATATGGAGCCTTGGGGAAGTTAGGTGACTTGCCCAAGGTCATATCAATAATAGCCATCAAATGGTTATCTAACTCACGTGCAAGACTGTCTAGAGGGGACAGCTGGGTGGCTCAGTGGATGGAGAACCAAGCCTAGAGAGGGAAGTCCTAGGTTCAAATCTAGCTTCAGACACTTCCTAGCTGTGTGACCCTGGGTAAGTCACTTAACCCCCATTGCCTAACCCTTACCACTCATTGATTCCAAGATGGAAAGTAAAGGGTTAAAAAAAAAAAGACTGTCTAGAAAGTTTAGCCAAGTGTATCAGATATGACCACACTGAGGAAGTCAGTTTGTTATTTATTGTAAATGACTTCTATATAAGTTTGCCGTCTTGTCATCTATTTTCTCTCCTAAAAATGGACGGCTGGGGAGAAAAAAGTAGCCCATCAATAAGGCAACCAACACCTAGTAAGAACTTTCTATAAGATGATATGATAATGTTATATCATAGATAATGTTATGTGATAACATAAAATCATCAGGTAAATACTGTATATTACAGATATCAATATATCCATAGGCACACACAGAGGGTTGGGAAGAGAGAGGAAGGGAGATGCTGAGAGGGAGAAAGGAGGGGAGAGAGAAAATGCTCAAATGGGAGGGAATAGCAGAGGGAAGGCCCTAAGGGGAGGAACGATGGGCAGGAAATTCTTGCAGAAGCTGAGATTCCAGGTGAGTCTTAAAGGAAGATTCTAATTCCTAAGATTCTGGGTGGGATCATTATTAGTTTTAACAATCATTTGTTTTTATAGAGCGCTTGAAGGTTTGCCGGAGACCCCTTTTCTGGGAATCCTCAGTTTGCCACTTCCTGTGATTTTAGGCAAGTTCGGACCACAAGATTAAGAGTTGCAAGTGACCTCAGAGGTCAGTCAGTGCAACCTCCCCCAGTTTACAGAGGAGAAAACTGAGGCCCGGGGAAGTGAAATGGCCCACCTGATGGAACACAGAGAGGAAGTGCCTAGATGGGATTCAAAGCCAGGAACTGATTCCAATTGGGTGCCCTTTCCAGTGTACCATATTCTCTCCCAAAATCCATCTTTCTGGGTCTCTGTTTCCTCAATGGCAAAATGAAAGGTGACAGCAAATGGTCCCTGAGGTCCCTTTAAGCTCTCCATTCCTATGATACTGTATTAAATTTTTCCCCAAAGCTCTCGGCTATTCTTTATAAACCATAATGCTGTCATATAGGGAAATAAACAGAGCAAGGAATGTGCGAGATAAACGTAGGGCTATATTTAGGAGCCCTATAGAGTTTGCCTTAAGGGTTCTGTGGTCTCAGACAGTCAAACAGAGAACACAGCTAAGGAGCTCTGATGTGCTGGAAAGTCTCTCTAACAGCTCACATTTTAGAGGGTTTTAAGGCTTATAAAGGGCATTATCTCATTTGATCCTCTCAGCTACTCTTTGAGGGGTGTGCTATTATTAGTCCCATTTTATAGATGAGGAAACTAAAGCTCAGAGAGGTTGTTTGAGAGAGGAATTAAACTTGGGTCTTCCAGATGATCTACTCAGCCACTGAGCTGTGAGACTAGGGAGGGCATAGTCAAATAGCGTTACTAAAAGATGTTGTTAGATGTATTAGAATACTTCTTTTTGTCGTTCACTAAGGCCTTGCTAGGATACTGTGGTGTAATATGGAGGTGACCTTGGGTTCTTCAAGGCTCTGTCAGCAAGCCACAAGCTCTAATTGATCTAACAATCAGATAGGGTTTCAGGTATCAATCAACAAACATTCATTAGACACCTTCAATGTGTCAGGTACTATATTAAGAACTGAGGATGTAAAACTAAACTAAATTGTCACTGTCCTCAGAGACTTTACTTTCTGTTGAGGGAAGCAACATGTAAACAAATAATACATATATACACTTAATATATATTTTATTTAAACATACAGAATATGATCTCAAAAATAGAGTCTGTTAAGCTCATGCTTGATATACCCAAAGATCCCCATTTTTGAGACAAGAACTCACTCTTTGACAAAAACTGCTGGAAAAATTGGAAAACAGTATAGAAGAGATTAGGTTTAGATCAACATCTTACACCCTATTCTAAAGATAAATTCAAGATGGGTAAATGATTTAAATATAAAGAGTGAAATCATAAATAGATTAGGGAAACACAGATTAATATACCTGTAAGATCTGTGGGAAAGGAAGGAATTTAAGACCAAGCAAGAGACAGAGAACATTACAAAATGTAAAATGAATGACTTTGATTATATCACATTAAAAAGGTTTTGCACAAACAAAACCAATGCAACCAAAATTAGAAGGAAAGCAACAAACTGGGAAAAAATTTTTATAACAAAACTCTCTGACAAGAGTCTAATTTCCCAAATATATAAGAAACCAAGTCAAATTTACAAAAAAAATCGAGCCATTCCCCAATCGACAAATGATCAAGGGACATGAATAGGCAGTTTTCACATGATGAAATCAAAACTACCAATAAACACATGAAAAAGTGTTCTAAATCCCTCCTAATTAGAGAAATGCAAATTAAAACAACATTCCCAACTTTTGGGACAAAAATCCACTATTTGACAAAAACTGTTGGGAAATTTGGAAAACAATATGGGAGAGATTAGGTTTAGATCAACATCTCACACCCTACACCAAGATAAATTCAGAATGGGTGAATGACTTGAATATAAAGAGGGAAACTATAAATAAGTTAAGTGAACATAGAATAGTTTACTTGTCAGATCCCTGGGAAAGGAAAGATTTTAAAACCAAGCAAGAGTTAGAGAAAATTACAAAATGTAAAATAAATCATTTTGATTATATCAAACTAAAAAGCTTTCGTACAAACAAAAACAATTTAGCCAAAATCAGAAGGGAAACAACAAATTGGGAAAAAATCTTTATAACAAAAAACTCTGACAGGGGTCTAATTACTCAAATATACAAGGAGTTAAACCAATTGTATAAAAAAAATCAATCCATTCCCCAATTGATAAATGGGCAAGAGACATGAATAGGCAATTTTCAGATAAAGAAATCAAAAGTATCAATAAGCACATGAGAAAGTGTTCTAAATCTCTAATAATTAGAGAAATGCAAATCAAAACAACTCTGAGGTATCACCTCACACCTAGCAGATTGGCTAAAATGAAAGAAATGGAGAGTAATGAATGCTGAAGGGGATGTGGCAAAACTGGGACATTAATGCATTGCTGGTGGAGTTGTGAACTGATCCAACCATTCTGGCTGGCAATTTGGAATTATGCTCAAAGGGCTATAAAAGACTGCTTGCCCTTTGATCCAGCCATACCATTATTGGGTTTGTACCCCAAAGAGATCATAGATAAACAGGCTTGAACGAAAATATTTATAGCCGCGCTTTTTGTGGTGGCAAAAAACTGGATAATGAGGGTATGCCCTTCAGTTGGGGAATGGCTGAACAAATTGTGGTATATGCTGGTGATGGAATACTATTGTGCTCAAAGGAATAATAAACTGGAGGAATTCCATGTGAACTGGAAAGACCTCCAGGAATTGATGCAGAGCGAAAGGAGCAGAGCCAGAAGAACATTGTACACAGAGACCAATACACTGTGGTAAAATCGAATGTAATGGACTTCTGTACTAGCAGCAATGCAATGACCCAGGACAATTCTGAGGGGTTTATGGAAAAGATGCTACCCACATTCAAAGGAAGAACTACAGGAGTGTAAAGGAGAAGAAAAACAACTGCTTGAACACATGGGTTGAGGCGGAAATGATTGGGGATATAAACTTGAAACTATCACACCAATGCAAATATCAATAATATGGAAATGTCTTGATCAATGACACATGTTAAAACCAGTGGAAATGCACATTGGCTATGGGGGGAGGCGGGGGTGAAGGGGAAAGTAAGAACATGAATTTTGTAACTGTGTTAACTTTTCTAAAAAATAAATATTAATAAATATTTAAAAAAATTAAGGTCACTCTACCTTTAGAATCAAATTAAAATAACATTGAGGTGCCACCTCACACCTAGCAGATTTGCCAATATGGCAGCAAAGGAAAGTGATAAATGTTGGAGAGGATGTGGCAAAATTGGGACACTGATACATTGCTGGTTGAGTTGTGAATTGGTCCAACCATTCTGGAGGGCAATTTGGAATTATGCCCAAAGGGCTTTAAAAGAATGCCTGCCCTTTGCTCTAGTCATACCACTGCTGGGTTTGTACCCCAAACAGATAAAAAGGGAAAAAAACTGATACAAAAATATTTATAGCTGCGCTCTTTGTGGTGGCAAAAAATTGGAAAATAAGGGAATGTCTCTCGATTGGGGAATGGCTGAATGAACTGTGGTATCTGATGATGATGGAATACTATCATGTTGAAAGGAATAATGAACTGGAGGAATTCCATGTGAACTGAAAAGACCTCTAGAAATGGATGCAGAGTGAAAGGAGCAGAACCAGGAGAACATTGTATACAGAGACGGATACATTGTAGCACAATCGAATGTAACTGACTTCTCTACTAGTAACAATGCAATGACCCAGGAGAATCTCAAGGGACTTATGGGAAAGAACACTATCCGCATCCAGAGAAAGAACTGTGGGAGCAGAAGCACAGAATAAAAACATAGCATGAATCATGTGGTTTGATGGGCACATGATTAGGGTTTTGATGCTAAAAGTTCACTCTATTTTGAATATGAATAACATAATCATTTTGAACAATGATACATCTATAACCTGGTGGAATTGCTTGTCAGCTTTGGAAGTGGGGAGGGAAAGAACATGAATCATGTAAACAGGGGAAAATATTATAAATAATTTTTTAAATTGAGTTTGTTATCTGGAGACCAGCTTAGCTCATTTGGGAAAGCTAATTTCAAGGTTGGTCATTGGTAGTTGACTTTATCAGTCAAAGTGAACCTCACACAGGTCAATACCCAAATTGTACAGAAGTTCTGCTGGGAAGAAATTCTTAATGTAACATAATCACAGATCCCAGAAACCCTGAAGCACTAATTTCTGAATCCATCAGGGTCAGCAACTCAAATCAAAAAAGAAATTGCTGATGAGAAAGGCGATGCGGTACAATGAATAGAGGGATCCTAAATTCTAATATTTCTGCCACTTACTTCCTATATGACCTTTAGCAGGTCATCATCTCTTTGGACCTCATTTTCCTCATCAGTAAAATAAGGGAATTGGACTAGGTGTTCTCTACGTCTATGATCCTAAATTCTCATGGCATGGACACTCAACTCAATGAATGAAGAACCCTTTGGTATCAGCACCATGGACAAGGCCCCACCTTCTTCCTTCCGGCTTATTGACTAAAGTCCCTGTGATGGATTTTCAAGAGAGAGACAGGTATTGGATAGGATGGTCAGATATGGTGAGTTGAGATCTGCATTATTATACAGAATATTCACATCAGTGAGATGACAGAGCATTAGGAGGTCTTGTCTCCTGCCCTCCACTAACATTCTATCCTGATGCCTCATCATAATTTGGAAGTGGCAGGGTTCTCTAGGGCTGTGCCAATCAGATACAAGTCCTAAATCATCTCTTGGCGTCTGGAAGGGCTAGTTCTGGGTCTAGATAGAAGTTCTATGTTAGCTACCTAAGGATCATTCACAGTCTGTTCAGAAGAGCTCATTCTCAGAAGACTAGACACCAAGATATTACATTTTGGGTCACTGAGTCACAAAGACCTTTACCTATGTGACCAAAGGATTACAATTTGATTCACAGAGCTCTCCCATCCCCATGTTAATGAAATAACTGATCCTTTTATATATCAGGAAAAATCTTTCTTTGACAAATTTTGCTGACTCCATTTATTTGTTTAAGAGAAATGAAAAATTGTCTCTGGAGTCAGTAAATACTTCCTTCTCTGATGCTTAATGCCCATGTGACCTTGGACAAAACACCAAATCTACTTGGGCCTCCATTCCTTCATCTTTACAATGATTGAGTAGACTAGATGGTTTTGAAACTTCTTTCCAGTCCTAGGTCTATGATCTCATAATTCTCCAAGGTGTGAGTAGGAAGAATTCAAAGAAGGGGTCATGTAGACCTGAGCTCTGGTTTTGGCTATACTGGTAAGGAGGTGTGTGACCCTAGGCAAGTCATTCGTTTTCTCAGTTTTATCATTTGTAAATAATGAGGGTTGGGATAATATATTCTGTCTCTACATTTTTATCCTGTATCTTTTTCATGTAGAGCACAGAGATACCCTTCAGCCCAGGGTTGACATCTGCAAATAACAAATTCTCGATTGTTGACATCAGAGTGAACGAGCTTTTGCCACAGTAGTAATAACCAGGCCAGGCCAGACACTACTTAAATGCAAGCAATGTTCATGTGTAAAATGATTTCTCTAGCCATCTAGCTTGAATACCTCTAGGGCAGAGGATGTCACCACTTTCATCAGAAGGGCTGGAGAATGCTAGTGATTATTTTTATTACTCCAGGTATCTTTGAGAAAAGCTCTTCTCTATTGTCCTAATGTATTTGCTCACAAATAATTAACTCATTGATAGCAGAGGTGGGGAAGAAGAGCTAGATCTTATAGGTCAAGAGGATTCCTGAGATCCTAAGCTACAAGGGATAAGTTGAATTATTTCACACACACCACAATCCATCCCCAACTTTAGTCCTTCGCACTGGTTTTCCCACATTCTTGGAATACACTGCCTCCGCAGCTCTGCTTCCTGGAATTCTTGGTTTCCGTGGAGACTCAGCTCAATTGCTACCTTCTGCAGGAGGTTATCTCCCGGTTCCTTCTCTTGCTAGCATCTTCTCCCCACCAAGTTTACTGTGAATTTGAATCCTCTATGTCTCAGAAATACTTCTATATATGCACGTACCCATTAGAATACAAGTTCCCTGAGAGCAAAGACTATTTCATCTTTGCTTTTTGTATTCCCAATATTTAACACAATAATTGGCGCACAGTAGGTGTTTTAAGGATATTTATTTTCTAATCAATTTGATCCTCACAGCTACCCTTGAACACTGATTATTAACTTGCATCAAACAAATCAAGATTTGCTTACTCTTGGGGTTGGGAAGGATCCCCTGAAAAATCTGCAGGGAAAAAAAAGACATTTCTTTTTCCCTACCAATATGACTCGCTCAACTCTAATGTTAAACAGAACTGGGCAGCACTGTCAGCAAATCGATCAAGCATGGATCTAGTGGGCTAAGCCAGGGATTAGAAGTCAAAACATCTGTGTCCTAATCTTAGTACTGCCACTAAGGAGCTATGTCTGCCTTTAGGTAATTCTCTTCTCTCGGTGCCCATTTCTTTATTTGTAAAGTGTAGGGTGGGTTTCTATTCAAGTCTCCATTCAGCTCTAAAAAGACAATGCTTATATCTAACCCTGAATTTCAAAAAACCCTAATAGATTAATAGGTGGAATATTCTCATTTAAAAAAGATTCATAATTACATTAAAATATTTGCTTAGAAATTATGTTACTTTATAACTTTATAAAGAAGAGTGAGATACAGAAATTCAAACAGAGACTTCTGTTAACAAATGCTCACTAAAATGAGGGGTACCATAAGTCATTGAAAATGGAAATTCTTCTTAATTTTTCTGCATTTGGAGCAGAAGACCTAGGTGCAAATCCTGGTGGGGGATACTGATAGCCCAGGTGACTTTGGGCAAGTCACTCCATGCCATGAGCCTCACTTATCTTATTTGTAATGTAATGAATGACCTCTTGTCTAGTCTGAAATCTACAGTCCTATAGACAACAACTAGTGTAACTCAGTTCTCACAGTTAACCACTAGTTGTTCTAAACCTCAATTTCACACACAAGGCAGTTGTAAAAATCATAGGTTCGAGTTGATCATGCTATTTTCCTAAAATGTCATTTTCCTTAAATAATGATGGACTCCTGATTTTATGTGAAATATATAAACCACATTCCTGTATAATCTAGAGCAGGGATTCCCAGACTTTTTTGGCCTGCCGCCCCCTTTCCAGAAAAAAATATTACTTAGCCCCCTGGAAATTATGAAACTGTTTATTGAACTCAGAATAGAATGTAATACAAAAAAAGTGTGGCCATCACTGCCCTCCTGAATTGCTTACAGCACCCACCAGGGGGCGGTAGCACCCACTTTGGGAATCACTGAGATAAACAAAAATATCTGGAGCATTGTTGACTCTTCTGTAATCACAGCAGTCATTCAATAAACATTTACTAAGTACCTTCCATGTATCAGACAACGTGCTAAGTCCTAGGGATACAAAAGGCAGGAAAATATAGTCCCTGATGTCAAGAAGCTTCCAATCTGGTGCAATTAACTCAATGGAGTCCATTTTAATTTCATCTCCATATTTAGTTTTCACAGTTAAAATAAGAGTGTGCAAGTCTTGGGATTTACATTTTTACACGCAAGTTTCATGGGTTAAAAATCGAAGAGGAAGTTACAAAAGAGAAACGAAGCGCAGAATGTCATTGGAGAAATATACTCAAGAAAGAGATGGGATGGTAAAGCATTGAGAGATGGGGCCAGCAAAAGCACAGCTCCTCCACATCCGTGGTAGCCCTGTGATGACAAGAGAAAGCAAGGAAGATTCCCAGGGCATTGGAGGAATACCCTGGGCCAAACTTCTGGGAAAACCCACCCAAGAGTCAGTCAGGCTGGGGAGCACTCCGTAATCCTGAGGACAAATATCCAAATGGGTTAAACCATGTGCTCAGACCATACATGAGTACATACGTGTCTTCTTCCCATGAACAGGCCCAATGTAGCTAGACTAAGGCGATGCCACCTGAATATTTGTTTAGTAGAGAAGGTGCGTGAATTATCATTCGGACGGCCAAACTTTTGGCTGAATTCAAACTCTCTGGAGATCAGATGGCAAAGTGGGTTATCTTCTAAGGTCACCCGGGCACACCTTGCTTTATTGCACTTCACAGAGAGTGTGGTTTGGTTTTTTTTTTTTTAACAAATTGGTGGTCTGTGGCAGCCCTGAGTCAAGCAAGTCTATTGACACCATTTTCCCAACCGCATGTGCTCACATTATGTCCCTGGGTCACATTTTGGTCATTCTTGCCATAGTTCAAACCTTATTACTATTGCTATGATTATTGCTGTTATCCTACCTTTATTTTGATCTGTGACGTTACTGTTGTAATTGTTTGGGGGCACAATGAACCGAACCCACAGGAGATGACCAACTGAATAAATGTGTATGTTCTAGCAAAAATAATGATGACTCCCTGAAGGCTCAGATGATGATGAATATGTTTTAACTTCCAACTTAGAATCAATATTATGCATCGTTTCTAGGGCAGAAGAGTAGTAAAGACTAGGGAATGGAAGTTAAGTGACTTATCCAGGGTCACATGCCGAAGAAGTGTCTAAGGTCAGATTTGAACCCAAACCCTCCCTCTCCAGGCCTGGATCTCTATCCTTTGAGCCACCTAGTTGCCCCCTGCTATCAAGTGTTTTTTTTTTTTTTAACCCTTACCTTCTGTCTTGGAGACTCCAAGGCAGAAAAATGGTAAGGGTGGGCAATGGGGGTCAAGTGACTTGCCCAGGGTCACACAGCTGGGAAGTGGCTGAGGTCATATTTGAACCCAGGACCTCCCATCTCTAGGCCTGGCTCTCAATCCACTGAGCTACCCAGCCGCCCCCCTATCAAGTGTTTCTAATTAGGGCATGCACTCTGTTTAGACATAATGCTATTTCACACTTATCAGACTACAGTATGGTGTAAACATAACTTTTATACGCACTGGGAAACCAAAAAATCTGTGTGGCTCACTTTATTGCAGTGGTCTGGAACGGACCCCACAATACCTCGGAGGCATGCCTGTATTTTTAATATGATAGAAGCAGTTATGAAAATAGCATTTGAAATTCCCAGGACAATAGAGCTAGACGGGATGTCAGAACTCATCTAGTTCAATGCTCTCATTTTACAAAGGAGCCAGTCAAGTCACAGAGAATGTGAGTGATTTGCCAAAGCTCACTCAGGTAGAAAGTACTCCAGATGAGATCTGCATGGAAGTCCCCTGTCTCTGGAGCCAGCACCCTTTCTTCTGTTCCACACATCGAACCCCTTTAGTTAATGATAAATATAATAAAACATCAATGCAACACAAAGCAGCCCGCCCGTCCCTCCCTCATCCTTCCAGGGCTTAGAGAGGAAGATCTTATCATATTTAAGGAAAGAATAACAGGCTTTTATTTGCACCAAACAGGAAGAAGGACCGTCTGCTAGCAGTCTCTATTTTTTACATTCTATGCATCTATAGAGCATAGACTTTTAAATGTTATTTTATAAGGGAAGGCAGAGACGGGGCTGTGCCGTGACATGGGCCAGTGGCAGAACAATCCACATCAATGTGATCTCGGAGCCATGGAAATATTGAAAGTAGCCACATGTTATTTTCACTTTCTGGAATCTCTTAAAACAACAACTTCCCCAACGGGTAGGAATGAGGTTCAAAATTCAGCAATGAAGGTTGTCATTTTCAATTTCAATGTTTAGGAAAACATCCCTCCAGGAAAAAAAAAAAAAAAGAAAAGCTGGATCGTTCCCAAAGCCACCAAAATGTTGTTAAAGGATGATGCAGGAATCAGGAGCTCCCGCTCAAAAAAAGTCTCAAAAAAATAGACACGGTCTATGGCACCCCATAGGATTCCAATCAAATGAAAGCCATCCTCAGCGGAGGTAGCCCCAAATCAGGCCTTAGCACAGAGGAAAAGGGGTGTGTGTGTGCAGACTGTTCTATCAGGGGGAACATCGCAAACCTAGCACGCTTCCCAATCGGTACCCTCCGAGCTCAAAAATCCATTCCAGCTCTACCCTTCTGCCATTTTGAGCTGTCTAGCGAAATAGGCATCTGAAATGGAAGATGATCAAATGAACTTTGCAAAGGACTAACAAGGGGGTGTCCCCAGGGGGAGATCAAACCCAATTCTAGCGCGGAGATGTTAGCTTGCCCAAGTTATGATTGTTTGAGACCAAGCTGGAAGGATTTCCAAGGCATAAAAAGGTGCAATTCTCTGGAGCACTTGCCTGGGCTTCTTGTAACGCTGAGTCAGTGAAAGCTTGGAGATCAAAGCTTGTCCAACAGTAGAATGGGTTCTTCCAGGAGACGGTGAGCCCTCGAGCAAAGGCTGACCCACCACTCTCAGGGATAGCCTTATAGCTTGGGGACCGCTGGCCGGGTATGATTATAGAATCACATTTAGGGCTGGAAGGAACCTCCAAGGCCATAGGAACAGAGATTTAGAGCCAGATTGGACAAAAATGAAACACTTCCTGTATTCTATCAGGGAAGACAACCTGTACGTATATGGCTCTACCCAAAATGGGCACGACGTGTTTTTGGAGGCCAGGAACCAGCAACTGGGAGATGCTTTGTGTAGAAGGTGGCAGTCGGGCACCCAAAAGGGATTTGGTGGAAAAGGTGCCCCAGAGCCCTGTGTGTAAATGGAATTAACTCTAGTCATTCATGGCTAAACTCTTACTTAACCTAGGCATAGAAATGATGTAATTCATCACCTTCCTTAGTGGGGAGGGGAGACGAGTTACCCACACGTGACAACAAGTAACAAATCAAGAACAAGGGACGGCCCTTTGGGCAGTCCAAATCAATGTAGAGGCTGCCATTTGTCCACTCGAATTAGAGGTGGACCCACGGGAAGTGAGGAGAGACACTTTCTCTTTAAGTAAGTTGGTTACTTCCCGTGGAGGCAGTTCCCCCTCTGAACTTGGTGCTGAAGGATCTCAGCTGAGACCTCAGGCTGCTTCCCCTCTGAATGGTCACGTGGGTAAGTTAGGCTGACTTCCTTGGCCTACCTTGGCCGCTTCTAAACTCTGCTTTAAGTAGGCACCAGCCTATCTGGTTGCTGGGCCTTGTGGCTTGTAGCCTGATTCATTTAGCCTTTTAACCTTCTCTCTCGTCCAGGCCTAACCAGGCCTGGACTAGCCTCTCCCTTTTCTCTTTATTCCTATACTTTTACCTTCCTGATTGTAAATAAACTTGCCTCAACCCGCTGCTGACTTGGGTCTGATTTAATTACGGAATCCATCTGAACTGTTGATTCCTGGCGGCCACGTTTTAAATATATATCTATAAAATACCTAAATTTCCCTCTTACTCCTGCAAGGGATGTATCCATGCACATTAAGGCTTTTCAGCTTCTGCCAAGGTCCTACGTTCCTCCTGAGAACTTCCAAACTTTGATTCTTTCCCTTTTGTGAAACAGGATGTCTTTTTTCCAGTTATTTCCAAAAGTTAGCCAAAGGGGATAATGCCGGGTCCTGAACTCTGATAAGTGCCTTTTCTCAAAGGCTACTAAAAATATCTGCTCAGGAGCCGAGCCCCGAGAATCACCTGAGAAAGCTCAGCTAAAAGAGGAGACTGACTAAGCCCTCGGGGTCTCAGCTCACATCTCCAAAGGTTTGGGGAGCAACATGGTATCAGGAAACCTGCCCTTTTGTGTGGGAGCTAAAAGGGAGGATAGAGGGAAAGAGCACCGACATAGTTGGGGTTTTGTCCGTCTTTCAGGTGGTTAAGTCAAAGATCTTCCTGGCTGCATGACTGAGTGCACTCATCCATTCTAAGCCCTCCCATCCTAATTGCTGGACCTTTATCTCCCACCTCCATGGCTTTGCCCTGCTCCCCCTGCCCAGCCTGGAACAGACTTCCTCCTTCCCTCTATCTCTCAGATCGCTAGCTTCTTTCATAGCTCAGGTGCCATCTCCTACAGGCCTCCGTTCTTGATCCCACCAATGGCTAATCCCCCTCTCCACTCAATCACATCACATTTATCTTTTGAATTTATTTTTCCCTCCTCCTGCCGTTCCCCTTGATAGAGAATGGGCTCCTTGAAGTCAGGGTCAGTTTCTTGTTTTGGTTTTTGTAATCCCAGAACCTGCTGGGTTAATGGAAAAAATTAAGCCTAGAACTGTGCAAAGACAACAATATGGGTAGCTGCCTTGGGCAGAACAGGTAGGGAATGGGAAGGGAGGATGTCAACAAGGATGGCTCCAAAGGGCGTGTAGGTGGGTCAGTCTGGTGGCAAGCATAATCAGAAACTTGCTATATGCCAGCTACTGTGGTAAGTGCTGGACATAAAAGGTTGAAAGATTTGAGATTCAGAAAGAACCTTCGGAGGCCACCTGGTCCAATCTAGTCCAGGAAACTGAGACACAAGAGAGACAGTGACTTGACTAAGGTTATGCTTAGTTAGTAAGAAGCAGATTCGGGATCTGAACCCAAGATCTCAGACTCCAGAGGCAGTGCACTTGCTGTGGCATCATGGTGTATTCCTGCTTGTCACCTTTTCCCAGTGAACCAGAAGGGTGTAGACCTGTGTGGGTCAACCTGTGGCACATGTGCTGGAGGGGAATGCTCCCCTCCCCCTCTCCACCACCCCTGAGGCCATTTTTCACATCACCCAGCCCTCTGCCCAGCAGCCCAATGGGAGCTCTTCCTCTCTCCATTTCCTGGGGTTAGGTGGGCACTCACATGCGGTTTGAGGGTTGCAGTTTGGGCACTCGGTCTCTAAAAGGTTCACCATCACTGATCTAGATCCTCTCTTCTATCAGCAACTTCCACCTGGCAAGCCTCCATACACTACAGATGTTGCTAAGGAGACCCAAACCCCATAGGCTCATAGATTAAGAACTGGAAAGCACTTCAGAAGCATCTAGCCCAATGTCTCCCGGCTAAATGATGAAATAGAGTCAGGAAGCTCTGAATTCAAATCTAGCTTCAGACACTTAAATAGTTGTGTAACCTCAGACAAGTCACTTAACCTCTACCTCAGTTACCTCAACTGTAAAATGAGACTAAAGATAGCCCCTCACTCCAGGGATAGTTGTAAGGATGAAGTGAGATAATCGTTGTCAAATACAGAGCACAGTGCCTGGCACACAGTAGGGGGGGCTTCACAAATGATCATTTTCTTCCTTCCTCATTCACTTGTAAACTCTTAGAAGAGAGGGATATTTTCCCATTTCTTTCTATCTCCAGAGCACATAGAACATACTTGGCAAAGGCTTATTTCCTTTCCTCACCTTCCATTTACAGAGAAGGAAAGTGAGGCCCAGGAAGACTAAGTGATTCACCCAAGTTTACACAGGGAGTGGAGTATCAGAGATAGGATTCAAACCCAAGTCCTCTGAACCCAGATACCTTGATGCAAAAGAGAAAGAGGCAGAAACAGAGATAGAGACAGAGAAACAGAGACAGTGTCAGAGAGACAGAAACCTAGAAAAAGAGACAGTCAGGGGCAGAGACAGTGGGGAGGGAAAAAAGGAAGGAGACAAGAGCAAAAGAGAGATAGGAGGGGCAGCTGGGTAGTTCAGTGGATTGAGAGCCAGGCCTAGAGACGGGAGGTCCTGGGTTCAAATCCGGCCTCAGACACTTCCCAGCTGTGTGACCCTGGGCAAGTCACTTGACCCCCATTGCCTACCCTTGCCAATCTTCCACCAAGGAGCCAATACACAGAAGTTAAGGGTTTAAAA
>NC_058131.1:717567057-717662669 GCF_016433145.1 Gracilinanus agilis
GGGGCCGCCGCCGTACGGCCCGAGCCTACCTTTCGGACTTGGTGAACTTGCGGAACGCCTGGCGCAGGTCGTGGAAGGAGCGGTAGGTCTGCGGCTCGGCCGAGATGCCCTGCGCCCGGGTGGTCCGCGGGCCCATGTGGCTGCTGGGCGCGGGCAGCACGGACTGGCACTTGTGCAGCTTGCGGCGCAGCTCCTGGATCTCCTCGTCCTTCTCGGCCAGCCGCTTCTCTAGCTCCTTGATCCGGCCCTCCTTGAGCAGCAGGACCTTGGCGAAGTCCTCCTCCAGCTCGCTCATCTTCCAGCCCAGCCTGGCCCGCCCAGCCCGGGGCCCAACTTTGTCTGCTCTTCCCTCACTCGCTCGGGCGGGCGGGCGGCGGAGGCGGCGCGGGAGTCCGCGGGACGGAGGGCGTGGGAGGGAGAGGGGACTATGGACTCGCGGGAGGGAGCTCCGGAGAGCCGCCCCAGCCGGAGAGCGGAGATTGCTGCTGCTGCCGCTGCCGCTGCTGCTGCCAGTGGCGCTAGCCGGCGGCGGGGAGAGAGCGGCGGGCGCACTTCGATCCGCTCACCCTGCTGAATGGCCTCAGAGCCCCGGGACGGCGCGCGGACCTGAGAGCTGCGCGAGCCGGGAGCGGCCGAGTGCTAATCCCGAGCGCCTCTGGGGAATTGGTGATTAGCTTTCATTGAGAAACCAATTAGAGCCGCCCCGAGGCCCCTGGGACCCCCCCGCCCCCAGTCACTCCTGGAGCGCACCGTGGGCAGGCGGCCTCAGAGCCCACCCCCGCCCCCGCCCCTTCCCCCCCGGCTGGCCGCCTGCCGCCTGTTCGGGCGGGGGGTCAGAGGCGTGGGCAGCCTCCCTCCAGCATCCCTCTGCCCATCCCTCCCCAGCGCTAGAGGGTACCAGAGGGAGGGGGCACGCTTGGGGCTTTCTGCCACTTGAGCCTGGAAATAGCAACAATGGCCATGTGATTGGGTGGGTGACGCAGCTCCTTGTAATCGGAGCCCAAGACTTGGTGTAGGGTGCGCCCCCCCCCCCCCCAGCACTTCATAAATATTAAAGGACCTTCGGCTAATAACCGCTCTAAAGCCATCTGGGCTCCCGCCGCGCGCCTCCTCTCCGCCCCTCTCCGGCCCAGACTCGGCGCGGGGGCTTTAAGAGTTAGCTTTGCCCCGAGTGAAAGTGGTGCGTGTGTGCGCGCGTGTGTGCGCGAGGGAGCGAGCAAGGAGCCCGTGTTGCCTGTGCGCGCCGTCCCGTCCACGCCCAGCGCTGGGCTCCTCGGGAGAGAGGAGACTGTGGCAGGGCTGAAGGGCCACCCGGGTGGCGGCACACCAGGAACTGGGCTTCCTGACCTGAAGGTGGCCAGCCGGGGCCAGGGAGGGGGGACACGGGCTGCCTAAGAGTAATGAGCCCCCGCGCTTGCGGAAAAGGACGGGGCCTGCTTCCACTGCAGACCGCCACCTCCTAGAAGGCCGCTTAGATACCCCTCCGGGCTGGAGACCCATCCCCCTCGGTGCCCCGGGAGAACTGGGGGCAGGATCCCAGAAGTGGCCCGACCCCCTGGCCTCTCCCTGGCATCAAACGCTCCCAAGGAGGAGGGTCCCCAAACCAGCCCGCCTCTCCCCCACGCTTCCGTTTCACTGGAGGGATACTCTGGGCAGATCCCTCTGCATGGCCCCCAGGGACGACTCTGCCTTCAGGGCTGACCTTCTCACTCTGGGCTCGACCAGACTCCATCCAGCCTTCTCAGAATGCGGATAGATGGCTCCTTCATGCCATTCGGCTCCCTTTTCCCTTTTATCTCCCATGAGACTGGCATGGATGGAGAGTAAGGCACCTTGGACCAGTTTCTCCCACCCCTTCCTTGAATGGATAACTTTCTAGTTTCAGAAGCGGGATTTGAACCCAGGTCCCCAAATTCTAAAGACAGTGTGCCCTTTTTACTGGGCCACATTGCTTCTTTTTTTTTTTTTTTTTTTTTTTTTAACTCTTACCTTCAGTCTTAGAATCAATATTGGGTATTGATTCTAAAGCAGAAGAGCTAGGCAATGGGGGTGAAGTGACTTGCCCAGGGTCACTCAGCCACATTGCTTCTTGATCTTGTGTGTGTGTGTGTGTGTTTGGGGAGGAGGGAGATATTTATAAGGGGAAATAAAGGATATTCTTTACAGTAGTATATTTTAAAACCCCTCCTTCCGTCTTAGAATCAATACTGTGTATTGGTTCCTAGCCAGAAGAGAGGTAAGAGCCGGCAATGGGGGTTAAATGACTTGCCCAGGGTCACTCACACAGCTAGGAAGTGTCTGAGGTCAGATTTGAAGCCAGGAATTCCCATTTCTAAGTCTGGCTCTCAATCTACTGAGCCACCCAGCTGCCCCCAAGTAACAGTTTGGTTGAAGTTTTAGTTAGTCCTTAGGGGTTTGTTGTTGTTGTTGTTGTTGTTGTTGTTGTTGTTGTTGTTGTTGTTGTTGTTGTTGTTGTTGTTGTTGTTGTTGTTGTTGTTGTTGTTTTAAGCACATTGGCTAATTATAGAAACTTAGGTCATAGCAGAAACTCAGTTATGTTGCACCTTTAGGTTTGCAAAGGGTTTTACATACAGGATCTCATCTGGTTGGGACTATTATAGAGGAAATTCCTTAGCATATATGGGTTGGCCTAAACAGCTGCTAAATTCCCTTTCAGTTCTCAAAGGCTGTGACTCACTTAAGTCTCCTAATAACCTTTGCACAGGAAACTCTTCTCCTTCCCATTTTTTACCAAGAAAGAAACTGAGGCTTACAAGTCAAAGGCTTCATCCAGGAGTCACATGACTGGTAAATATCAGAGGGAGACTTGGGAGCCAGGTCTTCCTGCCTCCAAGCATGCCCCACTCTGCACTGGTCAGCACTGCCTCTCAAGGCCATCTTCTCTAGAGGCTCTTATCTTCTGCCCAAGTGGAGGAGGGAGGGAGCGCATCCTTTCCAGCCATCTTTCCTCTGGAAATAGCTCACTCTTTGCCCAGGCTTCTCCCCACTTGATGACTGTTGGAAACTTTAAAACGTTCCATCTGAAGCTCTTTGCACCGGCAGCTGCTTGCCTCCCTCTGCCCCGGCTCTTATTTATAAAGGTGGGCTTCCTTTCTTCCCTTTATCTAATCTAGCTACTGTTTCTCGGCTCCCCCATCTGAAACATTCAACCTTGTCATAATGCCTTTTGAGAACGCTCAAAGGAATTGACATTTATAAAGAGGACAGGAGCAAAGACCATTCATCAGAGCTGCAAACCTAAGGCACCGGGGCAGCCTCATTTGTGGGAGAGGTGGGGAGGGTTGTAAGAGCTCTGCTAAGAAGGAAGACAACATCCAGGATTCATTTTTCAGACCTGCGGGCGGCTTGTACGGCCACCAGGTGTGTATTCAAATCTGCCTGCTTTCTCAGAAATGTTCTCCAAATTCCCTTTTTCCAGCACTTTTTCATATACAATATAACTTTGTTTTTTGCATGACTTAAGCTGAATTATATAACATATATAACTATATATATAAATTATATGTGTATAATTTATATAATTATATAAATAGGCCGCCCCTATTTATTGACTAGAAAGAATTCAGGTCCTAAGTGGACCCTGAAAAGGAACAGAAAAGAAGTCTCGTTTGGGTGCCCAGTCACTTCTGTTATTTTACAGAGAAGGAAACTGAGGCCTAGAGAGAAGGGACTCGGTGATCTCTAAGTTCCCTTCTAGTTCTAAATATGGTCCAATGGAAAGAGTAGTTGATTTAAAGTCAAAATCTGAGTTCAAATCTTACTTCTGATAATATGTGACTTTGGGCCAATCACTCATGCTCTCTGCTATAGTGTGTCCTCTAAAAAATGAGGAAGGATTCTTGAAATCTGGTTCTGTCTGATCCTCTGAAAGTGTGAAAATAAAAACGAAAATAAGCTTTATTTCTTTAAACTTTCGATTCTGAAATCCAGATAGTAAATACATTTTGAGGCTTCTATTTCAAAACAGAGGTCTGTGACTCCTGTCTTGATTTATTCCCAAGCAAGAAGCAGGAGCCATCAAAGTAGAAATGAAATCAATGAAACCTCCTTTTCTTTTAAATTGTTTTCTTATGAGGGAGAAGGGCGCCACCTAGTGTGTGAACATGAACACAAACCATTTCCCCTAGAGCCCTTTGAGTGGCTTGCTGGTCTTTAACTATGGGGAAACCTTAAGGAAGAGTCCTTTGATAGGAATCCACTGGAAAGAAAGGAAACCAGGGCCTCCCTACCAAAGGACAGGCTGCAGCACCTTCAGGAAACATCTTCTCTTCCTTCTAATTTGTATCCTTCAGGCAAAGGCACTGATGCATTTCAGCTAGGCAGTAGCAGAGGTTGATGATTGTTTATCATTCTAACATCTGGCTTTCTGGATTGAGGCAGCTCCTGGGTCCCACAGGGGAGCCTGGGTCCTACTAATGCTTGGTTCATTTTGAAACAGCGAGATCTATTATTTGAAACAACCTATGCACTGATATACCCACAAGCCCCTAAATTCATGGTGGCAAACCTATGGCACGCATGCCAGAGGGGGCACTCAGAGCCCTCTCTGTGAGCACGTTCACCAAAGTCCCAGCACAGAGTTTGCCAGAGTTCGTTATAGAAATCCAGAGGGACGCTTCTCCTCTTCTCCTCTCCACAGATGCCTGAGGACATTTCTCACATCAAACACCCCTTTAAAAGGTTCACCATCACTACCCTAAATGTTCACTCACCAGCCACGACTAAAGAAGGGGAATACTGGATTCTACCTCCCCCTAACTGCTATATTATCATATGTATGGGCACATAACATATAAGTCCCTCAAGGGCAGAGACACTTTGTTTGTCTTTGTAGCTCCAGCGCCTAGTACATAATCGATCTGTGGTAGGTGCTAATCTGTGATTGATTGTCTTGGGATCAACAAGAGCAAGGTTCACCTCTTCTCTCTGACACTCCAGCATGGTGACCAAAGGGAAGTCCTCCTCTGTATGTACTACAGTAATTTAAAAAAATACTTGCAGTATGGAACTTGCAAGGTTGTTGGGAGGGTCAGGATTTATGGTGTTCTGATGGTGCTGGGGATAAAAACAGAAAAAAACAAACATTCTCTCCCTTCAAGGAACTTATCTCCTAAGGGACGGGAGAGGGGGAATAATATATGCCCCAAGAAGTGATTCCAAATATAGAGAGAGCAAATTTCCCTGATTGGGAAAGCATGGAGCTAGCATTGATCAAATTCAGAGGGACTGTGTAAGGGATGGTACCTGGGCTGAGCCTTGGGGCAAGCCAGACATTCCAAGAAGTCAAGAGTTTCACAAGTTATCAACTCTTCTAAGGATGCCAGTTATTACATAGGTGATCCCAAATATCTTGATGTGATTTTTCAATCATACCACTATTAAAACTTTGAACTGAACTAAGACTTTTAGGACATGTTGAACAGACCAAGACTAGTCCTTTGGGTGCCACCAAACATTTATCAGTACCTACTATGTGCCAGGCAATGTCCTAAGGGTTGGGGATACAAGTACAAGGAATGAAACAATCCCAACACACAAAGAACTGACATCCTGATAGAAGACAAGAAGTATCGATACAAAGACATATAGCCTGAATGTAAAGGGAATAAAGAGATACAAAAAGTATATACATAATAAATATAGAGAACCACAGGAAGGGGTATCCGGGAAGCGCTCCAGGCAGAAGACCTCACTTGAGTTCATTAAAGGAAAGGAAGGACTCTATGAGTCAAAAAGAAAGAAAGTGAGTTCTAGGAATAGGGACAGTAGTACTATTGCTAAAAATATGAAGAGCTGACCTTCATTTCATGCTTCTGGGCTTATGAAGCACAGGCATTACCCTACATGTTTCTCACAACTATTCTGAAGTGTTGTCCAGTCATTTTCCGGTTGTGTCTGACTCTTCATGATCTCATTTAGGGTTTTCTTAGCAAGTACACTGAAGTGGTTTGCTATTTCCTTCTCTAGTTCATTTGACAGGTGAGGAAACTGAGGCAAAAGGGGATAAGTGGGGCAGCTGGGTGGTTCAGTGGATTGAGAGCCAGGCCTAGAGATGGGAAGTTCTAGGTTCAAATCTGGCCTCAGACACTTCTTAGCTATGTGACCCTGAGCAAGTCACTTAACCCCCATTGCCTCACTTAGACTCTTCTGCCTTAGAACCAATAAGATGAAAAATAAGGGTTTTATCTTTAAAAATAATAAATTTTTAAAGAGTTCAGTGACTTGCCCAGTCACACAGCTCATGGATGTCTGAGGTCAAATTTGAACTCATGAAGAAGATAAGTGTTTGGGACCCCAGGCTCAGGGCTCTATCCACTTTGCCACTGAGCCGCCTGAATTCAGAAGTAGGTGCTATCATTCTCTCCATTGAACCAATGAGGAAACACACTATGATGAAATAAATGGTTTAGCTGCAGGATCAGGGGTAGGATGTTCCACCTCCAGCTGTCCTGGCTCTAGCCATTATACCTTCCTGATCAGAATGAAGACCTCATCATCCCTCTTGATAGCTGGTGTGCTCATACCACTGTGAAAGAAAGTTACAGAGAGGCCAATTTCAGATCAACGCCGAGAAAGATCTTTCTATCAAACAGAGCAAAGCCCAATGGGCTCCACAGAAGTGAAGGGGTTTCCCCTTCTTGAAGGTGCTCAGTCAGCCTTGGAAGGGGCCTTGGAGGACGCCTGACCCAACCTTCTCATTTTACATATGAGGAAACTGAGGTCAAGGAAGGGTTAGTGATTTATCACTTGTTGGATATGTTGTAGAATGAATTCTTATCCTGATTTGGGTTCGATCTGTCTCAGGGACCCCTTCTGGTTCAGAGAGTCTCTGAAAGACAAGAGAAAAGTCTTTACAATGATGACACTCTGGTCAGACAGAGATCTGAGATCTCCTCTTTTTAGCAACCTTAACAGTTCAGGTCCCCAACCCCATAGATCCCTTCTCCTTCACTTTATCCTAATTGTGCATTGACCTTACTACCCTAAAAGGTTTGAGATCTCCATGGAAAATACTTGACTTCGTGGAATCTCTAGCTTGACTCAGTGACTGGCCTTTGCCCAATCCCTCTCAATTTTATTAATGCTATCTCCATCAAACTAGGCAGAGAACAAGGGCCAGCACACTTTTCTCATACTCACTGAACACAAAGAGCCATGGCCGTGTTGTTTCTGTGCTTGCCCACACACATCCTCTAGAATGGAGGCCCCCTGAGGGCAGGGACGCTTTCATTTTTGTCCTTTTATTCCCAGCAAAGGACTCATAGTCAGTGAGTAATAAATGCTGATTGATGGAGATTTGTTCATTTTCTCTTGCTTCTATGTAGACAGCCATTATTTTTTCTATTTCTTTTCCTTTGATCATCGAAAGCATGTCTACCTGCCACTTTGCTTGTTTAGCATCCCACTGACTACTGAAGTAGAACAGGAAGAGGAAAGATGAATCACCCTTAGATTGAATTTAAGGAGTTTTGTTACATTTTGAAAGGTGAAAAGGAGGGATTCCTTGTCCATTAGGAACCTAAGCAATTGAAAAGGGAGCTGATGTGTTATTAATCTGATACCGAACCCAGCAATTTCTGTAAAGGCTGCTTGAGGAACAGGGCTGATGCTTAGGACAAAGGAGCCCATCCATCAGGGAAGAATCGAATTTGGTTCAACTCTTCTCAGGGACACACCTAGAAGATGAGGAGGTTGGTAGAATGATCTACATCTGCCCCTCTCCTTGGTTTGGGAGCTGAAGCTCTTTTCGTTTCTCTCTCCTTGTTTAGGAATCAGGAGCTATTAATATAATGTGACTTGTAAGCCACTTCTAGTGACTTGGCCCATGTGAATGAGCAAGTCTAGAAAGATGGAAAGTGATCCCTTTTTGCATAAGTTGCTATTAAAACCCTCTATTCTTCATATTCTCATCCTCATACTTCCATCTATATTGTTAACACCCACACTGGGCCACGATTATTTTAGACTCACAAATTTCCTCCTCCCCTTGAAGTCCTAACTTCTTACTTCTGCTAAAAGAAGGCTCCAAATTAGATCTGTTTTATCATTTGGAAGGGATCTCTTCTCCATGCCTTGGTACCTACCATAAGTTTCGGCCAATCTATGTCTCTACATATGAAAATGCTGAACTTCCTTTTAGGCTCAGCTCAGGTGGCATCTCCTACAGGGAGACTTTGCTGTTTCTTCCCGTCATGTCTTTCTCCTTAAATTAGATTTAACTGTGTAAATGTTAGAGACTCCTCAGGGCTATAAAAATCCATCAAGGTCAAGAATTGTGTAGGTTTTTTGTCTTCTCCAGTGCCTAAAACACAGCCAGTGTTTAGTAAACATTTGGACTAAATCAAACACAAGAGCTTGACGGAGATTGACCATAGCCACTGTGGTTTTCCTGGCTTCCAGTCGTTGGAACTGCATAGTGATCCCAGGGTCATACCATTGTAAATTAAAGATTGGGTAGGGCTCTTTGAAAAATCATTTAGTCAACACCCTCACTTTACAAGGAAAGTGAGACCAGAGAAGTTAAGGAACTTATCAAGGTTACAAAAGTAACAAGCTGAGATTTGAACTCAGTTCTTCCACCTCTAAACTCCACTGCATAAGACTAGTCTGGGTACAATCTGAGTCCATTACTTTAAAGGATAGATCCATTTGAAACTCATTTACTTCTCTTTTATAGATCCACCAATTACCAACTAAATGATTGGTCCCTTTTTTCCGCAAAAAAAACGGAATTCTTGTCCCTCTTGACCAACACTCCTTTGGGGAACAACAAACACTTCAGTTTTCATAGGTAATAAGTCAAAATTGGCTCATTGATTGAATTAGGAAATCATTGTTAAATATAGCTCTATTCCAGGCACATGAAGAAAAGCAAGATTATGAGAGATACACTTGATTTGTGTGCTAAAAGAACAGCATAAAAAATTAGGAGTTCTTCAAAAGACTCATTTGTCTGGCTTTTCAAAACAGACTGGGAATAGCAGGGAGAAGGTAGATGTGGGAAATGCAAGTGAGAGAAAAGAATTGGATTGGAAGAGCATTGGATCCTCTCTCTCCTTTCTGAGATTTTCCTTGGTAAAGAGGACCAGTTCGCTAAGCATGAACACACAGACGTTACCCAGACAACCAGGATGAGGATCGGCTAGACACGATGCCTGGAATACCTTAGCATTGCAAGGAGATAGCAGGGGGATTTGTTCAGTACTTCAAAAGATCCTGTGATTTCTTCTGAGAGAATGTTCCTCTCCACTAATACACATCATAAGCACCTATGATTGTGAGGATGATCTTTGAAAATAGTGGCTGAGAAATGGGTCCCCTTGAAGTTGCCCTGGTAATTATCCTCCCTGAACTTAGAAGAGTTGGGCCTTAGCTATGGGGGCAGAGTATTGGCCATTCCTCACTCCAGACTTAGACTCAAAGCCTTCCCAGCAAGGTAGGATCTGGGTAGTCCTGTGTTCTGTGGGTTAGGGTTGACTCTCCATACCAAGATGGAACTTTCATGTCAGACTTTAGAATAACACATTTATATGGCACTTTCAAGATTCCAAAGCCCTTTACCTCTCAGTGGAGAAGTGAATGGTGGATATCAGAAGACTGCAACATGGTACCGATAAGGAATTTTGTGAGAGCAGCAGCAAAAAGGGCATCAGATATGTAATACTTGGAAAGAATGATGGTTTTAGAACGCAAACAAACTTTGGGAAGCATCTAGTTCAACCCTCCAATTCTTCATATAAGGAAACGGAGGCCCAAGGAAGTTATCTAATGTTGCTGTTGCTGTTTAATCACTTGCACTCATGTCCAACTCTTTGTGACCCCATCTGGGGTTTTCTTGGCAAAGACACTGGAGTGGATTACCATTTCCTTCTCTAGCTCATGTTACAGATGAAGAAGCTGAGGCAGATAGGGTTAAATGACTTGACCAGGGTCATATGGCTATTAAGTATCTGAGCCGGATTTGAACTTCAGCCTTCCTGACTCCAAGAGCGGCAGGCACTGTCCTGTGTGTCACTAAACTTCACGTTCTAGAACCTGCCTAAGGTCAAATAGGTAGTACACAGTAGAGAAGGTGGGACTTATCTCCTTAGTCATTCAGGGAAAGATGAAAGATGATGAATGGATAGCCCATGTGATGCCCCGATATTCTTTCAGCACCAAGAGTGAAGAGAAAGACCCAAGCACATTGAGTATACTCCTTGTGGAGACTTTATTAATTTAAAGAGATGGAAAAGCAATTATTGCCCTTTTCTAAGCACCAGGGATACACTGAGAAGAGGAGACAATGACTACTTTAACAAACTCTTATATGAGGCAGTGATGACCAATGGAGACAGTTTGGGTCTGGGAAGTGTCAGGGAGGGGCGGTATGCTGTCATGCCAAAAGGCAGATGTGCTTTCTTTTGTATTTATCTATTTATTAATATTTAACTATAAATGCGACATTTCTATTTATAGATTCCCATTTATATTTATGTCTATATTATTTTATGTTATTTATATTAACTTTTATTTTTTCTATCACCTGTAAAAACAATTTGGGATGATTCTTTTCTGACATTTGCAGTTCAGATTCTCTCCCTCCCTCTTTTTCTGGCTCCCGGGGTCGGTAAATAGGCAGCCAATCTTTCTGGAAGCAATGGCAGGATGACTATGATGGATATTCTAGAAGCAAGAGGTGGAAATTGGGGACAGGGATATGCCCAGGGGTATATGTATATAGAAGACAGCCTGGGCAAGGGAGTGGGTGGCTGGATGAAAAAGTGGAATGTGGGCGAGTGTCCAGGGTTAGTCAAGAGATCCAATGGGCTCATTTTCACACAGCCATGTGGCTGGGGGCTCCAAGAAGGGGTGGATTCATTCATGGAAAGCTATGGGCAAAAAGAATGGATGTGATCTCTAGGGAAGGAAAAAGGATCTGCCTTGCTGAGATTAGAGATCCAAATCAAAGCAGAGTTCTGTGAATAGGTGGGCAGGGGTATACATGACCATATGCCTACAGAAAACACCCATTTATGATTGTATATGTCATCAATTCGAGGGTCTCTTTATTAAATTCACCCTCAGAACCTCAGCATGTCATGGAGGTAACCCAGAACTTTTTTAAGCTGGTGCCATCCACTAGAGTCCAAGTGCTGGCATTTCCATGTCCTAGGAAGGCATTGGAGGCAGCCAGAATATTGGCCATCCAGATCCAAAGTAGCTAAACCAGGGAAAAGTGGTGGAGCTTTTCTGAGTTTTTTCCCCACCCCCTCCACCTTCTGGGCATAGTGGTTCATGCCCTCCTAAGGAATCAAGGGGAGTTCCCTTCACTGATTCGGGTTGCAACGGCTCCTCCTCTGAGAAGCCAGTTTTCCTAAGTATTGGACATAGTAAAAGTGTCATCCTAGATTGATTTTTTACTATAAATGACTATCCAAGAGAGGACAAAGTGCTATTTGAGAGCAACGAATGTTCTTCCATGGCACCAGTCAAGTGTGACTTCATGGCACCATGGCACCTAACTAGGACTTTATGGCCTCTTGGAATCTCTTCCGTCCTCTGAGCAGCACAGATTGTTATCTGTTCCCCCCAGTAATAAGACTGAAATCACTAGATAAGATACTGCTCAGACTGCAATATCATTTGATTGGGGCTGCAATATGCCAAAGTCAACCCAGGCACCAAGGTCAAATGACTTTCCCAGGGTGATAGAGCCACTATATGACTAAGGTGGGACTTGAACCTAGAACTTCAGGTCTCCAAGACCAGCATTCTATCCAACATTGGGCAGGTTGTTGTGTGTTTCAGATCTACTTTCTGGACATGGATTCATGAAGACCTGGGGTCAAATCTCATCTCTGATTCAAAACTAGCTCTGTGACCCTGGACAAGTCATTAAAGCTCTGGGTGTCTTAGGCAATCCCCCATGTCATTAATGAACTGTCCTTTTGACAGAGGGAGTTCTCACAAGATAAGAAAACCACAGACAGTTAATAATTTTGTTTGCATGGAAAAATCATCCGAGGGACAAGACACATACCAAAAATAAGAATGGAAAGTAGTAGATGAGCAGCCACCAAAGAGATGACATGAATCAGATAATTGAGAAGCTGAGAAAATGGAGAAGCTGGTTGAAGAGAGGGGAGTCGAACTAAACAGGGATGGCTTCGTGGAGATGAATATTGAGCCTGGCTACCAAAGAGATCTTGGACATTGATCAGTGGAGAGGGTGGAAGGAGGTCATTCAACATATAGATAATGGAGTCCCAAAGACACAGAGGTGTCTGTCACCTAAGGGCAGTTGGCAGCAAATGGGAATACAGATGGTGAACTAGAGAATAGCAATAGAAGTTGTTGGAAGACCTATATGGAGACCCAGTTGATGAAGACCACAGATAGTAGGGTAAAAAGTTGAGATGGGCTAGCACTGAGTAGATGCGGTCCTGGGATCACTTGGCTCTAGAAACTCTAGACAACTTGAAACAGGAAAAGATAAAAAAAGATCCATGGAAAGATCCAAAATAAAACAAATGGAGAATATATAAACAATGCAAACACTTGTCAAGCCTATTCCATTGAACAGGTCAAGTGGCTATTATTGACTCTATAAACAAACATTTACTTCTTGTTTGGTCTATGAAAGATCCCAAACGAGGCAAAGTGGTGGGGTTGGGAGACAGGGTTGGAGAAAATGATGTCAGAACTTCTTCCATTGGGGGCTCAGTGGATTGAAAACAATGCCTGGAGATGGGAAGTGATGGATTTTCATAGCTCTGCCCCTCTTATATCCAGCAAGTCAAGACATCACTGAGATTGATACCCTTGGTCTTTGAAATAAGGGATAAACAACAGAGTGGTGGCCCTATGGGTGGAGATAAGGGGACAGATGGGAGGAAAGTTGTAGAAGCAGAATCAACAGATTGGATATAGGGAGGAAAAGAAATAGAAAAGTTTAGGGGTGACTTGAGGTTATACATCTGGTTGGTTAGAAGATGGTGGCCCCCTAAAAGAGCAAGAGCTTAAACTTGAAGTGGGGGGAATCAAGAAGTAATCATTTTGGGGGCAGCTGGGTGGCTCAGTGGATTGAGAGCCAGGCCTAGAGATGGGAGGTCCTAGGTTCAAATCTGGCCTCAGACACTTCCTAGCTGTGTGACCCTGGGCAAGTCACTTGACCCCCATTGCCCACCCTTACCACTCTTCTGCCTTGGAGCCAATACACAGTATTGACTCCAAGACGGAAGTTAAGGGTTTAAAAAAAAAAAGAAGAAGAAGTAATCATTTCTTCTTTGAACAAGTTGAGTTTGAGATGCCTAAGGGACATTCTGAAGGAGAGACCATAATGAATGATGTATGACTGGAGTTCGAGATAGATTTATATGCATATATATGCATATATATATATATATATACAGAGAGAATTAGAATTATATGTAGAGAGATTTAATTATATAGCTATATAGATTTGTTATATAGTTATACAGATTTCAGAACCCCTTCATATCCATGAATTCTGAACCCAAGGCAGCTGATGAGATCACTAAAATAGTGAGTCACAAGGGACTCTGACTGCCAGGGAGAAATCCTGTTTTTCAGCAGAAAGCATGGTATGGATAAGTTCAGCTAAGCCTTCATACTATGAGAACCAAGGACTCTACTCCTCTCTAGTAAAAAAGATCAGATATTTTAGCCAGTTTTGCATTGCCTTCTAAGTTGGTGTACCCAGGGCAGATGCCTCTGAAAAGGAGAACAAGGCAGATATGCTTCTGAAAACCTTGAATTACTCCAGCTGGGGTTCCCCCTTCCTGTTTTCCTGGGTATTATTGTGAATGACCATAACAGTATTCTTTCCAGAAGACAGGCAGACAGGAGCTTAGGAGGTATCTTTGTGTTCCCCAGAGAGAAGCAGTATGACATTGTAGCTAGGGAAATGGCCTTCCCATCAGGAAGATCTGGGCTCAAATTCTGCCTCTGACACTTACTGACTGTATAAGGGATAAAACTTCCTAGACCTCAGTTTTCTCATCTGTAAAGTATTGAACTCACTAGTCTCTAAGACTTCTTCCAATTCTAAATTTCTGATATGATGTCATTTTCTGCTCCCTAGTCCCATCCTTGGCTTCTGGAGGTTGAAGACCTAGACCCGTGATGGCGAACCTATGGCAGATGTGCCAAAAATGTCACGCAGGGCACTGTCTCTGGGCACATGTGCCGTCCCATCCCCACCAGAGTTCATTACTAGAAAGGCAGAGGGACACAGGCAGAGCTGCTCTCATCCTTCTCTCCAACATGCCTGATAATATTTTTTCCACATCACCCACCCCTCTGCCCAGCAGTCCAATGGGAGCACACAGTGGATAAGGTAAGTGGCTCACAAGTGGTAGAGTTGGAGGGGAATAGAACGCTCAGACCATTCCCCTCCCCCTCTTTACCTGCACTGAAGACATTTTTTCACTTCACCTGCCCCTCTGCCCAGCAGCCCAATGGGAGCTCTTTCTCCCTCTCCTGTGTGGGGTAAGGGTGGGGATTGTTCCCAGCACTTGGTGGGGGGGAGGGGGGCAGGGCATGGCACCTGGTCTTTGGGGAGGTGGGGCACAGCACCCAGTTTCTAAAAGGTTTGCCATCACTGAAAAGGACCCCAAGCAGTAGTGATGGCCCCATTCTGTAGCCTTAGGCTCAGATGTTAGCACCTAAGCTCATTCTCCAGCCCCATTCACCAAAATAGAGACAGGTGGACCATTGATAGAAATCTTCATGGCAGACTATGATACAGTCTTCTACCATATTTCTCTCTCTGACTTAAAGTCAGTTGCAAAATATTGGAAACCTATAGAATTGATGAGATAAGAAATGGCTACCATATGAAACATGTAAATGATCACCTGTTGGCCTGATCGCCAATTTAATATCTTCTTAGGTTGCATTTTAAAAAATGTTTTCAAGTACAAGAAAATCTGCTTCTTGTTTCCTTAAAATATCTATTTAGGGAATTGGCATTTGATTGGTTTTTTTGACCATGACTTCCAGGTCTACTCTTTTCTTAAGTATGATTTATATAGAGGGAAAAGATGTTCAATACTTGGAATTTCACCTAACTCCCTTAAATAAACCCTTTTACTTTAAACCAAGATGAATAATGAATGGCCTGCTAAGGAACTCCTTTTGTAATTATCGAAGAGATTAACAAGAAGAGATAACTCCATCATTTATTGTTTCCATAATGTAGCCTCAGATCTAATGACCTCACCTAATGGATGGGTGCTTGGATTATTTAGTAGTGAGTTAATGTATAAGACTGATCCACGATCAGAGACAGGGCAGATGCATTAACATCGTCTCTCACTAAGGCAGAAGAGTCCCGCCTGTTTCAGAGAGCTGGGCTAATGTACATTTCAGGATGTTAAAATTCTGGCTTTTTATAGCTCAGTGTTGTTACTCTATAGAAAAACCGTCCAATTTTCTCTAAAACACACCTAAGAGAGAAGTCAATAGATCCAACCTCTAAAGATGAGTCGATCCCCCAGGGAGGTGGGATGTCTCAGCACACAGACAGCTGAGTGGTTCCACTGGGCTGCCAGGGATGGGAAGCCAAAATAACCCTGTGGATCCAAGCCGGTCAAGGCTGGCCTCTAGCATGGCAGCATCATGCCAAGTGCCCATGCAGAGTCAGAGTCAAGTAGTCCCAAGAGAGTCACCCTAATTGACAGCTAAAGATGATTTGTTTCCAGCATGGGTCAGCCCCAAAGCTTAAAACTAATCTTGATCCCAGAAGTTAGGATTGGAAAAAGGCAATATGGCACAGTGGAAATTATGCTGGGGCTGGAGCTAGAGGAGTGGGCTTCAAATCCTGTTACCACATTTGTGACACCCAGAAAGTCGGCTAGTCTTTAGGGACCTCATTTTCTTGATACAGTTTTTATAAAGGGGGGGATGGTGGATGGAATGACTTCTAAGGTCAATTCCAGTTATAAATCTTACAATTTCAATAGAGGTAAACTAGGCCAAAGAAAAGTCAAATAAATGTATGGCTTAATTGACTTTAAAGCCTCAATATTTAATAGTCTGGACTTGGACACTTTCCCCACCATTCATATAATGTTACTTGTGTTACAAATTAGCATTCGAGATTAATTTAAAATGATGTCTACTATTTAGATCTTGTTTCTTGGTGCCAGAATGTTTTACTGCGATACAAGAAAAGATACTCAAACCCTCAAAATCCTCTATCCCACAGGAAATGCTTGCACTTTGTGTTGAGCCAGGCTGGTTTTCTTGCCTTTTCTCATACATGGCATTTTCTCTTCTATCGTCCGTCCCCTAATTTTTGCACAAACTGTCTCCATGGTTCCCTCTTCTTAGAATCCCAATTTTCTATTAAAGTTCCACCACCATCTACTCCTATATGAATCATTTCCTGAATCTCCCCAACATCTAATTATTAAAATCATGTTGCATATATCATGTATACACATCACGTCCCACAGGGCAGCTAAGTGGCACATGGAAAATGCCCTGTTTGGTGTCAAGAAAACCCATCTTCCTGTGTTCAAATCCAGCCTTAGACATTGTGTGAATCTGGGCAAGTCTCTTAACCCTGACACAATTTTCTCATCTGTAAAATGAGCTGGAAAGTAAGTGGCAAACCTCTCCAGTATCTCTGCCAAGGAAACCCCAAACAGGGTCACCAATAGTCAGATAACAATTAAAACAACTGAATCGCAGTCTTTGTTCTAGCTGAAAATGCTAACTATTGGGAGTAGAGACTCACTACATGAAAAAAAAAACCTGCTGAAGTGAAAAAAATGGGATACAATCTGGCTGAAATTCGATTTAGGCCAGTAGCTCAACAATGACAAAAAATTATAAAGATCAAACTGAAGAAATGAGAAAATGGAAAGAGGTACCTAGTGGTGTGCTGGAGCTAAGTCTTACAAACTCACAAGAACCAATGGCTAAATTTTCAGTGGGAGCATTTGTACTTTGGAATAAGCAGATACTATAAATCAAGACTTGATTGGGGGTACAGAGCATTGGACCTAGTCAGGAAGTCCTGAGTTCAAATCTAGCTGTGAGACCTTTATTCAGCAAATTAGTTAACCTCTGTCTCTTTCAGTTTTCCCATCTGTAAAATGGGATTAATGATAGCACCTAACTCCCTGCATTATTGTGAGGATAAAGTAAAATATCTGCAAAATGCTTTGAAAATGTTAAAATGCTATATAAAAGGGAATTATTATTCATTAATTCCATATACATATATTTCTCAGATATCAGAAATTTGCTGCAATGATTTTTTTTCTGGTTAACTGTTTCCCTAATTTTTCACTTCAATGACGTTGAAGAAATGTCTTCTAATATTATGTAATCAAAATTGCCCACTTTATCTCCTGTGATCTTCTCTCTCCTTTAGGAAGAGAATGGAAGGTCAGGAAGCCTTCCATTATCCATAGTTATGAAAAGTACCTTCAAGAGTGCACTGGTAAGTTTTTAACAAGTGGATCTCAGAAGTGGGGGGGGGGGGGCAAAACATCTGCACAATACACTTTTAAGCTTAATCTGCATAACCATCATTTTCTCCATTACTTTCTTAAGTCTAACCAATCAACTGGTTTGGCCAGAACAGCAAGTCAAGGATGATGTCAATCATTCTACAATGACTCTTTTTGGAAGGAATTTTCAGAAGTGTTTATACATTTGTGTGTTTGTCTTGTATATGTGTGTACATGGTGGGGCTTCAAGGAAGGCACAAATCATTTCTTGTCTCCTCAGTAAAATGAATGGGACATACTGGGGAGAAGAGGTAAGGTCCTGTCTAACTGGGCCATACTATGGTTCCAACTACTATAAATGTGAGAATTGAGTTTGATCTTGGGAAATGAATACATTTCTTCTGGAAAAGGAAGGTGAAATTCCCAGAGGACTAGTACGTTCTCGAGGCAATGAAGAATTGAGTGAGGGCTTTCCATAATGACCCTAGAAACAGTGCATACAGATCTGTCCTACTTAACATTTATATCCCTTTCCATTTTGAGAATGGTTAATGACTTCAAGGTAGATAAAACTTGCTCAGATGCAATGATGGGCAGTGCTGAAATGGATGAATGAGTAAGTGTTTAATGATCCCTGAAATTTTGCAGAAAGGATATGCTTAAATTCCATAGCGAATAAGCAAGTATATGTTCCTGAATAATCTGAAATGCCACTTGGATCACATTTACTGGGAAAGAATTGTGGTTCATCCATTCTTTCAGCCACTAGTAGTCAGGTGCGATTGTAAATCATTGACCACCCCAGTGTGAATGATGAACACTGAGGGTCATCAGAGAGGCACTTGAGAGCTGTGTATAAAGTGTCACACACATACCAATGAAAAATTAGGCAGAAATAGCATAAAGGATGCTATATTGCCAGGATATATGACTGGCAAAGAAGGTGGGTAAGGCAAATGGGGCAAGTGGTAGATAATCGATAGAGAGCCCAGGTGCTACATTGGCATCCACACAATGTCTAGAGAACTAGAGAAGGCCTCCAGTTCATTGGGGAGACACATTATTGAACATTGGCTGGGTTGCTAGGGACCACAATCACTGTAAAGGATTTATGAACGATGGATGAGAGGCACGCGGGATGAAAGAGTATGACTAAGAGGGAGGAGGGGTCCCACATTGAGGAGATGATATATATAAAGTTTCAAACTATAATCAGAAGATCATGATGTAGATCTGGAAGAGACCTTAGGGGTGATGGATGATATTGGTCAGCTGATTCTAGACATATTGAACAGTAACACATTTAGGCATCAAATATTGCTCCATCTCCCTATCTTCATAGACTTCTTCTAGGCAGGTAGTATGTCTACATGCCACAGAGGGGTTTGGTGGAAAGAACCCTGGAGCCAAAAGACCTGGGTTCAAAACTCTTTTCTGCCACTAACCAGTTGTGTCACCCATTGCAAGTCATTTAACCTTCTCTGGCCTCATTTTCCTCCTCTGTAAAAAAAAAAGGGGGTCTGGAAAAGCTGGTCTCTGAGATCTCTTCCAGCTCTGGATCTATTATCTGGCCCTAGAATGTTATATTACTTTTTACACAACGCTTTCCTATACTGAATAATTCAAAGACCTTATGTGTTTTGCCAGGCTCTTCTCATCGCTACAGCCTGTTGGAAGAGAATTTCTCTCTCTGTTTTGTTGCTTTGTTAATGTCATCTCTCAGTTACCTGGAAGTCAAAGACCACTGAATAATTCAGGTATAAATAAAAACTCAGAGAAAGGAAGTTAAGGAACCAATGAGACAGGAAGCTGATTCCACGGGCTGTCCAGGCAAATTAAGAAACTCTGGTTGGTTCCTTAGATTTGATATGTGAGAGCTAGTGGGTGGAGAAAACTGCTTATAAGGGGAGACCCAAGAGCCTGCCAGGGTTTTCTGGCTGAAGCAAGGACCCTGAATGAACTCTTGTCAGTGGTGAGCTTCGATCCATCATGGTGGCCAATGGAGTAGAAAGCTAAGTAACTCTCTACCTCTTTCCCTCTCTTTAGTTCTACTACTTTGATTTAATAAAGTTATGAAGCTACTATCAGCCTCATAATTTAATTTTAATTATTACAAGCCTTTAATGGGCATTCACCTTGGTACTGAACTCTCCAAAGGGAGGGGCACTTGGGTGGTACAGTAGATAGATTCTGGGGTCTGGAGTCAGGAAGACTCATCTTCATGAGTTCAAATATGACCTCAGACACTTAGTAATTCTGTGGCCCTGGTCAAGTTACTTAATCTTGTTTGACTCAGTTTCCTTATTTATAAAATGAGTGGAGAAAGAAATGGCAAATCACTCCAATATCTCTGTCAAGACAACCCCTAATGGGGTCATGAAGAGTCAGACACAACTGAAAAATGACTAAATGACAACAAGCTCTGAAAGGAACAAAGCACTTCCTTCATAATTCTCCTTCATGGTAAGTATTGTGTATATTTTTAAATAGAATTAATTTCCCAGGATCTCAGCCTCTCTCTCTCCCCTCCCCACAGCATCAAAGGTATCATTCAGAAAACAAATATGTATATATATCTATATATAATGTCTTTCATGTTTCTTCTTCTCAGTTCATTCTCTGGAGGTGAACACTTCTAAGTTATTCTTCAAATATCATATCTGTAGCTTGGTTCTACTCTTCTCATTTGTCAGTATCTCATGTAGTTCTTTCCAAGTTTTCAAAAAAAATTAATCTTCTCACCATTTCTTATGGCACAGTAGTATTCCATTACAACCATATACCACGATTTGTTTAGCCATTCATTGCCCAATTGATGGACATCTCTTAAAGTTTCCATTTCTTTGCCACCACAAAGAGAGCTGCTAATGACGATAATAAAACATTTTGAAACACAATGGTTCTTTTACTTTTCCCCTGATCTCCTTGGGAAAGAGCCCCAGCAATGGTATTATTAGTGTCCCCACTTTTCTTCATCCCTCCAACATTTGTCATTTTGCCCTTTTGTTAGGTTAGCCAATCTGATGGTGTGAGATGAGATCTCAGAATTGTTCTGGTTTGCATTCCCTAATTAGTGGTGAATTAGAGCATCATTTCATGTGTCTATATATAACTTTGATTTCTTCATCCGAAAACTATCTCTTCATGTCTTTTTTTTTAAACCCTTACCTTCCGTCTTGGAGTCAATACTGTGTATTGGCTCCAAGGCAGAAGAGCGGTAAGGGTAGGCAATGGGGGTCAAGTGACTTGCCCAGGGTCACACAGCTGGGAAGTGGTTGAGGCCAGACTTGAACCTAGGACCTCCCATCTCTAGGCCTGGTTCTCAATCCACTGAGCTACCCAGCTGCCCCCTCTTCATGTCTTTTTATCAGTTGGGGGGTGGCATATATACTTTTAATCACCATTTCACAGTTAAGGTCTCTAAAGTTTAGGGAGGGAAATTCTTTTCCCAAGATCACACAGCAAATTTGAAAGGATTTCAGTGGCCTCCTAATCCCACCAATACCTGTTCACAGTATCCCCAATAAGTGCCTATCTAGCCCTAGTTTTAAGAACTCCCATTATGGGTAGTCCACTCCCTCAATGAGGCAGCCCAATCACTTTGGAATTTTGAAGTTGCCTTTTCTAACTACAAGCCAAGAACTCATTCCATAGCAATATTCCATTCCCCCTCTTCATCCTTTGCAAGAAAAGGTGGTTTAGGTTCAGCTTTCTGCTCAATAACTTCTAGGGCTCCTTGCAGATATTCTGTTCTCAGATTTTTTTCATCTGCTTCATCCTTTTTCTAGTTCTTTTTAATAATTAAGGGTCTCCTTTAACCCCCTGAAGGGAGATTCACAGAAGCCTTTTTTGCTCACTTTCTGGTCTTCAAACTTGAATCTCTGCTCTGCCATCTTCACCCTGGCATTGGGTAGGCTGACACCTTGTTTCAAACATTCTTTTTTATCAGAGCACGGATATCTTGCTAGTCTCTCAACCCTTTCAGGTGGACCTTGGAATCATAGATTATAGGTTGGGGTGAAGTGGTGGCTTCCAAGATATCTGGTTGGCCCTCTACTTCTACAGCTGAGGCTTCCAGAGTTTAAATAACTTACCTAAGGTCTCACAGGTAGTAAGTTGAAGAGCTTGAATTTAACTCCAAATCCAGCCTCCTGCCCTCTCTTTCTCATATCACCACACTTCTTTCCTTCAGAATGATAATCTCCTAATAAACAGGAAAGCCTTGAAAGATTTTTAATTAAATCTTCACCAATCATTCTGAGCTTTGTTTACCCTGACAAGTGAGATTCTTTTGTTCTGTTTTTCTCATCTCACAGAACCATATTATTCATAATATGGCCCCTGCTGATATGAGCCTTGAGTGATAAAAGAGGCATCAGAAATTGGCTGATGACTTGATGCCATCTCCTATGACTGGAAAACAATGTCTTCCATCTCCCTCTATTGATAGCTTTCTCTTCCTTCAAGGCCCAGTAGAACTATTATATTGTTCAGGAAACCTGCTCTGATCAAGCTAGAAAAATAAGGCCCTTTCCTGGCATTCTACATGCTACTTGGGTTGACCATCCCTCATGTACTTGAAGACATTGTAACCTTTTTTAAAAATCCAGATTAAATGAAGGTACAATTTTTAATAATCATTTTCTGATATCTTGCAATCCTGCCTCCCATCTCTCCTCCCTCCCCCAGATGGTAGGCAATATGATATTGGTTGTACATGGGTTATTGTGAAATATGTATTTCCGTGTTCATCATGTTGAGGAAAAACATATATCGCTTATACTAGAAAGAAACTTTTGAAATAAATAAAGTGAAAAACAGTATGCTTCAATCTGCATTCAGACTCCATCAGTTCCTTCTACGGTGGTATATAATCTTTTTTGTCATGAGAAAGGCAGTGTTAACAGGTGTCATCTTTGTAAGCATGTCTCAACCTGTGTCTAGAGTCATAAGCCCCTTGAGGGTAGGAGCCATGTATTTCTTGGGCTTTGTGTTCCTAGAGCTTTACAGGCACCTAATAAAACGTGCCCCGCCAGTCCCACCATCATAGAAGATGCAGAGAGGGAAGAGTCTGACTTGAGAAAAACAACCACCTTCTTAACAATCAGAGCTATCCAGAAAAGGCACATGGCGTTGGAAGGGAATTAGCTTCCTCTTTCCCTGAAATCTTGAAGCAGAACCTAATCGCTTGTCAGGAATGTTTATCAGGGGTTCTCCACCAGATATGTATTGGACCATGGCCTTTGAGATCCCTTAAGGCCAGATTTTATAAAATTCTGTGACAAGTTTATTGATTTTTTTCATTTTCTTTTCCCAGCTTCAACCCTTCTGAAGATTGGTGTTTGTATTCACATGAGCCCATCTCCTTCCCTTGTAGCGACAATACTATGGCAGAAGCATTGAAGTTTAAAGCTCTGGCATCTCAGAGATCACCTAATGTATCCCAGATGGCCAGCTGGGCTGGTTCACTCCTAAAATATCTCAGAAATGTTTTACTTAGCCTTACATTGCTCCCTCTGATGTGTGTAGCATTAATGTCACAGCAATTTCAACAAACTAAAGACTAACTGCTGATTTGAAATAAATCAACCTTGTGCCATTATATTTAATGAGGAAAATCTCATCCGGATTTATTTTCTCAATTCTAAACATGGAAAATGTTGGATGTGTTTCTGAAATAGCTTGGACTTAGATGTCAACATTCTATAGCATCACTGCTTCATTTTAGACTTTGATCAGATCTGTTTCTACTGACCCAGATACCAGGAATCCAATCACGCAAAAGTTGCAAGTTAAAAAAAAAATACAAAATCAGGAGTTCAAGATGCTGTGGTACCAAGTAAAGAATGGAGAGACAGAGATGTCCCACTGTGTGAAATTTACACGATGGAAGAGTAGAGAATTGCTAGTCAGGATGATATATCAGAATCCTGCCTCAGTCACTGCTTAATTGTGTGACCCTGGATAAGTCACTTAACTTCTCTGGACCCCACTATCCTCTTCTGTATGGAACAGAACTGACCAATATATAAGCATGTTTGGCTTAAGCAATATATAGATAGGCAGGTATTCTGTTTCTGGCCTGATAAATATGACAACAACCAGGATAGTCAGGGGATTAAGTTCATGTTGTATGAAGATTTGGCTGGAAGTATAAGGAATATTTACCTTGGAGAAGAGAAGATTCTGCGGGACATGATAGGATTCTTCAAATAATTGAGGACTGTCCCAAAGGAGGAATGAGAGTTGCTTTGCTTGGCCCTAGAAGACAGATTTAGAAGCAATAAGTGTGAAATTTAGAGAAGAAAATTTAGTTTATTGTCAGGAAAATTTTCCTAATAATGACAGCTGCCTAATGATGAAATGGGTTGTTGACAAAAGTAGTAGGTTTTCCTTTATTGGAGGGCCTCAAGCAATGGCTGAAAGATGATGTCTTAGATATATTATAAAACATATTTATTGTCCAAGTCTGTGTAGGACTCGATCTCTTCCAACCTTTATAGTCTGTCATTCCATGATCCTTTAAAATATTTTGAGTCTCCCATCACTCCTGGGGACTTGCCTAATAAATGGTTGATATTTCAACCCTTAAATATATCACATATGAAGGAGAGTTGTTGTGGGGGTAGGCTTTCTAATTAGGCACATTAGAACTATGAAGGAATAACAAAAAGAATTTTGATGTCCAATGAGAACATTTGCCTCCAGGATAACCATCCCAGAGGGTTTGAGAAGAGGAGTAAGCTATAAAGAGAAAGACCACTGAGTAGAACTCCCTCATATTAAATCATCCCATGTGATCCTTATCATTTGGGAAATCATTTGGAAAATCATTTGGGAAGCTAATGCATTATCATCCCCATTTTACAAAGCAGAAAACCAAGTCCCAGAGAAGACACTCAGCTAGTATATGAACAGAGATGAGACATGAACTTGGTCTTCTATGCCCCAAAAACCAGTGTCACATTGTCTCCATCTTGTGATTTCAGCCCACGGTCATAGTATCACAGCTTTGTACCTAGGGGGGACTCTAGAGATCACTTATTCTAGACCCTGCATCATGCACATGAGGACACTGAGACTCAAGAGAAGTGAAATGACTAGTGACTGAGCTGAACTGGAATCCAGAGCCCCCACTTCCAATTTCAGCTCTATGTTCACTGTTGTACTGTCTTTTCTAGGTGAAACTGCAGAGGGATACCTTTCAGAAATGGAGTAAACATTAGAGAAACCAGAGTTTCTAAAAGTGAAAGAGTATCCCTGGACCATATCAGCAGATCCTACCTTTTGGAAGGTGCATCCTTCCATGAGCCAGTCAAAGACAGTGGCAAAGCTGGAGAACTAGCTATTGTTGTTTCTGAAGCAATACTTTAAATCTCAATCACTACAAAATGAATACCTTTTCTTTTCTATTCGAGACAAGGCCAGTGTGCTCTCTAGAGGACTGGATTCTCAAGAGGCTGAAAAATAAATCCATTGTAACTAGAAAACACTCCACTGCTCTAAATCAGGCCTGATGACTCTCAGTCTATTCCACATAAAACATAGGTAATTTTTCCAAACAACTTGAAAAGAGGGGAAGAGTCTCTTGTAGTTATAGGTTAATAGCTACTTGATGCAGGATGGAACACATGCACTCTTCTGTTACTCTTGATTCCAGGTGAAAAGAGAAATATCAACGTGACACTTAGTTAAGAAGACAATAGATGAAACAAATCAATAAAGAAATTCAAACCTTTGGTTTCTATTTGCCAAGAAGTCTTCTTTGGCTAAGATATCACCAAAGAGAGAATGTGGATTGGGAAATGTGATGGGCTGTGTCTCAAGAACAATGTAAGACATGAATGGTTTAAGCACTCATAGGCAATTTTGAGATCAAGGTGGAGCATCTCTGGATTATCTGGGGAAGGATGCAAGTTGTAGAGACTTCATAGTCTTTACCTGTGAATGAGGGATACATACTTCTGAGATTAGTGTCATTGAAGCATCAAAGACAGCATTTTGACAGATAGGTTTTTGAGTTGCATCAAAAAAAACAAAAAAACAAAAAAACAAAAAAAAAAACAAAAACCAGAATCTGATCATGTATCGAAACTCAACATTTGGGCAGCAGCTTAGGAATAATGATAATCCCTCATTCAAGGAGATATGGTACAAATATTTCATATGCATGCATGCATGGATTCTATGGCAATCCTCTCCAAAAAAAGTCCTTTACATTTTTCTAGATCTAGTCTTTCTTGGGGCAGAACATATCTGCTTTTTATCTGCTCATTTTCCTACCTGAAAAAGTCTCACCTTTCCCTGTTCATTTTCTGGAAAGTTTCTTATCTACAAATGTCTATGTTCCATAGTTTAGAGCAGTGATTCCCAAAGTGGGTGCCACTGCCCCCTGGTGGGTGCTGCAGAGATCCAGGAGGGCGGTGATGGCCACAGGTGCACTTGGGGGCAGTGAATAACTGTAAGGGGGCAGTGATAGTATGTGACGGGGGCGCTAAGTAATATTTTTTCTGGAAAGGGGCGGTAGGCCAAAAAAGTTTGGGAACCACTGGTTTAGAGGATAAGAGGGTACCAAGAATAATAGCTAGTGCCTCCTTGCCTCTGGCATTATAGATTGGAAACCAATCAGAAGGTCCTGAGCAACAATTTTCCTCTTCTATAAAATCATTGCCTTTAAGACATGTTGGTGATTTATCCTGATAGAGGAAGGATAGGACCCAGGCATTCTCTTACCAAAATAACTCGTGTCATATCCAGAGACCATCCTATTACATGAGAATAAGTTCAAAGAACTAGAGCTTGAAGAGACCTCAGTAGTTATTAAGTTCACTCTTCCCATTTTACATATGAAGAAACTGATGCCTGAGAAGGTTAAATGATTTTCCCAAAGTCACACAATTTGTAAGTGACAGATCTGGCATTCGATTTCAGGTCCTGTAACTCCAAGTTTAGCAGGAAAGTTTAGCATATTCTCCATGGCACCAGACTGGCCCCATCATTCTCCTCCATCCTTCTGCTATGCATCTAAGATCCCTACTCCGTGGTCCAGCAATGCCTCTCTTCTAAATGACATACAGATGGGTCCTTGTAATCTGTATGTGAGCATTGGCTTAAACTTCTCTTGCCATACTCCCCACCTCCACATCCTCATGCCCTCTGCTGTCTTAGGTTAGGCCTTCTTCCTTTCTTTACGTCCATTAAATGTACCCATAAATAAAAGCCTATTGTTTTAACTTTAGCATCACTACCTTTCTTCTTCCTCTGGAAAATATTCCAAGTCTCAAAGCAGTATCAATGGGCTGAGACAGAATTGTGAGAACCCTACCCCGCTCCCAACACACTGTCATCCAAGAAACTAACATATTTTTCAAGTGCCCACTATCTGTAGGGTTTGCTGGTATTACACTGACTGAGCACATTTATTTTTAAAAGTGTTTCATAGGCGACATCTCATTTAATCTTGCAACAACCCTTTGGGAAAGGGAAGATGAATATACATAATGGGCCCATTTTCAAAATGAGGACAGAGACTCAGAGAAATTAGGGGGTTTAACTCGGGTCATTCAGAAAGTAGATCATAAAAGTGGGTCTTGAATCCAGGTCTCCTGCCACCTATCTCAATGTTTTCTTGTGCCATCTCCCCCAGATTCACCATTACTTGTAACTGCTGATTCAGGAAGGAGACATTAAACCAACTTACTTGATTTCAGTTCATTTGGAAAACAACAGCCTTTCAAAGACTTCAGAGCTGGAGTTTGAAATAAAACAGTGCAACTTCCTCTTGTTCAATCAGTAGCATTTAACCAGACCCATTAAGATCTAACTGAGTATAGGAACTCAACTGCAGGAGAACAGTCTCCATCATTAGGTTCCAGCCACATCAGGTTTGAGAAGTGATTGTTAGGGGCTGATAGGTGGCTCAGTGGACTGAGAGTCAGGGCTGGAGATGGGAGGTCCTTGGTTCAAATCTAGCCTTAGACACTTCCTAGCTCTGTAACCCTGGGCAAGTCACTTAACCCCAGTTGCCTCACCCTAACTTCTATTCTACCTTGGAACTGAAACTAGATATAAATTCTAAGAAGGAAGATAAGGGTTTAAATGAAGAGAGGGAGAAATTTATAATCATCTTTATCATATTTTTGAGAAATTTGAAGATTAAAATTAGATTTGAAAATAATGTGATATGCCATTTAATATGAGTTATATCCCTTCCAACTTAGCCCAGTGCCTTGCAGTTAGTAGACATTCAGTGAATGCTTCCTTATAAGTATAATTCCAGATTGATTTGAACGGAGTCTTAAAGGCACACTAAAATGGCTAGGCTTGAAATCATCTAACCCAGATAATAGCAGCTGAAGAATGCTATAATTGAATACATTGCTGCAAGTCATATTTCCAGGATGCATAAAATAGTTGTACATTTTTAAGAATCCAAGGCATTCCTTTTTCAGTCACTTTTTATTTATTTATAATTTTTACATTGCCTGCTTCTAAAAAAGAGAATATATGGCATCTTTCCACTCAATGAAAATATTCCTCAGAGATATCTCTAGTTCATTCATTCTAAAACCTTTGTTAAATGCTTTCTGTGTAGAGCACACTGTCCTAGGTGCTGAAGGGAATAGGAAAACGAGGTCCAGAGGATTCTTGCCCTAAAGTGCAGTAATAATGGATCATAGTGCTTTCTTTTTATGGATGGGCTCATTTAATCTTTACAATGTCACTGTGAGCTACATACTATTATCTACATTTTTCAAATGAGGAAATTGAATTTGAGAGATTAAAAAACTTGCCCAGAGTCATAAGACTACTGAATGTTTGAAGCAGGATCTGATCTTGAATCATTCTGACTCTAAGTCTAGAACCTGATCAACCATGCCACCTAGATATCCCATAAGCAGATAAGGAACACACACACACACACACACACACACACACACACACACACACACACACACACACACGGTAATAGAAAATAAGAATGTGAATGAGGAGCCAAGAGGTTATAAATTAGCCATCAACTTCACCTACTAATTCTGTTACCTTGAGAATTGCATTACAAGTTCAAATGCATTACAAGAATTACATTACAAAGAGTGAAGACAATTCATTAACTACTATAGCATCTTGGTGAAGGTCAAACACAGTGAACCCTTATTGGCTCCTTTGTTAAAGTCAGTGCTATATATCAGAAAGAGTCATGAGTTGGAATTCAAAGAAGACCTGGATTGAAATTGTCAGTCTAACACTTATTAGCTATGGGACCACGGGCAGGTTACTTCATCTTTCTTAGCTCAATTTCCTGACATAACGATAATAAGATATGTAGTCACTATCTTAGATTATCATTGGGAGAACAGCAGAATCTTAGAAATTAAAGAGAACTTAGACTCAGCTCATAATTGACCATGTATTCCCCCAAGAGATCCCCTCAAAGTAAACATCAACTTTTGCTTTGAGACATCAAATATAGGGGAACCCACTTCCTCCTCAGGCAGCCTATTCCATTCTGGAATAGTTCATTTGGGCATTTTTCCCCTATATCAGTCTTACAAATGTCTCTTTATAACTACACATACGCACACACACATATTCATCTCGAATCTGGTTCTACCCCATTTCACCAAGCAGGAAAAAAGTTAGATCTGTATTCCACATAGCAGCTATTCAAAAACTTGAAGCCAGAATTTATGATCACTCCATCAGTCTTCTCTTCTCCAGTCCAACAACCACTAGTTCGATTACTAATCCTTACATGGAATGAATTTGAGTCACTTCACCATTCTGACTGCCTGTTTCTATATTAAATGAATCACTGTATGGAAAATTCTTTTTAAACATACAAATCTCTGTGGATGCCAGTTATTACAGACCCCTTGCTTACTAAAGCATATAACCAATTAACCTGGATCAGCTCAGATGTTTCCACTGGTCCTGAGGAATCTATTTCTCCAGGGTGGGGCTGGAGAATGGGGGCGGGGGGAGGACTTTTACATTTGCTACAAAAAAAAGGAGGGAAAAATATCTGTCACAAAAGTCAAATGTGTTCCCAGATCCCTAATTTTATTAGTGATGCTTAATATTTAAAATGACTGCTTTGATTTTGTTCTCGTTAGTGTTCAAAGAACCCCTTGTAGGGCTGTCATGTGGTTCTAGAAATCATTGCATCATTCTTTGCTGCTAAAATAAAACTCTCAGGATATTGCAGTGTAATGAAAGATCCTTTAACAAATCCAGATCTACAAGTATTTATTGAGCGCCTACCATATGCTATTAAAAATCCTGGGGACACAACAAAATTTTAACAGTCCCTGCCTTCAACATACATTCTAATGGAAGGAGGGATACAAATAATATACATAATAATATTCAAGATACATTGAATGCAGGTTAACCTGAGGAGGAAGATGGAACCAACAAATCCAGGATGCAAAAGTAAGTGTTACCTCAGGTGAGTTCTTAATATAAGGATTTTGAGAAACAGAAATTATAAAGGAGTGATTCCCACCATTGGGTATAGCTCATGTCAATGCATGGAGACCAAATATGGAGTAGCCATGAAGGGAACGAGCAATGGCCAAGTTCGACAGGGATTTAGAGATTCTGAAAAGCTGTAGTATGAAATTAGGCTAAAAAGAGAGGTGAGAACTAGTTTCCATTCAATGGTCCATCTACATACCTTCTTTAATTAGAAACTTTCCTAATTCCCTTCATTATTCATTGCTACCTTCCTCTTCAAATTTTTACCAAGATACCTATCTTGACATATTTGGTCAAGTATGGTAGAATGTAAAAGCCCTGAAGATAGGAATTGTTTTGGTGTTTTTGACTTTGTATTCCCTGTGCCTAGTGCAGTGCCTTTTAGAGTTGCTGCTTAATTAATGCCAGGTGGATTGGATGAAGGGATCTTAAAGCTATCATGATATATTTTGTATTCTATCATAGTAAAAATAGGGAGTTACGTAAAAAATTTGAACAGAAGAGTGCTTTAAGTCCATGTCCTAGGATAGACTTTTTTTAGTGTGTCTTTGTATCCTTCACACTTTGTTCAGTGCCTAAAACATAATACATGCTCTCTCTCTCTCTCTCTCTCTCTCTCTCTCTCTCTCTCTCTCTCTCTATATATATATATATATATATATATATATATATATATATATATATTTATATGTGTGTGTATGTATAAATTGAATCTTAGACTATAAGATTCAAGAGGATCATAAAGATTATCTAATCCAGTCCTCTCATTTTATATATGAGTACAATGAGGCATGGAATGGAATGATGACATGTCCAAGCACACACTTAGTGAGTATCAGAATGATGAATGAAATTACTCAACACCAGAAAATCCTTTATTGAAGTTAATGGCTTCTGTGCATTTGGGCATCAACAGTTGTTTACTACATTTCCCCAACAACTTAATGATGTGAAGTTCTGAATGGGCATTAATATAAAAAATCCTCAGCACTTCTGATTTTCTCCCAGACTTTTAGCCTGACTAGTCTTGAAGGGGGTGTAAAGTGTATGGATCTTCTGATTAGAAGATGAAATGGTTAATTCCCCCTAGGAGCTAACTTCAGACTCAAGTCACTTGGATTCACTGGGTTTTATACTTTCTTTCTCTGAAAGATAAGATACGAGAAACCATAAAAGTCTTATTCATTTGGTTACATTGGGGATTGGGAAGGAAATGAAAGAGGAAGGTATAGGAAAGGCACCAATTCCTAGAGTATATTTGAAAACACAAACAACCAGTATGAAAACTTACACAAGTAGTTTCTTTTGATTAGTTGCTAATTCAGTTTACAAGCATAATTGTTTACCATGTGCCAGTGCTTTTTTTTTTAAAGCACAATGGAAATTTATTGATTTACAGAGGAGAACATTGGTACAATATTCCCTTTCTGGTGGAAAAGTCCTAGAAATACCACATTACAGATCAGAAGATTGCTTAGTGAATGAAAAATTGGAGTAAAGGAAGTTGGATAGTCTTAAAAGTTATTTTCATCGAGTTAAGAAAACCCAGTAAGGCAACCTTTTTGACCTCCATGTTGTTTCTCTTAGAACAACCAGGATTAGTTGCCTGATCCTATCCTGAACAGTGCTAGGAACAAATTCCCACCCTACTTTTTCTAGATTCTATTGCAGACCACCAATATTCTGTTTGTACTTTTCATCATAATCACTGGAAATATGAAAAAGAACCAAAACAGCTCCTATCCTTAAGGAATTCTCAATTTAATTTGAGACAACATGTAAATAACTGAGTAAATATGCTACAAAAATCTTTTCTTCAGTTTCCTGATTTTTTTTTCTAAAATATGGCTGCATTGGTTTTGTTTGTGCAAAAACTTTTAAAAATAACCAGAATTATCCATTTTCCTTCCAATGATCTTCCTTATCTTTTCTTTGATATAAATTCTTTCCATATTCACAGAACTGACAAGCAAACTTTTCTGTTCTCCCCGATTTGCTTATATCACTCTTTATATCTAAATCATGTACCTACTCTGACCTTATCATGACAAATCATCTGATATGGTGACTTAAATCTAGTTTCTGCTAAACAGCATTCTAGTTTCCCAGTAATTTTTGTCAAATGGTGAGTTCTTGCCCCAAAGCTTGGATCTCTGAGTTTATCAAACACTGAATTACTATGGTCATTTACCACTATGTATTGTGTACCTAATCTAGTCCTCTGATCCACCATTTTATTTCTTGGTCAGTACCAGATTGTCTTCACATTTCGTTGTCGTCATTTGGTCATTTTCAATTATGTTCAACCCATTTAGAGTTTTCTTGGCAAAGATACTGGAGTGGTTTGCCATTTGTTTCTCCACCTCATTTGGTAGATGGGGAAACTGAGACAAACAGCATTAAGCGGCTTGCCCAGGATCACACAGCTAGTAAGTGTCTGAGACCATTTTTGAACTCAGGAAAATGAGTCTTCCTGACTTCAGCCCCAGCACTCTATCCACTGCACCACCTACCCATTCTTTCATGATCACTGCTTTGTAACATAGCTTGAAATCTGATGCTTTGAGTCCTGGGGTGCATTTTGATGTTGAATTTCTACGTACCAGATATTTTGGATAGTGGACATTACAAGGTACTGGGGAAACAGATACAAGACCAAACCAGGGAAAGACATAATGTGGGAGCAGGATGGGGAAAGGAAAAGAAAGAGAGAGAAGAAAATGGAGGAGAAAAGGAGTGGGGTGGGAGGAGAGAAACAGAGAAACAGATAGAAACAGAGAGGCAGAGAGAGAGAGAGAGAAGAGAGGGAATGAGAGGGGTGAATTAAATTGTCCGCTATCCATAATGATGATCTTGAAGTGATGATGAACTTTTCAACTTCATTTCAAGTTCAGCCTATAACTTCCATTTCTGAAATTTGAATTGATGTCCAAGCCAATGACTCTTTAGAACATAGTATCATAGATCTATACCTAGAAGGGACCTTAAAATTAATATAGATCAATCATGTCATTTTAGAGATGAGAAAACCAAGGCATAGAGAAGCTATGGGACTTGTCTAAGGTTGTATACATAATAAACAACTGAAATGGAATTCCAACCCAGATCCTCTAGTCTTTGAATTCACTAATCTATCTACTATATCACACTGCCTCTAATGAAGTGTCTTGTATGTGCTAGGCAAGCACAGTGAATGAATAAATTTTCTTTGGGTTGGACACATAAATAATGGAGTCAACTTTTATGGTGAACAATTAGTAATAATGAATAGTCCTAAATAAAAATTAATATATTTTTTTCTAGTCCAACTTTTCTATTCAGGAATTTTATGAGAACTATGATCTCCATAGAATAACTATCAATATACAGTTGAGCACCAGATTTTAAAATATGAGAAAACAATTACTTCTTTTATTTAATCTATATATTCTGACAATAAAACCATCAGCCTCTTGTGCTGATCACTCTCAGGCCCAAAGCCAAATACTAACTTGCCTTCAAGGTCTCATTTCTATATGAAACTTTGCATTTCTTCACCTTGCACTAAGCAATTAAGTACAAGAATGCTGCCTTCCTTAATCATTTTTGTAGCTCTCCAAGTACCCAGTCCAGAAACTTTTGAATAATAGAATAGAGCAACTTTAAGGTTTACACAGCATTTTCCTTACAACCACCATATGAAGAAAATAAGACCATTATTATGCAAATCATAGAGCTGAGCAAAATAAGGCTCAGAGAAGTCATTTGGTTTGCATAGGGTCTCACAGTGTCAGCAAGGATTCTAACCTAGGTCTCCTACCTTCAGGACTAACCTCTTTTCCTTCTTTCATTGACAATGCCCTGCCCCTAAATAAATTGATTTCTCATTAATCATGCTATTCTCATTCAAATATTTGAAAGAGAATTTCCACAATAAAATTAGTACACACACACACACACACACACACACACACACTCACACACGCCCTAGGATTGTTTAGGATTCAATGTAATTCCATTCAGCGTGCATTTATCAAGTGCCTATGCCAGCCACTATGCTGGATACCAGTGATAGAAAGACAAAAGTGAGATATTCCCGGCCCTCTGGGAGCTTACATTCTTCTGGGACAAAACAAGGTGTGCCTAGTTACATATATACAAAATACATTTATTATACAAAATAAATTGAGAATGAGAAAAGGGAGCAATAAGGGCTGTCAAAGAGAGAGGAAGCTCCTACATTCTGTGAAACTATGCATGTGGAGAGGATTACAGAATCACAACAATTGGAGTGTTGGAAGAGAACTCATCAGTCATCTGGTCCAAAACATACAAGAAAGGAATTCTCCCCTATAACATATCTCCTAGGTGGTCATCCCACCCAATCTTTGTTTGAAGATCTCCAGGGAGGGAAAGGGACCTCCTCTTGGTGAGGCTGCCCATTCCACTTTTGGATAGCTCCCACCGGCAGTTGTTTTGGTTCTGATTTTCCTGACATTGTGCCTAAATTGATCTTTTGCACTTTTACTCATTATTCTTGGTTCTACTCTCTAAGGACAAACACAAACTCTCCTATGCATGACATCTTTTCATACACTCAAAATCAGCTATCTTATTCCCTCCCTGCCCCACCCACTGCTCGCCTTCCATTCTCCAGGTTAAACTTGCATAGTTCCTTCAACCCTTCCTCCTAACAGTTTAGACTTTGTGAGGTCACTCTCCTGGCTGCCTTGTCTAGACTAACTTAGACTCTTGGGAAATATCTAATAAAACAAGTAGGAACCACCCACAGGTACCTGCGCCTTCAACAGTACATGTTTATGACAGCTCAGGGTATGGGAGACTTTCCTTGTACTCCATGCTGGGACTAGCAGGAAACACACCTGGCTTTAAAGCGTCAAAATCCAAAAATGGACTTTGCTCCTCTATCCAGTTTCTCCCTCGAGGTGTGTTTGCCTAACTGGGACACTGGAAATGCAGAAGTTGGTCCTGATGACTACAGGGGAAGGTATGATGATCCTTGGGTGAACTGGCCTCATTTCCCTCAAGATCTCAGCACCCATGAAGGACTTTACTAAAGAGTCAAGAAGGTACCTTGCTCTGAGGTAGGAATACAAAATATATATATATATATAAAACCAACTTTACTTAAATTTGGAGAAACCATTTGTTTCCCAAGATAATACTTTTATCCAAAACTATAATTAAAAATTATGCCTAGAAAAAAATTATGAGGGAAGGAGAGAATAATTTCAGGTTAGAAGATAGCCCAGCCTCACTGAAAGAGGGGCTAGCTCATCCTCCAGAGAACCTGACTTGTACATTTGGTTGGGAAGTTGGGCCTTGGGCAAGGGATGCCTTAGGTTCATAAATTTCAAGTTAGAAAGGACCGTAGAGGGAAAAGAGTCTAAATATCTCATTTTATGAATGTAAAAACATCAGAAAGGCCCAGGGGGATTAAATCTTTCCAGGGATTTTACAGATAGCAAGTTGCAGAGCCAAAATTTCAACTCAGGTCCTGGGAGTCTAAGTTCAGCATTCTTTCCACTATATGATGCTGCCTCTTTAGTGACAGGGGAGCTTAAGGATGAAGCTTAGGGTCGGTGAGGGAATGGGGTCATATCTCCAGGAAATGGCATGGTGCAAAGCATCTTGCAATCAAGGCAAGAAGAAACATTCTCCCTTTAAGTGGAAGAAGCATGATCTCTAGAGAGAACCTGTACTCTCTCAGACATGTATGTGCTCTGAGACAAAGTCCCACATCTCCCATTCTAGTTATTTTTCTTTACCCAGAATCCTTACTATCTCTTCATTGGTTTAGTCCACCTCACTTTCTTGCTCATGCCCATCCCATTTGGTTTACAGGACACGCTGTCCATTTATTTTCATGGTTGCCATTTTCCTAATACAATTTAAAATAGCAGCAATAAAAATGAAACTCTATTCCTGTTATATGGTCCCTTAAAAGCTGGGGTTAAACTCTGAATGAGTAATGACTGCATAGAGGCCAGAGTTATAATAAAATACGCAAAAAGGAAAGGGGCCCTACATGAAAAGACAGCGTTTTTACATTTCCCACTCTGAGAGACAATAGGTTCCAGTGGAAAGAAGGGAGTCACAGGAACCTATGTTTGGATCCTATCTCTGACACTATTGGCTATATGGCCCGAGGCAAGTCATTTAATGCCTCACAATGCCTCAGGAAAATTTCTATAATGGTAAGTTGAGCTAATGAGGGAGTCTCTAAAGCACTCATCTTCTCAGGTATGAAACCACTGATATGAGTAAATAAGTAAATAGGTAAATAAGTAGATAAAAGAAGAATTGTTAACTTTATCTTCCTGGGAATTCATTCATTGTTTCAGTGAATATTTATTCATGAATGATCTACCCTTTGCAAAGCCCAGTGGCAGCCCCTGGAAGAAGCACAAAGTTTATTTCTGTTGGGTGTGATGCTCTGGAATTATCTCTTTTTATTTTTTAATAAAGAGAATAATTTTCTTCATGGGATTTTCAGTCTAAATTTGGACTGGCCTTCACATTCCAGCTCATCCAATTCTCTCATTTTCGAGTTCAGGAAACAGGAGAGTAGTCATACTATTAACATCAGTGAATTGGCCAAAAGGTTCTGTCTCTTTGCCTCGGCCTCTGAGGATCCCTAACTCCCTTCAAAGCATATCAAATTCCTCCCAAATCTGTTCTGATGGTCCCATTTGGTAGCGATCTGGTTTCTTGAAACCGATCGATCAAAAGGCATTTCTTAAGTCTTAGCCATTACGCTAAGCTTAAACCTACTGAGAATGTCAAATCACTTTTTTGATGATTTCAAATATATTTTATGCTTACTTATCTGTTAATATGTCATAATCTTGTCAATCAAATATAAGGTCCTTGAAGGCATTTTCTCTCTGTTTATCTGGAATCCTAGCACACAGGATGTGCTCAACAAATGTTTGTTGCACTGGACTCCCTCTGGGTGGAGTCTTTTAAAAATGGGAACCCCCTTTAACACCAGAACATGTCAAGGAGCCCCATGGGATAGGATCTGCGGACTGAGAAAATACATGATAGTACGAGGCTACTCTGAATTCCATGATGGCTTTAAGTGTACTTTGTTCATCACAATTGCACCTACGTATGTTTGGAGAATAGAAATGCAGGCGTAGCTAAGACGTAATTGTTCAATCAATATCAGGAATGTTTGCTGATTGATTATTTTGAGCCATGCTGCCTATTTTGCCAGAACTAAATAAAGCTCATACTGCCACTGCTTGGACTTCTTGGGAGAGATGCTATTTAGGATTGGCAAAATGGCACCCCGTGGAACCTTTGCCAAAGTAGATTTTATTGCCCTCCGTGGAGTCAGAGTCATCACAGAAATCATTAGTGGAGGCGAGGAGCAACGTTTTACAGTAGAGAGGGTCTGCCATTTAGAATCAGAGGCCTGGGTTCGAATATCAACACCGGTGCTTAGTAATGGTGGAAACTTGGGTAACTCACCTCACCTCTCTAGGCTTCAGGAGTCTCATCTGTAAAACGAGGGGCTTGGGCCAAAATAATCACTAACAACCCTTTGAGATTTGGATCGGTGAGTCTATGATCCTCAGGAAGTTTGCTTTCTCCTTGGGAGAAATAACATGCACAGTAGTCAATGCAAATGATATGGAAAGTAGTTTGGGGGGAGGCTTGCCCACGAAATGTATGAAAAGGCAAAGGAATTCAAAGAACAATATTGTTCTTAGCAGTGTCTGCTCCTCATCCGAGCATTCTGCTCAGAGCACAGTGTGAGCAGAACATTACAGAAGGTAATTTTGCTGGTTTTGTCCACTTCTGAAGTCATTTTTCTTTTTCTTTTTTTTAAACCCTCACCTTCCATCTTAGAGTCAATACCGTGCATTGGCTCCAAGGCAGAAGAGTGGAAAGGGTGGGCAATGAGGATCAAGTGACTTGCCCAAGGTCTGGGAAGTGTCTGAGGCCAGATTTGAACCTAGGACCTCTCATCTCTAGGCCTGGCTCTCAATCCTCTGAGCTACCCAGCTGCCCAACTCCATTTGTCTTTATAAAAAATGACATGCTTATTTTCCATCTTAGAGTCAATACATAGTATTGACTCTAAGGCAGAAGAGTAGTAAAGGCTAGAGAATTGGGGGTTAAGTGACTTGCCCAGGGTCACATAGCTTCCTAGTGTCTGAGGCCAGATTTGAACCCAGGACCTCCCATCTCTAAGCCTGGATCTCCATCCACTGAGCTACCCAGCTGCCCCCTGAAGTCATTTTTCATATGCATGTATGATTGTAGAGATGTGTATTTATAGATGTGTTTGTCTACATATATACATACATACATCTTCCCCATTGGATCGTGAGCTTCTTGAGGGCAGGGACAGTCAGTCTTCTGCTTTTCCTTGAATCCTCAGTGGCAGCACAGTGTCTGGCTTCTAGCAGATGTTTAATGATTTTTTAATTGAATATATGCATGCAAATATATATATGTATACATGCATGTACATATATGTCCATATATGTAATATAGAAAATAGCAGGGCTATAAAAATCTAGCCATTCATTATCAAGCGCTCTAAAGAAGCCACGGTCTCTATAGACAGGCTGCCTTTGGGTACTAACTCATTGCACAGGGATTCATTTAAAACAAGAAATGCAGTGGACTTCCGGTTTGTGACAGCATCTCCTATCAATTGTTCACATCAATGGGAGAATATTGACATTACAAAGATGATGATGGGAAAATTGAAAAGAAGGCAGGCATCATTTCCCCAATACAATAATAGCTCCTTCTCCTCTTTTTCAATTCTGGGCTCTCACTATGTGGATCTACCCTAAGCATAAGAACTGATGAGTTCACTCAAGAGTTGAGCCTTACAGCTACAGGAAATAACTTAAGAACTATTCCCTTGGTGGGGTTATATAATTGTGAAATTTGAAACATCTTAGGATTTAAGGTTGTGGGCATCCAAAGGCTAATGAAGAGATAATGCAATGTGCATGCAGTAGGGAAAGGCAATAGCCTTGTAATTTCATTGATGCAAAGAATTTCCAGGTGAGAAAACTCCCCTTGCAAAACACTTCAACACTTCCTCTGCAATTTATAATCTTAAAACATTTTCTAAAATGCCCTTTAATTAGGGAATGACAATGCAATAATCCAGGACAATTCTGAGGAGAAAGAACCCTATTCACATCCAGAGAAAGAACTGTGGGAACAGAAATACAAAAGAAAAACAACTGCTTGATCACATGGGTCAATGGGGATGTGATTGTGGATGTGGACTCTAAGCGATCACCCTAGTGCAAATATTAATAATATGGAAATAGGTCTTGATCAATGACAAATGTACAACCCAGTGTAATTGCTCATTAGCTGGGAGGTGGGGTGGAAGGAGAGGAGAGAAAGAACATGAATCATGTAACTATGAGAAAATATTCTAAATTAATCAATTAAATTAATTTTTTCAAATCACAAAAAAATTAAGGAATGACTGAACAAATCATGATGTATGAATATGGAACGCTATTATTCTGTAAGAAAAGAAGGGGATAGCTTCAAAGAAACTTAGAGAGACATATGAAGTGATGCAGAAGAAATTGAGCAGAACAGAAAAATTTATGCAAAAACACCACCACTCTAAAGAGAAATAGTTGAGAAAGACTGAAAATCTCTGATGAAAACAATGACCAACCATGATCTTAGAGGATCCATGATGAAATCTGCTTCCAAACTTCTGACCATGAGGTGATGGACTCAGGAGGCAAATTTAGACATGGTTTACATCGCCACAACAGAAATTAGCTTTGCTAGACTACTCTTGAGTGTTACAAGGGGTTTTCCCAATGGGAGAAGTGAGTGGGAGAAAATAAATTTTTGATTACTTAAAAATATTTTTTAATTTTTAAAATATGTTTTCATGTTTACATATTTCATTTTCTTTCCCTCCCCTTTTTCCTACTCCCTCCCAAATCCAACTAGTACTTCCACTAGGTTATAAAAATGTTATCACTTATACCTATTTCCATATTATTCATTTTTGCAATAGAGCAATCTTTTAAAACCAAAACCCCAAATCATATAGCCATACAAACAAATGATAAGTAATTTGTTTTCCTTCTGTGTTTCTACTCCCACAATTCTTTCTCTTGATGTGGATAGCATTCTTTCTCATAGGTCCCTTGGGATTGTCTTGTATTAGCAAAGTCCATTACATTGTATTGTTACACAATGTTTCACTTTCTGTGTACAATGTTCTCTTGGTTCTGCTCATTTCACTCCACATCAGTTCCTGGAGGTTCTTCAAATTCATATAGAAATCCTCCAGATCATCATTTCTTACAGCAGTGTTCTGTCACCATCATATACCATAATTTATTCAACCATTCCCCAATCAAGGGGCACCCCTTCATTTTCCTTTTTTTTTTTTTTTTTTTTTTTTTGCCACCACAAAGAGCATGGCTAAGAATACTTTTGTACAAATATTTTTCATTATTATCACTTTAGGATACAAACCCAGTAGTGGTATGGATGGATCAAAGGGCAGGCATTCTTTTAAAGCCCTTTGGGCATAGTTCCAGACTGCCTTCCAGAATGGTTAGGTCAGCTCACAACTCTACCAGCAATGCATTAGTGTCCCAATTTTGCCATGACCCTTCCAACATTTTTATTTTTCCTTTACTGTCATATTGGCCAATCTGCTAGGCGTGAGGTGGTACCTCAGCATTGTTTTTATTTGCATTTCTCTAATTATGAGAGATTTAGAGCACTTTTTCATGTGATTATTGATAGTTTTGATTTCTTTATCTGAAAACTGCCTATTCGTGTCCCTTGACCTTTGTTAATTGGGGAATGGCTTGATTTTTTTGTACAATTGACTTAGCTTTTCATAAATTTGAGTAATTAGACCTTTGTCAGAGGTTTTTATAATAAAAAAAAATTTCCCCAATTTGTTGCTTCCCTTCTAATTTTGGTTGCATTGGTTTTGTTTGTACAAAGCCTTTTTAATTTTATGTAATCAAAATTATTCATTTTATATTTTGTAATGTTCTCTAATTCTTGCTTGGTCTTAAATTCTTTCATTTCCCATAGATCTGACAGGGGTACTATTCTATGTTCACCTAATTTAGTTATAATTTCCCTCTTTATAAAAAATAAAAATTTTTAAAGGAGTATAGTAAATAATTTAAACAATAAAGTTGCCTTGAGTTCTGAGAGGTTAACGTACTTACTAAACATTACACTGCCAGTATATTTCAAAAGTAAGACTGGAACACAAGTCTTCCTGGCTTTGGAGGCAGTCCTGTAAGTTGGGTGCAGAGAATTTCCAATGACAATATCTACTGGGAAGCAAATGGTTATCATCCAGGAAATGTGTAATCACAAAAGGAAGTATGCATGTACGCATCCAGAGCAAGGGAGAACAGGTCTACAGCCTTGAGGACTGGGCTGATCTCCAAAAAATATATTAAAGAACTTCTAGAGTTGGCTTCCATTACATGGAGGAGATAAGACTTTCACAGGAATATATGGGCATTGGTAGATATATTGTGGGTTAAATGATATATGGATATTTGGACACAAAATGGATGGAAGACCTACATGGATGAGATCCTGACTGCATTAAGTTTTAAAGTCTTGAATTATGACTCAACAAATCAGGATGTCCTAAGCTTCCAGTGTAAGCTCAGCATTGTGTTACCTGCTCCTTTCAAGTACAATAATGGGCATAGAATTATAGGGCACCTGAAGAGGCCATGATTTCATTCTGCCTCTGCTCTCTTCCTTTTTCATCCTTGAACATACTTTTGGCACTGGGTCAGCTCATGATCGAACCATTTCTAGCAGATGTTCCCTCTATTAAATTTAAAGTACCTTGGAAGGGCCTCCTCATATCCATTTTTGCGACTGAGCTCTGACTTTCTGATTTCCCTTGTTTTCTGCTAGGCCAATCTTTCCACTTTTGACAATGCCTCTTCTCCTCCTGCCTCTTGCATTTTGCCAGTTAACAATGAATCAGTCCCCCTCACTTTCCACCCACTTGGAGCACCTGATTTTTTTTTTTATCTTTTTGATGCAAATATACTGGATTTCTAATAAGGTGCTTTAAATGAGGTTTCCTGAGACTTACCCAAAAAATAGCTTTTCCTTTTTATCTTTTAATGACATTTTGATACCACGTCCTTTGGTAAAACTGAATAGCTAAGAGAAGGACATTGATGACAAAATGTTGACCATCCTTATGCTAGTATCAGTGTAAGATAATAATTGATCTACAATCCTACTCCCACCAGATTCTGAGTCAGCTATCAGATATTCACTTTTCTTCTATATGCCAGGGTTTCCTATCTTTCTAAGTGGCAACGTGACTGTGGAAATGAGACACAAGCCAAAGTTCTTTGGTTTTTGCCATTGCCATCAGCATAGGAGTAGGAGTAGAGGCAGAAGACAGTAACAATGATCAGTCTCCAGGCATTCTCAAGGTAGGCTAAGTGGAAGACTAGAGAGTACAGGAGAGGAACGCATGGAAGTTGGTCATCAAACCATCCAGAGTAAAAAGAGGGGTGTAAAGAAGAAAAGGCTTAGTGAGAGTGGAGAAGCATATTATATTTTATATCAGTATTCAAGTACTTGAAGGACTATAATGAAAAAGAAAGATTAGACTTCTTTTTGGCCCCAGGGAGCAGAATCTGAAGCAAGATCTTTCTTATATATTTATTTTGGGAAACTTTATTTATTTTTTCAGTTACATGTAGAGACAATTTTTGATTTTTTAGAATTCTGATTTTCTTCCCTCCTCTCTTCCTCCTTCCCTCGCCCAGGTGATAAATAGTCTGATATAGGTTTTACCAGTACATTCATATAATGCAAATTTCCTTATTACTCATGTCATGGTAGAAGACACAAATCACACATATAATAAAAATCTCATGGAGGAAATAAAGTGGAAGAGGGCATGCTTTGATCTGTACTCAGACTCCAACAGTTCCTTCTTTGCTTGTGGATAGCATTTTTGTCAAGAATACTTTGTGATTATCTTTTCTGATAATGGCTTAGTCCTTCACAGTTGAGCTTCATATAATATTTCTGTTACTGAATACATTGTTCTCCCGGCTCTGCTCACTTCATTTTGCATCAGTTCATATAAGTCTTTCCTGGTTTTTCTGAACTCATCCTGTTCATCATTTCTTATGGAACAATAATATTTCAGTACCACCATATACACCAACTTGTTCAGTCATTCCCCAAGTAATGGACAACTCCTCTCTTACTAATCTTTGTCACTACAAAAATAGCTGTTAAAAACATTTTTAAAAACAGGTAGGTCTTTTTCCCATATCTTTGATCTCTTTGGGATACAAACCCAGTAGTGGTATTGCTAGATCAAAGACCTTTTGGGCCTGGTTCCATATTGTTCTCCAAAATGGTTGTATCAATTCACCATTCCAACAGTGTATTAATATCCCACACACAAATTAGTGTGCTCGGGCACAACTTCTCTTGAACACCTCTTCTTCACTTTGTTCCATAATGTTGATCAAGAAGACCCATCCAAGTGCCTGGAAACCTCTAGTTGAGGTCCTTAACCATTTCTGGGGAACAGGGCATCATTTATATTCTCTATTTTCCCTTGTTCTCCCTCCCTGTATAATCCACCTCTTTCCCTGGTGATATTCTCTCCTTTATACCTTTCATGCCTCTTGGTCTCAGTGAATTAATGATGGTAAGGTATAAGCCCACTAATGCCCGCCATGTCTCTTTTCAGTCTTTTGCTTCCTTCATAAGGTGGATTCTTCAGAGAATGTGGCATTCTGTGATTCACAGCCATAGAGCATCCCTAGCAGAACATCAGGTATTATTTGGGAAATTGCCAAGCCCTTTACAGCCTTGTAATGTCTGAAGGTCTTAGAAAGGCATTAGATTCATTCTGCTTGACTGTAGGGGAAAGAACCAGGACCAAGATGTTGCAAAGAGACATCTTTTGGCTTTCTATAAAGAATTTATTTTTGAAAACTTTCCTCTGGTTAGACTCTTCATTAGTGGAATGGGTTACCCCCAATGGTTAATTATTTCTCATGACTTTGATCTTCAAGAAGAAATTGGATGACCTCCTATTGAGGATACCTTGTCAGATATGGATTTGGCAAACATCCACTGAGTTTTCTTCCCACCTTGATTCTTATGATTCTGTGAAATACCATCCTTCGGGGGTTTTCTTGGCAAAGCTACTAGAGGGATTTTCCATTCCTTATCCAACTCATTTGATAGATAAGGCAACTGAGACAAATGTGGTAAGTGACTTGCCCAGTATCCTACAGCTAGTAAGTGACTAAGGCTGAATTTTAACTGGGGTCTTCCTGACTCCGGGCCTGAGGCTCTGCCCATTGTACCACCTAGTAGGAAATTAGCTATGTTGAAACTCTATTCTTTAGGCTCTGAAGAGACCACCATGGAAAGAAATGACTACACATTTCTGTAGATCAACTCTCCTCCAAACAGGCTCCTGGTTAAAGCATGTCAACAATTATGTTGACCTTATAGCCGTAAGGAAGCTAGGTAGTATATAGTAGATAGAACGTTAGACGGAGAGCTAGGCAGACCTGAGTTCAACTCCTGTCTCAGACATTATTAATTAGCTATATAACTCTGAGCAAGTTATTCTATTTCACTTGACCTCCATTTCATCATCTATAAAATGAGTATAAAACAAGCACCTACTTCCCAGACCTGTGAGGAACAATAGAAAAATATTATTTAAATCTTTGCAAACATTAAAGGGCTAATAAATTCTAGCTCTTATTTTTATTTTTGAGATTAAAAACAAAGGTCTATGAATGATCTACAAATACTACAAACAAAATGATATACAGTGAGAAGGAAAGAAGGGAATAAGCATTTATTAACATCTACTATGTACTAGGCCAGTGATGGCAAACCTATGGCATGGATGCCAAAGATGGGATGCAGAGCAATCTTTGTGGGCAGGTTGGCCACCCTCCCCCAAAATCCCCCTCCCATCCAGAGTTTGTTACTAGAAAGGCAGAGGGAGTCAGACAGAGTTGCTCCCTTCCTCCTCTCCATCATGCCTGATGACATTTTTTCATCCCCCACCTCTCTGCCCACCAGCCCAATGGGAGCTCGTAGAGGGTAAGGTGGGTATCTCACAGATGGCAAAGCTGGAGGGGAGCAGAGCACTCAGGCCACTCCCCTTCTCCTTTCCACATGGGCCTCTCATCACCCACCCCTCTGCCTAGTAGCCCAATGAGAGTATTTCCTCCCTCCCTTGTCTGGGGTAAGGGGGTGTGGGATTGGCACAGCACTTGGTCTCTGGTGGGGGACTGGCACAGCACTCAGATTAGGGGGTGGGGTGGAGGCAGGGCCTGGCAACCCATCTCTAAAAGGTTCACCATCACCATTCTAGGCACTGTGTTAAGTTCTTTATAAATATTTCACTTGATCTTCATGACAATCCTAGATAGATGGTGCTATCATTATCTCCATTTTACAGATGAGGAAAGTGGGGAAGATGGGGTTAAGTAACTTTCCCAGGATCATACAGTTAGTGTTTGAGACTGAGTTTGAACTTACATTTTCCTGATTACATACTTAGCACTCTATCTTTTGTGCCATCTAGATGCCTCTAGGCAAAATGGTGTTCTTGAAAAGCATAGGAGACTTAGTAGACTTGGGTTCAAATTCCACCTCTAATGCTTACTATTTTCATGACCTTGGGCAAGTTGCTTTTCCTCTATGTGCCTTAGTTTCCTCATCTGTGAAAAGGAAAGGTTGATTAGATGACCTCAGAGGTTTCTTCTGATTGTGAATATATCATATAAAAATCATAGTGCTAAGGATTCTGGATTGAGTGTCAATCCTAGTATATAACTATCTCTGAGGCTAGGTAAAAGATCATAGAGATTGCATTTTAGGATTAGCGAGTTAATATTAAAAGGGACAATTCAGTCCAACCATCTCATTTTTCATATGAAGAAACTAAGAGCGAAGAATGTCAAGTGACTTGCCCAGGGACACACAGATAATAATGACATATGGGATTTAAGCTTAGATTCCATGATTCCATCTTCAGTTTTGTTTTCACTATACTATTCTTCCTCTTCCAGAACCTTCTGTTCCCATTGAAAGATCAGGTCCTGCTTTATAGAATGTTTTCAGGTTCTATCATTTTGGTTGGATGACTCTTCACTTTCCCAAAAGAGTAGACTGATGACTCTGCCATGCCATCTAGTGTTAGGAGTTCATGTGATCATTAGAAATATTTGTAATTTTTTCAGAGTTGCTCCCCAAATCATTCCCAAGCATGAAATATGAGCTATATTGGGCTAATGAGGAAAAAGAATCAATGAGACTGGATCCCACTCATAGCAGTACAGGTAGTCACAGGCTCTTGAGACAGAAGTGTCTCACTTTTGACTTCAGTGGTCTTTTGAGCAATGTCATCTGCAATTGATAGGTTGGGTAACACTGATTATCTAATCAGTCTGTCAAAGAGATGCAGTACAGAATCCAGACCCAAAATGAAAGGACCAATGTTCCCGGCATCTGGATTTCCCATCCCCCATCATTATCATATTGGTGATTCCACTCCAAACATCTAAATAATATGATGAGTTCTGACTGAAAGCATACTACAGATGAACCAGAATTCACTTTGTTTCCATGTGTTTGAAATTTAATTAAAATCAATTTAATTTAACAAACATTTATTAAATGCCTACCCTGTGTAAGACAGCACTGTATTAAGTGCTAAGAGTACAAAAGTACCAAATAAAATACTTCTTGTACCCGGACTGCTTCCATTTCATTGAAAGGTGGAGAAGAAGACAAAAGAGAGGTAAATACAAGTACAAGGTAATTGGAGAGAATCTAAACAGATGGTAGAGATAAGGAAAAGCTTCATGGAGGAGGGGACACCTGACCTAAACTTTAAAGAGGCTAATGTGAATAATTGTTGGTATCCTGGATCTAGAATTAGAAGGAGCCTTAAAAGACATCCAGTTGATATCCTTGTTTTATAGATGGAGAAAATTAGTTTTAGGATAGTTAAATGATTTGCTCAAGACTGCAAAGGTATTTAATATTCTATATATAATTTGAATCCAGGTTCTCTGATTGCAGAGATAGTGTTGTTCCAACAGGACTATACTACTGCCCTGGAAAAACCATCTAGTTCAACCCATCATTTTTCACATGGGAAAACTAAGGCTCACAAACTTGACAATTTTGAACTCAATCCCTCAAATTCCAAATACACCTTTCTTTACACTTGCCTTCTAACTCCCAAAAATATGGCAGAGATTTCTGAGAAGCCATGACAAATATGAAATTCCCCACAGAAACATTCTTTTGAAAAACTTGAAATATTTATATTGATATATAAAATGTTCTTGAAGGGGGAAGCTGGGTAGCTCAGTGGATTGAGAGCCAGGCCTAGAGACGGGAGGTCCTAGGTTCAAATCTGACCTCAGACACTTCCAGCTGTATGACCCTGGGCAAGTCACTTAACCCCCATTGCCTAGCCCTTACCACTCTTCTGTCTTGGAACCATTACACAGTACTGATTCCAAGACGGAAGGTAAGGGTTTAAAAAAAATGTTCTTGATTGTTATTGCTTTTTAAAAGTTCTATTCCTCTGCACAATGGATTTCTGAATTGATGTTACAATTTTGTTATAATCTTAAATGTCAGAGAAGAGTTTAGATATTAAATTAAGGCTCTAGGGAAAGTGATTCACCTCCTCTAATGGGCCATTCAAGCATCAGACTAAGCCTTAATGATCAGTTTTGGTTCAGGAAATTTCTTGACATTTAGTTCAGCTGCTGTCCTTGAGAATATTGTCAGCAGTGAAACTGTTCAGAAAAAAACCAAACTGTAACTGGAACAGGTCAGTGGGGCTTGATCCCAAGGTTGGGGCTGGCATCGGTTGGAGGAAGGATGTTTCAGTCTCAGAGAGAGAAGCCATTGTAAGGTACAGCACCAGGCAATGGACCCACGTGTTGCTTCCTGACTTCCGTGGGTCCTTATAATCCTGTGGCAGAAACTCCAATCAAAAATCACTTCCCACCAAATCCCCCAGGGGCAAGGATTACACTATATTCTGATTCTCTATTCTACTTGTGCTGTTATCCCTAACTTTGACCTTCATCCCTGAGCCTGGACTTATTGCTTTGGGTTCATTTCTCTTATTTTCCTTTTTTTCTTTTAAAAGTCCTGTTTCTCCATTAAAATCCTACTATAGTATCTCATTATGGTATGGGGAATTTCAGAGCTAAAAAGAACCCCACAGACAATCTGAATCTAAAATAAAAATACCCTACGACATGCCTGTCAAGTGGCCAACAAACTTTTCCTGGAAGGTCTTCAGTGATGTCTTCTACCTCTCAAGGCAGCCTACCCCACTTTCAGGTGGCTTTGGTGGCTGGAAGCTTTCTCTTTCTATGGAACAAAAATGCCCTCTCTGTAACTTCTACCCATTGTTCTTCCATCTGGAGCCAAGAAGAACAAGACTCATCCTAGTTCCATTGGGTAGCCCATTCAACTCTTCATGACAACTATTATTCAGCTCTCCCATTTACTCTCAGCATGGCTAAATCTTTGTGCCTTTCTCAACCCTAGTTTCCATCACTGCAAAAAGATAATGTGTATATCAGAAAGACTATTGGAAATGTTGTCAAAGGACTTAAGCTCAAATCATATGTGACTATGTGATTTTTTAAAATTTCATTTTATTTTTTAGAAAAATTTTTTCCATGGTTCCATGATTCATGTTCTTGCTCTCTCTCCCCCTACCCACCAACCCCCCAGTAGTCAATACACATTTCCACTGGTTTCTTCTTGTGTCATTGATCAAGACCTATTTCCATATTGTTGATAATTGTTCTAGGGTGGTCATTAAGAGTTTACATCCTAATTGTGTCCACATCAACCCATGTGTTCAAGCAGTTGTTTTTCTTCTGTATTCCTGACTATGTGATTTTTGACTGATAATAATAAACATTTGTATAAATCTTTAAGATTTGAATATTCTACCTCTTTTTATGTTCACAATGATAGGTGGGTTCTTCCCAATTTACAGTTGAAGAAACTGAGTCTCCGAGAATTTTAGTGACTTCCCCAGGGTCACATAGGTAGGTAATGTTACATAGGTAGGAATTGAATTCCTGTAATTCCAATTTATTACCATTGCCCCATCTAGCTTTCATGTATTCTTCCCTTTTCTCTAACTATTCTACTATGTTTTCAATTCAAACTTTAAAATATGTCCTAGCCTTATTAAGAGGCATCAGAGCCTAATCAATATAAGGGATGTTGTGACAGCAGTGAGTAGAGACTTGGGTTCAAACCTTACCTCTGATACTCACTTGTGTTGTGACTCCAGGGAAATCACTACCCCTCTCTGCAAAATAATAATAATGCAAAGGCTTGCTGTGAGAAAGGCCTTTTGCAAACCTAGAGTAATTATAGTTCTTATTAAAATGTGCTATAGTTAGACTACGAAACTGAGACCTGGATCTTGGGTAAAGTCATTTTGAGAAAGTTAAGGAACATAATTGGTGGTGGGAAATGGAGAAAGAGGATGATAAAGATATGGTGGCAGTCATGGGGAGTGGGATTTGGTCCCATCCTTTAGAGACTCATTACATACATTATGAAAACAAAAAGAAGCAGATAAGATGAAAGGTGCATTCAGGAAACATTGGGATAGCCGAGTGTTCCAGTGGATAGAGAATTGGACCTAGAGTCAGGAAGACCTGAGTTTAAATTCAGCATCAGATGCTTACTAGCTGTGTGATCCTGGGAAAGATAGATTAGATAGATAGATAGATAGATAGATAGATAGATAGATAGATAGATAGATAGGTGGGTGGGTAGGTAGATAGATAAAGTTATATATAGATATACTACCAGTGAAGGTCAGTACCTGTTCTGCAACTGATAGCCTTAGGGAGCTCCTAGGGAGTGGTAAGGGCTGCATAGTTAGATGACTTATCCATGGTACTCAACCAATATGTGTCAGAGTCAAGTTTTGAACACCTGGGAGCAACTAGGTCACATAGTGGATATAATGCCAAGCTCAGAATCATGAGGACCTGGATTCAAATCTGATCTCAGACACTCCCTACTTCAGTGATCCTGGGCAAGTAAATCACAGTTGCCTCGCTCTTGAGACTCTTCTGTCTCAGAACTGATACTAAGAAGGTAATGGTTAAAAAAAAAAAAAAGCAAGATTTGAACACATGCCTTTCTGACTCCCAGCCTGCCTCTGTCCATCATGGCATACTACCTCTATACATGACATAAACATAAATGCAAGGTTACTTTTTAAGGGAAAGTATCAGCATCTGGGGCAATCCTGAAAAGTTTTATTTAGAAATATTTGCTTGAGCTAAGTCATCCAAGACATATATACCTATGGGCATGCTCTGTTTCAGAAAAATAGAACCAACTCTTTATCAATATAAGTTTTTCTGAGGCCATAGGATAAAGAGACTTAGAGATGAAAAAAGACCTCAAATTCAACTCCTTTTTTTAAAAAATGAGGGAACTGAGACTCAGGGAGGTATATATAATGATTTACTCAGGCAATAAGTACCAGAGGCAGTATTTGAACTCAGAACCTTTGTCTCCAAGGATAGTGTGCTTTCCAGACAACCATGCTTCTTCTAAATACTTCTCAAGTGCCTCCTCATGACTTGGAAGTGACTTTTGCAGTGGAGCACATGGTTTGTCTGGTCATATCCCACTGGAAAATTATGGAACGTCATTCCAAGAGGAGATTTTGGTCCTGCTGGCTGAGGACCTTCCAAGCTAATCTGCCAGAAAGTCATTCCCTCCACATTGGTTTTTGTCACCAGGTGATGGACTTTCTGGCCACGGCAACTCCCACAAACCATCCACAAATGCATGGAGGGGTTGGGGTTCATGTCACTGTGATCTGTAGAATTCTCTCCAAAATACTCAATACAATCACTCTGTCTGGTGACAGCACATGGTGAAGCCACAGATTGGTGCTGATGGTGCTGAGCTGAACACTGAAAATCAAGTGGAGGCCCTTGGGGCAATCCTAATACCTCAAGGAAGGCTATTTCCTCCTTTCAGATGGATACTATTGACCACAAGGTTCTGCACAAACATCCCCAGTTTCCAGTAATCAAAGGACAATAAGCTCAGAGCCTGCATGCAATTGTCCTGGCCTGTGGTATTGGCCTAAAGAACACTTTCCTTCCCCCTTCTTATCTGAAGCAGATCCCATTTAGCCCAGTCCAGCTGGAACATATCTCATTTGACATTTAAATGATGCTGATTTCAAATCTTTCCATCTACATGTAAACACTTTGCTACCACTTCAGGGAATGATCCTCCAAACAACTTCTCAACATCATGGGCCCTAGAAGAGAGCACAGACCTAGATGTGGCTCAGGCCACTAAGTGGTTTCTTACCACTTCAAGAAGAAATGGAAATGTCTTGTGGTGGCATTCTGAATCAATGTGAGTGAGCGGTTGGGTATTTGTTTAGTAAATCCAAGTCCAAGCAGCCTGTACTGTGCTGCATAATTCATGAACTCAGACCTCCCTACAGACAGTTTGGACAGTAAAAATGCTTGGAGTTAGGAAGTTAGGAGGTAGCCTGGTCACCATTTACTGTCAATAAAAGATTGTGGGTCGACTCTGTAAAATTCAGCATTTCCCTTGCAATTAGTGGTACTTTTGGGGGGAGAGGGATGTGGGAGAGGGTTGGGGAGAATAATTTCACTAGTACTGGGAACTCTCAGTATGAACATGCCCCTGAAACATCTGTAAGTTTATTCTCTGAAAGGGTTTCCTGAGACACTGAAAGATTAAATGACTTTCTCAGTGTTATAAATTTTATCTTTAAAGGTATCAGAGAGAGGCTTTAAACTCAGTTCTTCTTTCCTCTAAGGCTGACCCTTCTTTACCCACTTCTATCTTACTTCTTAATGACAGCATAAAAAAAAAAGAAATCTAAATTGAACTAGTCATAGGAAAAGTTCAGTAGTTCCTCTGCTCAAAGGTTAAAAATAACCTCTCACAATGAGACTGTTGCCAAGAATGATTTTAAATGTATTGAAGTATCCAAAATGTAGTAAGGAATGTTTTAAGTCTTTTCATATTTAGTTCTACACAGAGCCAGAATATGGATTTCAGAGAAAAAGTAAGTATCCCCCATTTCCTTATGGGAAAACCACCTTAAATTTCTATGTGAAAAGCTTGCTGATTTTTGCCATTAAAATTAAAAGTAATGATTATAAGACCAATCTAACCATCTATATAAGAAAAACCAAGTGGATGAAGAGGGTGAATATTCTAAATTATGACCTATAGTTATTGTGTTATTTAGTCCTTTTTCAGTCATGTCTGACTCTTCATGAAACTATTTGGGTTGTTCTTGGCAGATATTGGAGTGGTTTGCCATTTACTTCTCCATCTCATTTTAAAGATGAAACTGAGGCAAAAGGGTTAAGCGACTTTCTCAGGATCACACAGCTAGTTACGTGTCTAAGACCTGATTTAAACTCAGGAAGATGAGGCTTCTTGACTCTAGGCCTGACATTCTTGCAGCCATTCCACCCTAGCTGCCCCATATTTATTACGGGTCTCTCAAATATGGCAAAATTTGTAAAGCACTTAGCACAGTGACTGACACAAAATAAAAGCTTGATAAATGCCTGTCCCCCTTCTCCCTAGATTGATGAAGAACCCATTCAATCCACCAGAACACATATCCTTTAAAAGAAATAGACAGCAAGCTAAACCCGAAACTCAATTGGAAGAGAGGATAGTGTTGAATATGGGAAACTGCAGAGTACTTTCAGGAGCCCCAAGTTCTATCCCTTCAACACCATTGTCCCCTTGAGGATGCTGCATGACTGATAGTCAAGGAATAGCTAAAGAAACCAAATTTCAGGTGGCCCTAGTGATGACTTACCAATGGAGGTAAGCCATTGCTAGCATTTTATCAATAATCATTTGACATGAAGGATAGCTCAAAGAATATAATCAAGAAGTTCTATAACCAGAAGAGGAAGAAGGCAGATCATTCGGTGGCATTGAGGGATAGCAGGTTGGTAGCCCAATGTCTACCTAGATATATATAAGACTTGGAGGAGAAAGAATCCCTATAATGGAAGTATAAAAGGTCTCTAGGGAAGATTTATAAGAGGACTCAGGCAAGAATCACACAATACAAGAAGACATGGTGAGGCAGCCGACATCAGGGAGTTTTTGTGGTTCCTGCCAACTTAATGAAGTTGGCAAATAGCCGTTTCATCTGAAACACACTGGCCTTTTAAGAACATAATTTCTACATTAAATTGATACTTATTTTGTAATTTGAAACAGTTTATATCAATGGGAAGATGTGAAAGTTAATGCTCAAAAGAAAGAGGGAGAGAAAGATTGCAAAAAGCTTATTAATCTGACTTTTTCCAGGAAAGATCCCAAGCCAATTTCCAGTCACTCAAATGTTAATTGGTACTTCAATTAAAATTCATTTACCAATATCGATAACATGGAAACTGGTCTTGATCAATGACACATGTAAAACCCAGTGGAATTGCGCATTGGCTATGGGAGGGGGTTGGGAGGAGGGGAGGAAAAGAATATCAATCATGGAACCATGGAAAATTTTTCATGATTAATCAACAAAATGAAAATAAATTTAAATAAAATAAAATAAAATTCATTTGCCAGAGTTATGGATTTTTCCAGTGTAAGGAAATAATTAAAATGAACCATTGAAGACAATGAAAAAATGCTAACAGGAGCCTTAAGAAGGCAAATGTGGAAGATGACAACCTGGGTTCCAGGCATGTATTGTGCTACATATGCTAGTCAATATAACTACAATACCATTCTCACTAAACCTTCCTTTCTCTTATATTTTTTTTGTCAACCAACAAACATTCACTAAGCATTTATTATGTGTAAGGCACTGTGCTAAACACTGAGAATACAAAGAAAAATGAAAAATCAGCCTTGCCTTCAAGGAGCTTACATTCTAACAGGAGAACAACTAGGCACACACAAGATACATATAGAAAAGGAAGATAAATAGAGGGAAAGATACTAGGTATTGGGGATCCAAGAAAGGGTTCCTGCAGAAGCTTAAGTGGAACTGTGTCTTGAAGGAAGCCAAGGATTCTAAAAGATAGATGAGAGAAAAAGGAAAGCTGGTTTCCAGGCATGGCATTAAGGCAGTGTAAAGGCATGGAAGCTGGAGATGGAGCACCCCACAGGAAGAATAGCAAATAAGTTAGTGTATAGATCATAGAGTGCATAGGAAAGGGCCAGGTTGGAAAAACTTTTAAATGTCTAAGAAAGAAATGTCTATAATAATGAGAATGAATAATATGACCAAAAAGGCATCATCAAGAGTAATGATGAAAAATGTTCAAAAAAGTTTAACTAATGTAAAACACCTGACATTAAGAGAACAAAAGAATACCTGAGTTGGCAGGCATTGGAATCATTTTTCAAAATGAAAAATATGGCAACTAAAGGCAGTGGGGATTAAAAACATAAACTGTGCTATAAGAATTGATGATTTCAAAATGGACACATGACCTAGACATAAAGGGAGTTATCATAAGCAAACTAGAAATAAACATATTGCCTATCAGATTTATGTTTAGAAGAGGAATTTATGAATAAACAAGAGATGTGAGTTATAAAATGGATCATTTTTATTACATTAAATTAAATTTTTTTTAATAAATAATGTAGCCAAAATTAGGAGGAAAACAGAAGATTGGGGGGTGGAATTGTATAGACAAGTTTCTTGGATAGAGATCTTACATCCTAAATATATATAGAGAACTTTGTCAAATGTATAAGAATATGAGCCATCCCCTTATTGATAAATGTTCAAAATATATGAACATACAGTTTTTGGATGAAGAGATGAAAGCCCTATATATACATATGAAAAATGTTCAAAATCATTACTGATAAGAGAAATGCAAATCAAAATAATTTCAAACTGGCTAAAATTATTAAAGGGCAAAATGGCAAACATTGAAAGGGATGTGGAAAAATGGGGATACTAATACACTGTTGGTAGAATTGTAGACTGATCCAATCATTTTAGAGAGCAATCTGGAATTATACTCAGAGCATTATAAAACTGTGTATACCAATATCATTGTTGGGTTTGTTTCCAAAGAAATTGAGGAAAAAGAAAAAGAATCTATTTGTTCTAAAATATTTATAGCAGCTCTCTTTGTGATTGTAAGAACTGGAAACTGAATGGATGTCCATCAACTGGGGGAAATGACTCAACAAGTTGTGGCATATTTTTTGTGATGGATTACTACTATACCACAAAAAACAATGAATAGACTGGTTTAAAAAACATGGTAAAGATCTACGTGAAATTATTAAAAGTGAAATGAGTAGAAATAAGAGAACATTATATATCAAAGAGAAAACTGGCTAAATACATTGAGGCTTATTGGATTCCTGAAACCAGAGCTCAGTAGCAGGAATAAGGTATACTTTTAGAACTGTAAAATAGACAATAACCAACTTGAAAAGTTTTCTTTAAAATGCAGCATTAAACCTAGTAGTACCAGATCTCAAATTGTTCTATAAAGCAGCAATCATCAAAACAATCTGGTACTGGCTAAGAAATAAACTGGTAGACCAATGGAGTAGATTAGATACACAATAAACAGGGGGTTAAAAGACCTCAGCAATCTAGTGTTTGATGAACCCAAAGATCCCAACTTTTGGAATAAGAACTTACTATTTAACAAAAACTGCTGGGAAAATTAGAAAATGGTATGGCAGAAACTAAGTATAGCTATACCAAGATAAGGACAAAATGGATATGTGATTTAAACATAAAGAGTGATACCATAACCAAATTAGGGGAACACAGAATAGTTTATCTGGCAGATCTTTGGAGAAGGGAAGCATTTATGACCAAACAAGAGACAGAGAGTATTAAAAGATGTAAAATTAGTCATTTTGATTATATTAAATTAAAAAACTTTTGTACAAACTAATGTAACCAAAACTAGAAGGGAAATAACAAAGTGGGGAAAAAATTTTTATATATCAAATTTCTCTGATAAATGTCCCATTTCTCAAATTTATAGAGATCTAAATCAAATTTATAAGAATACAAGCCATTCCCCAATTGACAAATGGTCTAAGGCAATGATGGACAAACTTTTTAAAGAGGGGACCAAAAGAAAGGAAATGCTCATCTGTCGGTCTGTTTCTAAGGCAACTCTTTCGAAGTTTCATTGTATTGTATCCTACTCTTTGTATTCACCAGATTAGGAATAATGTCCCTGGCCTGGATAGAACATTTTAGGGGGCCACATCTGGCCCTCAGGCTGCAGTTTGCCCATCACTGGTCTAAGGATATGAATAAGCAATTTTCAGATGAAGAAGACAAAGCCATCAATAATCATATTTTTAAAATTTCTAAATCACTCTCAAATAGAGAAATGCATATTAAAACAACTCTGATGTACCACCTCATACCTATCAGACTGGCCAATATGGCAGTAAAGGAAAGTGGTAAATGTTGGAGGGGATGTGGCCAAATTGGGACACTAATGCATTGTTGGTGGTATTGTGAACTGATCCAACTATTCTAGTGGGCAATTTGGAACTATACCCAAAGGACTATAAAACTGTGCATACCCTTTGATCCAATAATATACTACTGGGTCTGTATGCCAAAGAAAATAAAAAAGGGGAAAGGACTACTTGTGCAAAAATATTTATAGCTACTCTTGTGTTGGCAAAGAAATGGAAATTGAGGGGATGCCCATCCATTGAGAAATGACTGAACAAATTGTGGTACATGCCAGTGATGGAATACTATTGTGCTAAAAGAAATGATAAGCAAGATGATTTCAGAAAAAAAGCCAGAAAGATCTTCAGGAACTGATGAAGAGTGAAATAAGTAGAACTGGGAGAACATTGTACACAGTAACAGCAATATTGTACGATGATTATCTGTGAAACTTGGCCACTTTCAGCAATGCAACGATCTGGGACAATGTTGAAAGACATATAATGGGAAATGCTATCCACCTCCAGAGAAAGAACCGTTGGTGGTGTCTTTCACATTAGTGTATTTATGATTTTATTTGGGGGTTTTGGTTATGTCTGACTTTGCTCTTACAACAATAACTAACTTGGAAGTGTATTTTGCATGACAATAAATTCTTCTAAAAATGCAATAATTAACAAAACATAGTGGCCAGCACCCTAAAATGTCTCTGTAACAAGGACCTCATCTCCTCAAAGAGAAAGAAGGAGGATTGAACAATATTCACAGAGCACGTGATCAGAAATGTACAAAAATATTTTTGATACAAGCATCACCCCCCTGAGTTATAGGAAAAGCAAACAGTAATAAAGCACTAGGTCCTTATTAGGGAGAATAATGACTCTCAAGAGGTAGCCACATGATTTGAATTTGTACTGCATATTTCCATTGGGCTGGAACCAATTGCCATATTTCACATAATTAAAACTCTGAAGAGTGCAAATCAGAATACATAGGACCACTTTGGAGGATTCATTACTCATAGTAATTGGGACTGAGTTGTATCCCACTAGATGTGTTGCTGATAACCCAAAGTGGTTTAACCCCAGATGGAGACTCTCCATTTGTTAAGACCAAAGAATAGAATTAAAGGTCCTCCATCAGCAACAACCACATGATGTCAACTTACAATATGTGGACAAAGACATGTTGAACAAATGGCTGACTCATAGATTTGTTTGTGGAAATGGAAGGGTTTGCAGTGGCAATTCAGGAATAGGTCATTGGCACCAGAAATTACAGATGGGTTATCCTTAAGAAACCGGCAACAATCAATGAAGATTACACAAAGAAATGGAAGAAAATGTGCTCCATTTCACTGCTGGCTGTAAAAAGTTAGCCTCTACCAAATACCTAGTAAGACAACATGGTGGCTAAAATGAAATACCAAAAGCTTGCTCTTTGGGGGGCAGCTGGGTAGCTCAGTGGATTGAGAGCCAGGTCTAGAGATGGGAGGTCCTGGGTTCAAATCTGGCCTCAGACACTTCCCAGCCATGTCACCCTGGGCAAGTCACTTGATCCCCATTGCCTAGCCATTACTGCTCTTCTGCCTTGGAACCAATACACAGTATTGGTTCTAAGACAAAAGGTAAGAGTTTAAAAAAAAAAGCTTCCTCTTTTTCATGGACCCCCAGATAGCAAATACAAACTTCAAAACACACTGGAGAGAGGCACCTGGGTTACTCAGTGGATAGACAGCCAGGTCTGGAGATGGGAGGTGCTAAGTTCATATTTGTCCTCAGACACTTCCTAGCTATGTGACCCTGGGCAAGTCACTTGATCCTGTTGCCTTGGAACTATTACACAATATCAATTTTAAGATAGAAGGTAATTTTTATTTGTAATATCCTGGAGAATGTCATCAAAAAATAACATATTAGAACAAGAATGTTGTCTCAAATTAAATCGATGCCCACGGTCACTTAGATGCAGTATTAATCCTTAAAGATACCAGAATCATGTGAGAATTGTGTGAGATATCCTGTCTGCTATTAGAGTTGCCCAGAAGGAAAGTTCCTATTCTAAAACTTTTATTCAGCTACAAAAAGCAGTTATTTGAAAAAAGAGACTAAGAAGGAAACATTGGAATTATGGGAAAAGGACAAGATAGATGTTATCGCTGTCATCCTGAATGCTGTCAGAGAGTGAGGGTGCTTTGAGTGTATTTACAAAGGTTGGGCTCCCATATCAATTCATTTACCAACAAAAAAGGGTCATTTTATCTGTGTGATCACCCATAGAACAGCAATACAAATAAAGTCAAAGAATAATAGCAGAAGAGTGACTTGTGCCTGGACTGTTTCTCCATTGAAAAAGATGAAAACGACATAATAACTGAGCAGCAGTAGAAAACTAAATATGGTTCCACTGGCATATTGGAGTCCCTTGGTGGTCAGCTGAATTTTTTGTACACTCAGAGGGCATCGCTGCCAACATAGATCTATATCCATTGTAAAACTTTCACAACCACTTAGAATAATTTTTTGCAGTTCTGCACCCCCAAATACAAATGCTGTAACTCAAAGATTTCCACCCTCCACCACTGTGGATCTGCCTGGACTGCAGCTGGCATAGATCTGGGCAACTGAAGCATTGTGGTCTCAACCTATACTAATCTGGACCCCTTCTCTGGGGAGGTGCCAACTACAATGGAAGCAGACAAGAGGCTCAGAGTTAGAAAACGCTTTGATGCTCCTTCATGACCAACCCTGCTAGCAAATCTAGACAATGAGAAATGGAAGCTGTAGGGGAGCCACGTGGAGCAGCTGTACCTTTTCCAAGCCCAAATGGTTCCTTTGGATCCAGTCTCTGCTCAAACTGTATGATCATACAGTTTGTATCAGAGGTAGAATTTGAACCTGAGTCCTCCTAAAAAGGCAAATGTCAGAGAATTTCAGGCACTCTTACAAACCATTGAGAACATCATCACTGTTCTTTTTAAATGCCCCCACTGAATGCTGCTGCCGCAGTTACCTACCTTACAAGCCATTAGCTTCAGCAAAAGAAAGGAATTAGATCAGGGAAGAACCAAAGAAATAATCTAGCTGAAACCACTGCTCCAAGCGAAGTCTGGATGATCACACATTGGTTCTGTTGCAGAAAGCTTGTCCTGGGTGGCCTCTCAAATACCTTCAAGATAGGGAAACGTTGACCTAGAAGGGCATATACCCCAGTGGGGAAGAAAGCCTTGGATTCAGAGAATCTGAATTCAAATCCTGCCTTCACCTACTACCTATATAATTTCAGGTAAGTTGATTGACTTCTAGAGTTGACTTCTGTAGTTTCCTCATCTGTAAAATAAGGAGATTGGATTAGAAGTCCTCTCTGGTCTCTTCTGGCTATAAATCTATGATCCTCGGTAACTTACTCAAGGCTGCAACTAGTCAATAGGCAGGATTTGAACTCAGATATTCATATTCAAAATCCAATGACCTCCCTCAAAGCCCAAGCTGTCTCCGGCACTAATGTGTTGCTAAAAATCTGCTGAGTGCTCTGCCCCTTCACCCAATGTTCTTTCCACCACATCACATTGTTCCATTCCCTCTCCAGAGCCAGTACCTGCAGATGATCATTAGCTCAGCTCATTAGTGAAGAGTTCTAATGAATTCCATGATCATATCCTGGATCCCGGTGGCGGCCAGGTAGTTTTTGCTCTATTACATGGTTGGCTCAGGTTAGGTCCCTCTCTCTGACCCTAATTCCACCAGGATTCTGGTACTTCCCGGTAAGAAGCAGGACAAAATGGATGAGCCCTGGGCAACTCTGGTATGGAACAAAAGAGTCATTGTCAGTAATGCAGGACAGCACATTATTAATAGCTTCGAAGCCAGTAATGAGTTATATCGGTTAATGCCTCCAAAAACGGAGCACTGGGGCAATTTGATTTGAAATGGAAAAGAGAATTCTGTTTTCCAATTTTCTTTCTTAATGAGCATGTTTCCCTCGTCAGACCAACAATGACTAGTTAAGGTTCCCCAGTGATCGGGATGTTCCAAGCACTGCCTTAGTCTGTTTTTAAATCACAGTCGACATGGAAGGGCCTCAAAACAGACCTGCAAATGGGGGGTGTGAGGGGAACCAGCTAGAAGCTCGGTCCCCAAAGCTTCCCACCTAAACAGAAGCTTAGTCTCCCATCAAATCAGCTAGAACCCTTTCTAAGCTGGCAAAAATCAAGAGTTTTGTCAATGGGCGTTGGAGGGAGAATTACACAATCTTTAAGGCCCTTCCCAAATATTCAACAGAATCATATAATGGAAAGAGCTTCTGATTTGAAATCACAAAATGTGGGTCTGTCCATGCCTTGAGGTAAGTCACCCCCCTTCTTGGAACTTCAGTGAAATTATGCTTTGGGGGGAAATGATTCCTTAAGGTCCCTCCAGCCCTAAAATTGGACAATTCCACCTACAGGCAGGAAGTAGCATGAGCCATGTTCTAGAAGTGGGAAAGCATATCGATTTTTTTCTAACCATACCTGTGTTTCCATAGGAAGATGCTCTGAAATTTGATCTTATAGTTATTTAGGAAACTTCAAGATTAAGTGACTTGGGGGGGGCAGCTGGGTAGCTCAGTGGATGGAGAGCCAGGCCTAGAGACGGGAGGTCCTGGGTTCAAATCTGGCCTCAGACACTTCCCAGCTGTGTGACCCTGGGCAAGTCACTTGATCCCCATTGCCCACCCTTACCACTCTTCCACCTAGGAGCCAATACACAGTAATGACTCCAATACGGAAGGTGAGGGTTTAAAAAAAAATTAAGTGACTTATCCAGGGTCTATAGCCAGTGTGTATCATGGGCATATGAGATTTCCTGGCTTCCAAGCTAGTACTAAATGCACTGAGAATTCTTCATATTTATGTAGCACTTGAGGATTTGCTGAGTACTTTATATGGTATATATTAGGTGAACCTCACAATAAAATGGGGTGGTAGGTGACACTATTGTGCCCTTTTTACAGAGGAGGAAACAGACTGAGATGATCTTTCTTATAGTCATACAGTTTGTATCAGAGGTAGAATTTGAACCTGAGTCCTCCTAATTCTGTGTCCAAAGCTCTATCCATCACGTACACAGAGCCTGTGATAGAGTGATATGGGATGGAAGCTGAAAAGACAGCCCAGTCCTAGACAATTTCAGGGGAAGAAGATGATTGTTTTATTTTGTTCTGTATCCCCAGCGTCTAGCAGAGTGCCTTAAACTCATGAGGCACTTAACAATTGGCTTTTGGAGCAGATTGCCTGTGGTCCACATTAGTCCTAGTGTCTGGCACTTGTTGTTCAGTTGTTTCAGTCATGTCTGACTCTTTGTGACCCCATTTGGGGTTTTCTTGGTAAAGATTCTGAAGTGATTTACTATTTCCTTCTCCAGCTCATTTTACAGATGAAAAAAGTAAGGCAAACAAGTTCAAGTGACTTGCTCAGGGTCACATAGCTAGCAAGTGGCTGAGGCCAAATTTGAACTCAGGAAGATGAGTTTTCCTGACTGCAGACCTCGCGCTTTATGCACTGGGGTGCTACCTAGCCACCCTAATGTCTAACACAATAGCAACTTAATAAATGTTGATTTAAATCGATTGACCACAAAGACTTCAGGCTTGTTCTAGAGCTCAAGGAATCAATTAACAAGCATTTAGTATGTGTGTACCACTGAGCCAGGCACTGGGCTAGTGTCTAGAATACAACCACAAAAAAATGGAACAATCCATTCAAGGAGCTCATATAGGAGAAAACATGGCCAAATCTATATATGAAGAAAGAGAACAAATATGCACAAGCATAAGTTCAATACAAGGTGGTTCGAGGAGAGAAGAAGAGCAGCTGAGATCAGGAAAGGCTTCAATCAAAAGAGATGCTCGAGCTGGATTTTGAGGGAAGGCAAGGAGTCTTTGAGGTAGGTCTTGGCAGACCCTTCAAAATAAGGTTTGCTCAGGACTCTCCCTCGTTTCTTCTGGAATCAGTCTTCATCCTTCCTTCTCCTGCCACCTGAGCTTGGATATCTCCCTGAATCAAGAGAACCTGACTGGCTTTCTTCTCTTCCTCTATCAGTGGAGCCCCTCCAGGCTCCTTCTATGGTTACTTCTGCTCTTTGAAGTGGCTTCTTCTTGGATTTGCCTTCTGTTCCCCGCCCCCCAAGCCCTCTGAAAACATCCCAAGAGCACTTGATACATTTCTTTCCAGGTTAATCTTTTTGAGTCATCAACAATCCTGCCTAAAACTGGTAGCTATGACTTGACCAGAGGAGAGCTAGAATGAGTGGCGGAAAGACTGACAGCTCCCAGCAATCTGACTCTGTAGACTCTCTACCTAGTAGAGATGTTCAAGAGAATCTTCTCATTTGATCCCCCCTAGAACTTCAATTCAGAGCTGAAAAGGATCTTAGACATTGGTTTATCTAAGCTCCTTATTTTACACAGAATGGAATTGAAAGGCAAAAAAGGAAAGTGAAGATCAAACAGGTAGCATCATAGATTTAAAGCTAAAAATAGCCTTAGAAGTCATCTTGGGGGGGGGGGGCAGCTGGGTAGCTCAGTGAATTGAGAGCCAGGCCTAGAGATGGGAGGTCCTAGTTTCAAATCTGGCCTCAGACACTTCCCAACTGGGGTGACCCTGGGCAAGTCACTTAACCCCTATTGCGTAGCCTTACCACTCTTCTGTCTTGGAACCAATACACAGTATTGACTCTGGAAAGTAAGGGTTTATTTTTTTTAAAAAGCCATCTTGTCCAAACTCTTCATTTTACAGAGGAGAAAACTGAGACTGAGGAAGGTCATGGCACTTGCCCAAGATCACACAAATAGGAAATGGACAAGCTAGAATTTGAATCTAGATCCTTTGATGCAAATCTCATGTCTATTGTGCCCCATTAGCTGCCAAACCTGAGTCTAAACTCTATTTCTCAACAGTGTAATAATGAATGCTGGACTTGGGAGGTAGAAGACCTGTGTTCAAATTCCATCTCTACTACCTGCTACCCATATGACTCTGGACAAGTCATTTAACTAACATGAGCCTCAATTCCCTCAACCAAAAAATGAGGTGATCAGGCTAGCTGCTCTCTATGGTCTCTTCTAGCTTTAAAACTATGACCCCCATGATTCCAGATCAAAGTTGGCTAAATCCCCTCCCTACTTGACTCCCAAAAGACTGAAAAAACTACCAAATTCATTGGAGAGAAATTCAATGAACTGATTTCACTACACACATTCTCTTAGCCACCCAAACCCATTTTTAGTGAGTCTATCTCACAGTAAGCATATGTAGCTTCAGAATGAGCAGTAGGTACCCGGCCTGATTTGGCTATACCATTTGACTCTTCTCCTCTTTCCTTACCACTCCCTTCACTTAAAATCCAGCCCCGCATTCCTAGATTCAATTAGAATCCTTTCAACAAGGCGGCATAAATAAAACTGACCTCTGGATAAAGATATACTCTATATTTGTTGTGTTTATAAAAAGACAAGCTCACATTTTTACCATGGCCATAACTGAAGCCAAGCCAACGTGTTCCTCCCTCCCTGTTATAGAACTCTATGCTGATAATTTTATTTCTTAGAGACGGGGCTGTGAGGGGAGAAAAAAGGGAGGGGGTGACCTGAAATCTAATTGGTGTCCTCAATTCTGAGATGGTAATTTTAGAACTGTAATTTTAGGACAGAAGAGTGTACTGCAGGCTAATAATACAGCTGGCACTTGTTGGTAATTGGTTCTTAGCCTCTTTCAAAGGTTTTTCAATCGAAGGACCCTGAGAAAGCTATGGAGAAATTGAGGAGGTTGGGTGACACTAGTGTTTAGGACACTAGTAGAATAGCCATAGTTTGGGGATGGAGTTGGGACATAGAATATAATATAATAATGCATATATATACATATATATGCATACCCTCAAATTGGCAAATTTGGGAACAAATTTGGAAAAAAATGAAAAATGGAGTTCACAGAATTAGAGAATTTCTTATTTAGAAGAGAACTCAGAAGCCATCGAGTCCATCTTACACACACACACACACACACACACACACACACACACACACAAAATACACTATAATATACCTGACAGGTGGTCATTCTCTCACTGTTTGAATATCTCCAATGAATGAAAAAGCATTTATTAAGTACAATAGGCAAAGTGCTATGATACAAAGTAAGGGATGTGTCAAAAGAAAGACCACCCATGCCTTTAAGTAGCCTACATTCCAATTAGGGAAGACTATATATCTATATCTATATCTATCTATATCTATATCTACACACACACACACACACACACACACACACACACACACACACACTTCAGGATGAATGGAAGGATCCAGATGTCCTGAAGGCACTGTAGGGCAGATGGCAAGGCCCAAGAATTCTAGGAATACATCAGGATTTGTCCTTCTCAAGTCAAGGAGCCTAGAGGGAAAAGTCCACCACAACTGAGAAAGGACTAGAAACAAGGGTCAGGATAAAATGGGGAATTTCAAATTCCCCCTGTCAGAGATGAGGAAGGATGACTAATGTCCATCCACGAAGAGAAAATGCAAGAAGCACTGGTAAGAAGGGCTGTTTAAGGGCCGCTAGTGGTTCATGAATAGAGAGCCATGCCTAGAAGCAGGAGGTCCTTGGTTCAAATTTAGCCTCAGACATTTACTAGCCATGTGACCTTGGGCAAAGTCACTTAACCCCCATTGGTAGCCCTTACTGCTCTTCTACCTTAGAACCAAAACAAGACAAAAGGTAAGGAAGGGGTCAACAAAAGGGGCTGTTTGATTGATTGCTGTTTCATTATATGTGATAAGGAAGCCCACTCTTATGTGGATTTGAATTAAAGGGACCAAGAGAAGGTAAGTTTTGGTGAAGGCTGAGCAGGAAAATGAAAGGTCTAGAGCAGTGTTGTTGAATGTTCTCAAGTTCTCTTGCCCAAACTGCTACTTCAAGCTACCTGTGAGCCCCCTGAATTACTCCAGAGAATGGAGGAAGTACTGGCTTTGGGCAGTTGGACAGAGGGGCAGACATGCAAAAAATGTCCTCAGACACTGGGAAGAGGGGGAACGGAGCAGCTCCCCCCACCATATGTGCCAATACTTTACTAACACTGGTCTAGAGCATGAGATGTGGTAGTAACACTAGTAGCATTCAGTAGGAGCACTGAGGCAGCAGAGCAAATAGGAATGATGGCAAACTGTAACTACTGTTTTGGATGGAGATGGTGTTACTAATCCCTCATTACTGTCAACTCAAGCTTAGACCACTGCTAGAAACTTCTTGGTGACTCACAGGATCCTAGAACCACCTACTTAGAAAGAAAGTCCTCAGCTCAGAGTCCCACCCCTTTTGGTTACAGGTGAGGAACAGATTACCAGAGAGGCAAAGGCCTCCAGGACAAGATTGCCCATAGGACAATAGAAGATCAGGATTAAAAAAGACCTTAAAGGCCATGTGATCTAATTCATACCCAGAAAAATAATTCCCATTATAACAGCTTCCCTTTATAAGAGCGATCATCCAAGTCTTAACTGAAAACCTCCCATTTGGAAAAATGTACAACCTTCTGAGGTAGTTCGTTCTATTCTTAAAATGGAATGTACAGGACTAGAGACAGGAGGTCCTAGGTTCAAATCTGGCCTCAGCCACTTCCCAGCTATGTGACCCTGGGCAAGTCACTTGACCCCCATTGCCCACCCTTACCAATCTTCCACCTATGAGACAATACACCGAAGTACAAGGGTTTAAAAAAAATGGAATGTAAACTCTGTCAGTGATTGTCTCATCTTTAGACCAATCTCCCTCCTGCCTAGAAGAGCACCTGGCATAATGCTTGTGGATTGATTTATCAATAACAATAATGGCTAATGATTTTTTTTCCTTCTATCAAACCTAAATTTATTCCTTTGCAAATTTTACCCCCCGAATCCTACAGTTGTTATGTCTTCTGGAGTGAAACAGAATCCTTTTCTGTCCCATACTATCAAAATTGAATTTGTCCAGTTCCAGGCATTCTAGTTACATCTCTGAAGCTCGTGGGACATTTTTGAGGGCCCTGAGTTACTAGGTAACTGCCCTCTCTTGTAGGCATGTGCCTATCTGGTCCTTTCCTTTATCCATACCCCTCTCCCTTGGCTATCTAGTAACCATGTAGAGAATCCAGTCTGAGGTTTAGATGAAGCTTGTCATCCCACAAGTGGGTCTGCTCTCTGATCTGAATGCAGGACCGCAAGGGAAATGTGAGTTTAAAGCACCATCACCTGATACATCATGGGAGATTTCCCACTGCTGTGTGTGGTGAAGAGGACACAGAGAATGTGCCCGCTCTGAGCGAGCTGGGTAAAGAAGGCTCCAGAGGAGGTGTGCTGACATGCTGGCACCCTTCCAGCCTGCCTGATGGAATTAAGTCCTAAATTTGTCACTGACCTGTTTTTCCCTCCCAGGCAAAGGCAGTAAATGGAAGGCCAGTATGCTGGGATCTATTTCTGTATCGACCTGGGGCTGAGACTATTTGAAGTCAGTGCAAACAGCCTTGGGCACCCCATTTCCAAACAGAAATGGGGAACTGGCTGATAGGCTAGAGGAAAAACTAAATCCAAAAAAGTTTAGACTATGGAGGGGAATCCACTTCAATAAAATCACAGGCTTCACACTAACATTTCAATATTTTTGTTATATAGAGGAAGAAAGTGAAGTAACGTACCCAAGGTCACATGGGCAGTAACTGGGCTACCAACCCAAGGCCTCTGATTCCAAACCCAGGACCCTTCCTGTTATGCCACCTTAGTTTTTTTATGAATGAATGAATAATGACTGAGAGAATGAATGAATGAATCAGTGGATCAACTGGATAACTATGAAATGACCAGAGGCTGTCCAGAGAAAAGAAACACTAAGGAGAGACCTAAAATAAGTTCCCAAGAATTGTTTGAAATTTACTTCCCTTAGCTGATCCTGCATTTTCTACAAAACATGATTCCAACCTGTTTTTGCCACCTCCACTGAACTGTCTGCAATGTAGGGAATTCATGCTTTCCTCATCTCCCCCATCACAATCCTTCTGTTTCATCATCCTTCAAGTAAGTTACATTCAATAAGGCTTAATGAAACACATGTTATGACCCAGGGGTTCTGCTAATGATGGGATGCAATGGCAAAAATGCAATAATCCTTGCCCAAAAGGAGTTTATATTCTATCAGTCAATTGAAAAATACATCTTAACTGTCTGCTATGTCCTAGGCATTCTGCTAGGCAGAGGAGATGCAAAGACAAAAAATTAAACAGCTCCTACCCTCTATCAGTGTTCAGAGAGGCTCACATTCAAGTCTTAGGTCAGACTTCCCTGCTTTCCTGAATCTGTTCCTGATGGCCCAGGCTAAATATGTTCCCTTCCTCAAACTGTCCTAAAGCTCTTTGTCTGAATCTCTTCTCCCTCCTTCTCTTTCTCCCTTTTATTTTATTCACTTGTACATTCTGTCTATGTAGACTATTATTATTAGGCTAGTGAAAACTGACGCATGTTTTTATTCTTTTATGTTTAATAAATGTTTGTTGACTGACTTAAAGGTCTTTAAAACACTTCATGGACTCTCACTTGAACTGCAAAATGATCTTATGGGGTAAATGCTACAGGAACTATTACTCTCACTTTTCAGATAAAGAAAGTGAGACTCAGAGAGGAGATGTGATTTGCCGAGAGTCACAGAGCTAATAAGTGCTAAAGACTGATTTGAGGCAGAGCTTCCTTAGCTCTGATTCCAATATATGATTCACTATGCTACATGTCATGCTTCCATAAGTATTAGAAGTTTCTTGAGGATAGAGACCATGTAAGGGTCTGTCTTTGTGCATACAGGCACGGGCACACACACACACACACACACACACACACACACACACACTTTCAGATTCTTCAAAAGTGACTTCTGAATTAGTAAAATCAGCGAAACAAAAACAAGGAAAAGCAATGAGAAGACAGATTATGGCATGCATTTGAAACAACTTAACAGAATTATTTATAGAAATCATTAACATATACAAATGGAAATGGACAACAGAAATGATATTAAAACCAACTCTAATAGTATTATCTGGAAATTTAGCCAGTAAAAATTAATTATCATAACAAGGAAATTAAAGCAACATGGAAACCCCTTAGTTAACAATCATCTGACTTACTTATCAAAGAGAGATGGATAGCTGTGAAGGCAATGCCATTTTTGAAAAGAAACTTGGCTATAAAGTCTTACAAGGGAAGATGGATAATTAGGAGCAGTATCTTCTTATAAAGCAAAGAGAAGCAGAAGAGGGTAAAATCACTTGAAAGCTTGGGAAAAAATCCTACCGAGTAAAGTCATCCCAAGGGCATTCTATTCAAAGATAAAAATGGAAAGATGACAGCAAAAGAAAAATTAAAAACATTTGTAAAAATCATTATAATGCACTGTTTTATCTATTAAGAATGGTGGAATCCCAGTACATAGACCATAGCATCAATCCTGGCAGGACTGAAAGAGAAAGCACAAATGGCCCTAAAGAGAAAAAAGATGAGAAGAATAGTCAGTTTAACTCAAATGTATATAGAGGTGATCCCTGCTGGAGGTAACACTATTATGAGAGTAATGAATGAATGATTTATAAGGTATACAAAAGAGGGGAAGATCCCAAGGGAGTGGAAAAAATGCTGGAACTTTTTGATCCCTAAAAAAAGTAAGCCTCCTTTCCACTTTTGCAATATCTTTAACAGACAACTGTGCATAAAATAAGGGCATATTCACTAAGCATAATAGGCAATTCACCCATTGCAAGTGATTTTCAGCAATGAGCCATTTTCAACAATTTTCAGAAAGAAGAAAAAAATCAGCAATTTTTTACAATTAAGGTCCCATTGTAATTATTATTTGCTAAGTATTTTAAAGCATCTGATTAGGAGAATGAAATGCTGCATTGCAAGCTTTTACAAGGTAAAAACCTTTTTAATTCCTTGAAGATATTGCATAAATAACTCTGTTCTTTTAATAAATATCAGGCAAGGCATAAACAGGAAATGGATGTTCCCCAAAGGTATTCTCCACTGTGATAGAGAAGATCCTGAACAGAGTCTAGGTCAAAGGGGATTTCATGTACATGGTAAGGACCTCCATATATATTCATGCTTAAGAATGATATTGTGAGGATTGAATAAAGTCTTGCAACACTGCAGAGGGTCCTGGAAGAGGTATGTAATCACTCAGAAGAATCTGACCCAACCATGCACACAGAAAAGACAAATGGATGAAGAATATCTTTTGCCCAGATTATACTATTAATTTGGCTAGACATAGAGCTTATCTATCAGTATATAGATCTGAAACAAATTGTACAGAAGGAAAAGTTGGACCCAGAACTGAAAAGGACCAGAGTGGTGTAGACCAGACTGAGAAAATTATAAATTCCTTCACTGAGCTAAAACTTCTCATGTAAACAAAGGCTCATCTTTACTATACTAATGATCTACCTGTGTTGCTCTATGACAGTGATACACAGAATACAATAGTCTCTACATAACTAAAAATGTGTATCACACAAAGGTCAGTACAGAAGAGCCTAGTGTATATGAGAAGGCTATAATATATAATCAAGGAAAATCCATGAAGACCATGCATAAAAGATATCATTAATATAACGTATGATAAGAAGAGAAGATGGTCTGGTCAGATGAAACAGGTGAGGAGTGTTGAGTGGACAGCCATAGTGTTCCATGGGTGCCATGTCAAGAGAAATAAAGAAAGGTCCTCAGCATGTTGAATATATCTGCTGAGGAGAACATGTACAAGGATCATACAAGATGGAAAGGCATGGATAGCTATGATCTAGATCATTGGAAGGGACTTGTATTAAATAAATAACTGATCCTTTAAAGTATTTGAGTTCATGGGCACTTTTTTTTACTATTGACCACAGTACAATGCATGTAGTAGGTGGTATATTACATGGAACTGAATTGAATAGATTTTGCTAAAAATAATTTTAAAATATTAGTATTGCTCAGTTGTGAGAGGTACCTTTGTTCATTTCTCCAATCTATTTCCAGCTCTCTAGGGATCTTAGAGTGAGGAAGAAATAGCCACCATTGCTAAGAAAAATATGAATTTGTCTCAGATTCTGCAAGAGCTCAAAAATTTTTTCAAAAATCAATTAAGAGACTCAGAGGGAAAATGGGGAAGATAAACGAAAGCAATAAGAAGAAAATAACAGCAAATATGGTCAAATGAAAAAGGTTCAAAATTTCCTGGAAAAATATCACTACTTAAAAATTAGAATTGGGCAACTAAAAGCTAAGGATTTCATGAGATATCAAGAAACAATAAAACAAAATTAAAAGAATGGAAAAAACTCAGAAGAATATGTGAAATATTTCCTTGGAAAAAACTGACCTGGAAAATAGATCTAGGAGAGATGATTTAAGAATTATTAGACTACCTAAAACTCATGATAAAAAAAAATCCTGAACATCATAATACAAGAAATTATTACAGAAAATTGCATTGATATTCTTGAACAAGAGAATAAAATGGAAGTTGAAAGAATCCATAGATCATGTCCTGACATAAATTCCCAAATGATGATTCCCAAGAATATTAATGCTAAATTCAAGAGCCCACAAGTCAAGGAGGAAATGAAGCCAGAAATAAACAATTCAAATACCATGGAGCTACAGTCAGGTCAGGATTGCACAGAATTTAGTAGCCTCCACATTAAAGGATCTGAAGGCTTGGAACATGATATTCTGAAAAGCAAAAGATCTAGGTTTATAACCTAAAAATCACCTATCCAGAAAAACTGAATATATTATTTCAGGGTAATAAATGGTAATTTAATAAAATAGAAGATTTCCAAGAATTCCTGATCTAAAGACCTGATGTAAAAATAAAATTTTATGTCCAAACACATGACCCAAGAGAAGCCTAAAAAGGTAAATAAAAAAGAGAAAATTTAAGGCATTCATTAAGGTCGAATTTTATGTATTCCTAAATGGAAGGATGATGTTTGTAATTCTTTATAATTTTTTTCAGTATTAGAGCAGTTAGAAGGAGTATACCTAGACAGAGGGTGTGAAAGTAAGCTGATTAGTATGAAATTATATGCAAAAAAAATTGAAGGATAAAAAAATGGTTTGCATTGAGAGAAAATGAAGGAAGAAGTGGAATGGGGTAAATTACCTCACCTAAAGAAGCATTAAAAACTATTATAATGGAGGGAGGATGAGTGGTGATGGGCAGTGTTTAAACTTTACTCTCATCATAACTGGATCAGAGATGGAATCATACTCATGAGGGTATAGAATCCTATCTAACCCTATAGAGAAGTAAGAGGGGAATAAGTCAAAGGGGGAGGTAATAAAAGGGAGGCAAGAGTAGGGGTGATGATTAAAAGCAAAACACCTGTGAAGAGAGTGAACCAAGAAAGAGCAGGATCAAAAGGGGAAAATAAGATGGAAAGGAATACACATTTGGTAATCATAACTGTGAATATGAATTGGATGAACCTATCCATAAAATGGAAGCAGATCACAGAAATGTTTAAAAATTGGAATTCTGTGACATGTTGTTTACAAGCTGAGACAGGGAGATGCACAGAGTAAAAGTAAGGAACTGAAGCAAAATTTATAGTGCATCATTTAAAGTAAAAAATACATGAGGGGGCAGCTGGGTAGCTCAGTGGAGTGAGAGTCAGACCTAGAGACAGGAGGTCCTAGGTTCAAACCCGGCCTCAGCCACTTCCCAGCTGTGTGACCCTGGGCAAGTCACTTGACCCCCATTGCCCACCCTTACCAATCTTCCACCTATGAGACAATGCACCGAAGTACAAGGGTTTAAAAAAAAAATACATGAGTAGAAAACATGATCTCAGACAAAGCTAAATCAAAAATATATCTGAGTAAAAGAGATAAGGAAGGAAATTATATTGTTCTAAAAGGTACTATAAACAATGAAGTAATACCAATACAAAACATATATGCACCACATGGTATAGTCTCCAAATATTTAAAGGAGAAACTAAATGAGTTTTAGGCAGAAAGAGAAAGTAAAACTATACTAGTGATGGATATCAACTTCTCCCTTTATATCTTGACATATAAAATGAAAAAACAACAATAAAGAAGTAAAGGAAATGAATGAAGTTTTAGCTGAGTTAGATGAGTAGATATCTTGAGAAAACTGAATGGGAATAGAAAAGTATATACTTTATTTTCAGCAGTATGTATCATTTGTACAAAAATTGACCATGTATTAGGTCATAAAAACTTTACAACAAAATGCAGAAAAGCAGAAGAAATAAATACATCTTTTTCATATCATAATGCAATGAAAATTATAAACAATAAGGGTCCATAGGAAGACAGATTGAAAATTAATTGAAAATTAAATCATCTAATGCTAAAAAGGGGGTTGATAAAAAATTATAGAAATAATCAATAACTTCACTAATAAGAATGACAATGAAAAGACAACATATCAAAATTTATGAGATACAGTCAAAGCAATACTTGGGGAAAAATTTTATATCTCTATATGCCTATATCAATAAACTAGAGAAAAAGCAGATCAATGGATTGGGCATTCAACTTCAAAAACTAGGAAAAGAACAAAATTTAAAATCCCCCAATTAAAGGCTATATTGGAAATCCCAAAAATCAAAGGAGAAATTAATAAAATTGAAAGAGAACCATTGAACTAATTTTAAAAAGACTAGAAGTTGATTAAAAAAAATAAAAAAACAACAAATAAAATAGTCAGAGCATTGGTTAATTTGTTTTAAAAAAGGAAAAAAGGAAATCAAGTAATCAGTATCAAAAATGAAAAGGATGAACTCACCAAGATGAAATTAAAGCAATAATTAGGAACTATTTTGCCCAATGATATGCCAATAAATCTAATAATCTATGGGAAATAAATGGATAAAAGTAAAAATTGTCCAGATTAAGAAAAGAGGAAATAGAATACTTAAATAGTCCCATTTCAGAAAAAAACAAATTGAACAAAACATCAATGAACTCCCTAAGAAAAAATCTCTAGGGCCAGATGGATTCACAAGTGAATTCAATCAAACATTTAAAGAACAATGAAGCAAAATACTATATAAATTACTTGGGGAAATAGGCAGAGAATGAATCCTACCGAATTTTTTTAATGACACAAATATGGTATTATTACCTAAGCCAGGAAGAGCAAAAATACAACAAAAAAATTTAGAGGTCAACTTCATGAATATAGAGGCAAAAAATTTAAATAAAATACTAGCAAGGATACTACAGCAATATATCACAAGGATCATTCACTATAACCAAGTGGAATTTATATCAGGAATGCAAGGCTTGTTTAATATTAGGGATACAGTCAGTATAATTGACCATATCAGTAACCAAACTAACAGAAAGCATATGTTTGTCTCAATAGATGAAGGAAAAAACCCTCAACAAAACATAACATCCATTCCTATTAAAAACATTAGAAAGCATAAGAATAAATGGATCATTCATTCCTTAAAACAATAAGTAGTAACTACTTGAAGCCATTAGCAAATATCATCTGCAATGAGGTTAAGTTAGTAAGTCTTCCCAATACAATCAGGAGGGAAGCAGGGATGCCCATTATCACAACTATTGTTTAATTATTAGAATTAGTATTAGAAATTCTGGCTTAAGCAATAAGAAAAAGAAATAGAAATTGAAGGAATTAAAGTAATCCAGGAGGAAACTAAATCCTCACTCTTTGCAGATGATAAGATGGTATTGTATAACTAGAATTTGAACCCCAGGACTCTCTCTCCCAGTATCCCACTTTCATTCTCACATTATGTACTAATGTAGGGAAGATATAAGTTTTGTATAGCTCCACCTTCGCTTTCTTTTTTCCCATGAACACAGCTGGGAAAGCTTTCTTTACTTAGGCTTTTACTTTTGTCCTTTTATTTCTTCTACTTCAGGTGATTATTAATAAATTTTATAAAATAAAATACTTGGAGTTATTCAATATTAATTTTAATCTTACATTTTTGGCGAGCCACTATGGAAGACAGAATCCTTGATCTTCTTTTAAGGTAGCATGGCAAAAACTAGGTATTGTTATAAAGGACACACAGACACAAGAGGAGCTGAGGTCCTATTATTTAGAAATTCAGAGAAGCATTGTTGTTTAGCTAAGATATGGGAGCAGAGATTTGCTTCCCACAGCAGCCTGGCAAAGCTTCCCTGAAATGTTAAAATTCTTAAGACAGACCACAAGCCTTAGTAACAGCTCCTAGATGTCTGTTGGCTTAGAGGTAACTAGGAAGTAGGTATTGACTTCCTGGGACCTTAACAATAATTATTGATTTAGCACCAGGTTGATCTAGATATAATTTGACCAGCTAGATTAGTTATCATGATCTGACTATGATTGTTTAAGGATGTTGTCTTCAATAAGTAAATTATCAACTCTTGAATAAGATTATTAGAAGCTTGAAGATTAACTGGGTTTATTTGGGTAACTTGACAGAAAGGTAAAACTGGGAGATGGAGAGAGGGAAGTAGGTGAGCCCTAATTAATCTTGCCTAATAATTAATATAATATGTTATGTTAATATTTAAATAAGGTTATCCTTGGTGCAGAGATCAAGGGACTTTGAGAATCTCCCTTGACTCTGAAAGTGGTATGGATTCTGTTGATGCTGAGCCCAGGGACTATGAAGGATTCCTGGGTCAGAGGCTGTTGTTGATTCTTGATGGTTAGATAAGATGATCTTGTAAGATAATAAGGCTCAGAGGCTTTATCAATACAAAGGTGATTGATATAGCTAGCAATGTAGGTTTAAACCTTACCTGCTTGCCTGCCTATACCAATCTCCCTCCTCCCGGGACCCAGACTATAGACACTCTCCTTCTTCCCAACCCAAGAAGAAGAAGTGGGGTTAAGGGGTTTGTGCACCCCAATTTATACTCCTTTCCTAACTGCCAGATTGGCACATGCCCAGGGCTGCTTTGCCAGGTTCTGAGTTCTAAAGGGGCAAACTGCTTTTTGCACCTACAGAAAATGGCTGACTATTTCTATAGATTAAAGGATAAACTAATATCTCAACACCCTATATTAAAATAAGGTCATAATGTATATATGATTTAGATGTAAAGAGTAAAACCATAACTAAATTAGGGGAAAACAAAATGGTTAACTTGGCACATCTTTGGAAATGGGAAACATTTATGATCAAACAAGAGGTAAAGAGCATTACAAGATGTAAGATGATTTTGATTATATTAAATTAAAAAGCTTTTGTATAAATAAAACTAATGTAACCAAGATTAGAAGGGAAAACCATTGGGGAAATTTTTATAACAAATTTCTCTGATAAAGGTCTAATTTCTCAAATTTATAGAGAACTAAGTTAAATTTATAAGAGTACAAGCCATTCCCCAAATGACAAATGATCAAAAGATATGAGCAAATAATTTTTAGATGAAGAAATCAAAGCCATTAATAATTATATGAAAAAATGTTCTAAAGCACTCTCAATTAGAGAAATGCAAAATAAAACAACTCTGAGATACCACCTCACAACAATCAGATTGGCCAATATGGTAGAAAAGGAAAGTTATAAATGTTGGAGGGGATATGGTCAACTGGAAAATTAATACATTGTTGGTGGAGTTGGGAACTGATCCAACCACTATGAAGGACAATTTGGAACTATGCCCAAAGAGCTATAAAACTGTGCATACCCTTTAAACCTATCATACTCCTGGATCTATATCCCAAAGAGATCATAAAAAAGGGGAAAAGACTTACTTTTACAAAAATAGCAGCTCTTTTTTTCATGGGCAAAGAATTGGAAACTGAGGATATGTCCATCAATTGGGGAATGGCTGAAGAAATTGTGGTACATGTTGGTGATAGAATACTCTTGTCCTATAAGAACTGATAAGCAAGATGATTTCAGAAAAAGCTGAAACAGTCTGCATGAACTAATGCAGAGTGAAATAAGCAGAACTGGAAGAATATTCATTGTCCACAGTAACAGCAATATTGTACTATGATCAACTGTGAACACTTGTCTACTCTCAGTTAGTTAATGCAATGATGTGGGACAATCCTAAAAGATTTCTGACAGACAATGCTATCCACCTACAAAGGAAAAACTATTGGAGTTGGATGGATATGGATCAAAGCATATTATTTTTCACATCAGTGTACATATGGTTTTATTTGTGGGTTTTGGTTTTGTATGAGTGTGCTCTTACAACAATGACCAATATAGAAGTGTATTTTACATGATAATAAAATAAATTTTTAAAAAAAGAATGTTAATGTCTGTCCAGGACCTTTGGCACTTTTGTGGGATTTTTTGGTTTTGGTTTTGGTTTTGGTTTTTGCCACTAATTAGAGCACAGTTCTGCCAATGTCACTTCCTGGCTTAAGAAGTAACAATAGCTCCCTATTGCCTTTGGGAGGAGAGGGTAATGGTGGGGAAATCCCTTATTTGGCATCTAAAACCCTTCATAATCTAGATGTTCCATTTAGAGGTGTAAATGGCAGGCAAATATGATCAGTGAAATGTGGTACAAAAAGAGAGTTTGGTCCTGTGGAAGAGTAAGGCCGCTAAGTAGTTTAGAGGGGCTGAGGAGCCTTGCCAAATCTTCTATCTAATCAATGACATGGCCAGGATTGGGAACAGGTTATTTACTGCTAGTCCAGTACCCACTTGACTACATCACCTTCTCACTGAAATTTTAGAATGCCTTGTTTCTTCATCAAGTAGTCTAAGAGTTGTCCTAGGGCAGCAATGGCAAACATTTTCGAGGTCATGTGCCCAAACTGCAACTTCAAGCTGTCTGTGAGCCCCCTGCATTATCCAAGAGAGCAGAAGGAGGAAGTGCTCACATTGGGCAGGTGGACAGAGGATCAGGCCATGCAAAAAATGTCCTCTGGTGGGAGGTGTGGAGAGGAGGAACCTCTCTGTGCTGCACTGGCACCCATGCCACAGCTTTGCCAACACAGCCCTAGGAGAAAGGCACTAGAATAATTCTGCTTGGCTCTAGAAGGTAGAAATAAGAGCAGCAGATGAAAATTGTAGAGGTTCAATATCAGGAAAAACTTGGTAATAATGAGAGATATTCCAAAAAGGCATGAGTGATCTCAGGAAATGGTGGTATCTCCTCCCTGGAGATTTTCAAGTAGAGACAATGTAGACATGTGCAGTAGAGGCAGTTTTCAGTCAGATAAGGTGTATTTCCTGTCCTCTGAGGTTTCTTCCAAGTCTGAGGTTATATGGTTCAGAGACTACCTATACCAGGGTTGGGAAACTTTTAAAGAATTCGAGTGCCCAGAGGGCAAATTTGAGCTGTCTGTGAGTGAGCTGAGGGAGAAAATGCTTGCTTTGGGCAGCTGGTCAGAGGGGTGGGGCATGCAAAAAATGTCCTTGGGTGCTGGGAAGAGGGGGAAGGGAGCAGCTCCCTGAATACTGGCTCTGCTCACAAGTCACATCTTGGCCAACTCAGACCTATGCTTTATGATTTATTGAGTTGCTCTGTGCATCCAGTGAGAAAAAGGCTGGAAAGTTGCTTTTCTCAATCTTAAAAGGACCTACATATGTGAGGTGTGGCCACTACTTTGAAATTCCCAAAACCTAATGGCACTTTAAAGATTAGAAAACATTATCTTCTCAACAAACCTGAGCAAATATCCTGATCAGTCTTATGGAAGAGAAAATTGAGACTCAGAAAGAGGCAAAATGATTTTCACAATATCACACAGTTGGTGTTAGAGCCAGAAATTCCAACCAGGTCCATAGATTCCAAATTAGTACACTGTCCACTATACCACACTACCTTAATAATGGTAGTGATGATGGTATTCATACAAAGTAGGCTCACCTCATAGTGTACTCAGCCTCCAAAAACTGTAGAAGTTTCAGGAGTCATATTGAGAAACTCAGTGGGTCATTGTGCTACAGCGAAGGGTGCACTATATTTGCAAACAAAGTACCTGAGTTCAAATCCATTTGTGCTATTAATGACCTCTATGATATGGGGGAAGTCACTTCTCTCTGGACCAAGGTGGGTTGGGCCTGAGGAGGGAGGGGTCCCCTTCAACCACAAATCTATGATCTTAGAAAGAGTACTATAACGGTCTTCTTTTCTGAACATCTATATTTCTGATTAAGATACCCCCATCCTTCCAGTCTCCCCTTTCCCAACATAGTAGTGTTCTTGTGTCTTTATTTTCCCTCACTCCCATGTGCAATTAGCTACCAAATCTTATCAAATCTATTTCCACAGATTTCACTTCTATCGCCACATCACTACTCACTTGGCTAACCTTAGTCCAAGTGCTTATCATGGCTTGCCTTGATACTTGTTGTAGCCTCTAAATTGGGCTCCCATCTCCTACCCCAATAGGTGTTGTGACTGTCCTAAAACCAAGCAGAAGAGCTCTGACTGGATTCTGGTCCTTGGACTCTCCCAAACTCTTCAATGATAGTCTGCCTGCTGTGTTCCTGGTAAGTCAACTCAGTGGAGCATTTATTAAGTACCTGATGTGTGTCATATACCATGCTAAGGGCTGAATTAGTGCAATAGGTAACTTCTGGGAAGAAGATGAAGACCAACTTGAGTGATAGATCATCAGTTATAGAAATTAGAATTACCCAGATGGCATGAGCCAACGGCAAAAGACAGTTGCTACCACCGCTATAAAAATCCAGGTGCAGAAGACTTCAGGGTCTCATTTTTGAGAAGGGTCCTGGGTGGGGTGGGTGGGTGGGCCTATAGACCTGCACTCTAGCATCTGTACCTTATTGCCTCAAGCAATCAATTCACCTATTACTGGTTAGGGCTGAGAGATACACATCAAAGGTCTACCAAGAAGAAGATCACAAGCCCTCCTTTCGCTTGGTCTAGGCCCCCTGGCGGGCCTGACCAGGGTCTGTGAGGGAGAAGAACCTCTCCAGCCAGCTGGTCACTTGCTAGTAATTGTTTAGCTTACTTCAGTTCCCATTAGATTAACATAGCCATCCCCAACACCACTTTCCTTATCCTGAATCCTGCCGCTTTGAATTTAGCAGTATTAATGCCTTAAACGAAGTTCAGTGAAGGCTGGTGTTATTCTGAAGGACAATCTAGCAGAAACCTTTAAGGGGGAAGGAAATAGTAGAGTAAATCACAGTCAACGGTGTAAATCCAACCTTATCAATATTATCCTTAACATAAACCTTATCCATTAACCCAATCCCAAGCCAAGTAACCAGAGGAGCTGTGTGGACCAGTATACAGCTTCTCACTTATTCACTTTGGCTTGGGCACTGTTCGTGGGTCAAGTGCTTAGCAGAGCTAAACATTGATGAGCCCTGGTGGTTACCAGCATACCTTGGTGGCCATTCAGGCATCCCTCTCCTCACTCAGCTTAGATCCGTACACCACTTAGGATCTTGGAGCCACCTTCATCAGGCCCATCTTATTCAAGCTTCCTGTATAACATTAGTGACTTCAAGCTTATTTTTAAAAATGCAGGGCAGCTGGGTAGCTCAGTGGAGTGAGAGTCAGGCCTAGAGACGGGAGGTCCTAGGTTCAAACCCGGCCTCAGCCACTTCCCAGCTGTGTGACCCTGGGCAAGTCACTTGACCCCCATTGCCCACCCTTACCACTCTTCCACCTATGAGACAATACACCGAAGTTAAGGGTCTAAAAAAAATGCATTCACATTTCTATGGTACTCAATGTCTTGAAAAGAATATAAAGAATAATTTCTTTACATCAATACTTTGTGAGAGTTAGCACAAATGTTATCTTCTCCATTTATCAGATAAGGAAAGTAGGACTTAAAGATGTTACATGATCATCACATCATTACGCATCTAGAAATAATTTGAGGCAGAGTTCAAACTCAGAAATCTTGGCTCCAAGATCATCACATTAAAGATTAACCCATGTCGTTCCTCATTAAATAAAGAGCCACACAAATAAAAGCGTCTTCTTATCCTTAATTAATTTCATTTTATCCCATCTCCATTTTTTCCAGTCCATTTTAAGAGGCAGTGTGGCACAGTGGAAAAACCCCTAGATTTAGACTGGAAGGCGTCAACTCTGCCACTTACTACCTATATAAATGACTTCCTCTCACTGCCCCCAGTATTTGTATTGGCAAAATGAAGGAATTGGACTAGAAAGCCCTCAAGGGTCCTTTCTAGCTCTTTATATATAGGATCTATGTATCTGGCATTGAGTAGCAAGGCTCAATCCCTAGACACCCTCTTCCATCACTGAAGTCTCTTGATGTAATTATTATATAGTGTTAGCCTTGAGGCAAAGCAGAGAAGCAAAGGACTGGCTGTCTATCTTCTCCCATGCTCCCCAGTTGCATAAAATGGGGCCATCAATATTGCAGTCTAAATATACTCCACAGCCAATGTCCATTTAAAGAAGGATGAGAGACTCCACGTCCCGCTCCAAGACATCCATCACTGCATCCAGTACAAAGTCCCTTGTGGTATCATGGAATTGGTGCAGGGATTTGGTCTTGATGGTTCTGCAGTAAGGAGAGCTGATTGCCAGAGTGCTTGGATTAGCCCAGGTGTTCTCTAAATTTTCAAAGCTGAACTGAATGGTCTGCATAACTTCTATTTTTAAGAAATAAGCAGTTCAGTTCATGCCTGGGTCCTCAATGACTGTGCTATGTCTTCTGCTGACCTACTGCAGTGCCCCAAAAATTGACCATTAGATACATTTTGGGTTTAGCAGCTCTCAAATCAATCCTTTTCTTTCCACTCACAAAGTTGGGGTCATAATTCTGAGCCTCATATCCATGTACACAAATGATTCTTGTCACCTATGAATTGGCCTCCTTGCCTTCAGGTTCTCCTTTCAGTCAACCACTCAAGTGCCCCCAAAAAAATCTTCATAAAAATCAGTCTGATTCTGCCATCTTTGCTCATGCTCACAAACCTTCACTTGCTCCTTATTAACTGTAGGCTTCAACACAAATTCCTCCATTTATTTTTTAAATGTGTTGGTCTGGCTCCCATATCCATTTCCACCCTTCTCTCACAGTATTCTTCTTCTCCACATACTCAGCATTCCAGCCAAACTGGACGTCTCCCAGTTTTCTGAATTCTTAATGCCATCTCCGGTCTCTATGAGCTATTTTCTCTGACTTGAATGTATTTCTTCCTTGCACATGATTCTGGAAAATGACAACCTGGAGTAGCCAGATGCTTCAGTGGATAGAGAGCCAGGGCTGGAGATAGGAGGTCCTGGGTTCAAATCTGATCTCATACACTCCCTAGCTATATGACCCAGGAATGTCACTTAATCTCAATTCCCTGTCCCTTACCTCTCTTCTGCCTTGGAACAAATATTTAGTATTGATTCTAAGATAGAAGGTATGGGTTACCAAAAAAGAATGAAAAAAGAAAATGGCAGCTTTTATGGATCTCACTTTCCTCATCTGTAATGGAGGAATTTGTGTTGGATCTTACATGTAAAAGGGAGCAAGTGAAGTAAATTCCAATGACTTTATGTGGAATCTAGGGTCAAATATTATCTAATTTTCATTTCATCCTTTAAAAATTACTATTTTTGTGGTTTTAGAATATACATAATTATTAGCATAGTAGCGCATATGTAATATATCAATTATAAATAAATACATACATAAATATTGGCACTGCTCAAAATATGTTCATGGTGGGGTAAAGAATAACAAAAATTCAGAGACCATCAATCTAGCCTAACCAGTACAAGAACACTTACCTACCCTAGAAGATATCCAACAAGTAGCCATTAAGGCTTTGTTTGATGACTACCAGAGAGAGAGAGAGAGAAACACCTATCTGTCTTCCAAGATAAACCAGTCCATGTGGGGGTAGCTCAAATCATTAGAAAGGTTTCTTGGAATATTAACTGGATGTGGAAAAACAGGAACATTAATGTACTTCTTGGTGGAGCTGTAAACTGATCCACTACTTTGAAAAACAATTTGGAATTACACTCAGAGAGAAAACTGTGTATACCCTTAGACCCTGGAATGGTATTGCTGAGTCTTTTCCCCAAGAAGATCAGGGAAAGAGGAAAAGAACCCATACATTCCAAAATATTTATCCAGCTCTCTTTGTGGTAGCAAAGAAGGGAAACTGAAGGGATGCCCATCAATTGGAGAATGCCCAAACAAATTGTGGCATATGATTGTGATGACACCATAAGAAATAACGAAAAGATTGATTTTTTAAAAAACATGGAAAGAAATATGTGAGATGATGAACAGCGAAATAAGTAGAGCCAGATTAAGATCATCATAATTGCCGAATCTTTGAGTGTATAAATTGAAGAGCAGTTGCTGAGTGGCATTGGTAGAGGGAATTCTTCTTGGGGAATTCCCCAGTCTGATGGAATCGTGGGTCAAGTTCTGGACATTTCTATTCCTTTGCCCCTGGCACATATTATTGCTGACAGAGCAATCATGTTTGACCACTAGAAAATTCCAGCTGGTAACTACAAGACTGAAAATCCAATAGCCCAAGAAAAGAAGTGTTTTCCAGATTATGTTTATTTCTTAATGAAATCATTGTAAATGGGCTCCTGTGGGCAACTAGGTTGCACAGTAGTTAGAGTAATGGCCCTGGAATCAAAATGACCTGAATTTAATTTGGGCCTCAGACATTTAAAAGCTATATGACCCTGGACAAGTTACTTAACCTTCCTTGTCTCAGTTTCCCCATCTATAAAGTGAACTAGAGAAGGAAATGGCAAACCACTCCAATATCTTTAACAAGTAATCCCCAAATGAAGTCATGAAGAATTGGACACGACTGGAAAATGATTGAACAAAAACTACAAATAGGGTTTTTTTTTTATGTTTGCAAATAATTCATTATACAACTTGATGTTTACTGATCCACTTGGGAAAGATCACAGGCTCATAGATTTAAATCTTACAGAGACCTTGAAGGTCACCTAGACCAACTCCCTCATTTTACAGATGAATAAACTGAGTCCCATAGAGGTCAAGTTCCTTATCTCAGGTTACACAGAAAATAATTGGTACTGCTGAGATTTGAATCCAGGATCTCTGACTTCAAACCCAACAATCTTTCTGTATAACCACATTATACAAAATTTCAGAAATGTGCTTTAAAGATCTACTATTAAAAGTAAAGTTTGAATCTGGAGAGCCATCTCCAATAGAATGTGCCATATTAAGATTATTGGCCCTCCCTGCAAGGATCCTTCCTAGGTCATCCATGTTCATATTTTAAGAATAATGAACCAAGTAGCTTAGTAAGAACAGCAGGCCTGGAGTTGGGAGGACCAGGGTTCAAATCTGATCTCAGAAACTCCCTAGCTATATAACCTTGGGCAAGTCACTCAACCCCATTTGCTTAGCCCTTGCCCTTCTGTCTTAGAGTGTTACTAAGACAGAAGTTAAGGGTTTAAGGGAAAAAAATAATAATGTTTGGTTTGGACTAAATTAGGTATCATGCCATGACCGAAAGAAGGCTAAATTCGGAGCCTGAAGTCCTCGATTCAAATCAGGGCTCTATAATTTATTAAATGGATGATTCATTTAACCTGCGAGGGGTCTCAGTTTCCTCATCCATAATATAAACGGACTAGATGATCTCTGAGGTCCTTTTCAGCTCTAATTCTATGATTCAGTGACCTCTGAAGTTTCATTGAGATTAAACTAACTTCAGTTTACATTCCCTGAACTGAATTTAGGAAGTACTTTCTTTGGAGCATCTACCAGTATCCCTCTGTTGCCCCATTTTGTGAGAGCTCTAAAAAGGAAAAGGATCTCTCTAGAGAAAAATGTTTGCAACAGCTTTTTTGCAGTGGCAAAAAAAAATGGATATTTTTCCCTTTTTTTGTAATGTGGTTAATATGGAAACATGTTTTGCCTAATTTCACATGTATAAATGATACCATTCTGCTTGCTTCTTCAGTGGGTCGAGGAGGGCTGGGAGGGAGGGAGAGAATTTGGAGGTCAAAATCAGAACTCAGAATTTGGAGCTTAAAAAGAAAAAAAAAGGTTAATTATACATAAATAGGTTTTGTTTTGCTTTTTTTAAAAGAGTGAGAGCCCCGGAAGGTAGTGTCAAGCATGACACCATGGTCTGCACCAAGAGGGGTCCACTGTACAGAGGGCTCCTCTTCTTTAGAAACCAGTCAGTACAGACCATATGTCTGAAGTCCCTTTGCTCGCCTAAAGAGATCCTCTGCTTTACAGAATAATTTCTCTTAATTAGCCTCCTGCTCTGTAAAGTAAAGACTTGGTCTAGATTCAGAGCTGAGGGGGACGTTCAGGATCTTATGAAACCCCAGAGAGTGGGTTTGGCTGGAGCCAAGATGGCTGGAAGGGCTGTTTGTCGAGTGGCCTTTTCCCAAGAGCATGTCCACGAAGCTTCTGTCCTTTAGGAACTCATTTCCTGAAAGAGTAAGCGGAGACTAAGAGAGAGGGAGGAGGATTCCGGGAGGTGGGAAATCACCCAGAACTGGAGGGCGGTACGCTTATTCCATGCGGCACTGAGCTGCCTTGTATTCCATTAATGGGTTAGAAGTAATCGGATCCCAGAACCAGGTCAAAAAGTGCTCAGTGCTGGGTCCAGTGAACGCTTGTTTGGCTATAGCACAGAGACGTGGCCCGCATTTTAATCCTGGCTGCTCATCCAGCAGTCATGCCATGAAGGCTCCCAGGGAGCAGATCCAGAATGCCAGAGCCAGAAGAGGTAGCAGAGTCCATCTAGTCAATGGCTCAGTCCACAAGCACTCATTAAGCACCTCCTTCCTCTAGATAAGGCATGGGGGGTACAAGATCAAAACTGAAACCGAAGGAGCTACAATCCAACCCATGATTCAACAAGCGTCCCCTCTATAAAATAACTGACAAATGTTCGTCTAACCTTTGGTCAAAGACAATCAGTGCCGGGGAATCCGCTGCCTCCAGAACAGCCTGTTCCCTTCCGTTTTTGCAAAGCTCCAGGAGGAAGTTTCTGCATCTATCAAGCTTGAACTTAATCTCTCTAATTGCTCCCGGCTCTTAATTTTTTACCTCTGGGTCTTCTGGGTCTAGTTCAGCGGTTCCCAAACTTTTTTGGCCTGCCACCCCCTTTCCAGAAAAAAAGATTACTTCGCCCCTTGGAAATTAATTTTTTTTAATTTTAATAGCAATTAATAGGAAAGATAAATGCACCTGTGGCCATCACCACCTCCCTGGATCGCTAGACTCTAGTATAATACCTGGCACATGGGAAGTACCCAACAAGGATTTATTGAATTAGAATGAATCTATTAAATTAAGGCATTAACAGACTCAAATCTCCAGTTTCGAGGGCAGCTGGGTGGCTCAGTGGATTGAGAGCCAGACCCAGAGACAGGAGAGCCTGGGCTCAAATCTGGCTTCAGTCACTTCCTAGCTGTGTGACCCTGGGCAAGTCACTTGACCCCCATTGCCTACCCTTACCACTCTTCTGCCTTGGAACTGATACCTAGTATTGATTCTAAGACAGAAGGGAAGGGTTTAAAGAAAAAAAATCTCCAGTCTCTTGTCAATCCTACTATCTATTCATCTATGAATAGAGTATAATGGACTTTGATGGCTCCTAAGGTCACTTCCAACTCTAGTCTACGATTCTATGAATGGTAGAGTAGAATACAGTGGAAGGGAATGGCACTGGATGGAACAAAAATCAAAATTTTAGCCGCATAAGAAGTCTCATCGATCATCTAATTCTGTCATTTTACAAATAAGAAAACTGAGGGAGACTCAAAGATGGGACATTGCAAGCCACAATAATCATACAGTTATCAACAGAACCAGGACTCAAATCCAAGGTCTTCCACACTCCTTGATGGGCTTAAACCTGCATGACCTTTTGGTAAATATGGACTTTCACTCGTGTCATGTTACTTATCAGATACCAGTGTTTACTTTTGCCTCTCTGTAACATTTGACCTCAGATCAGGAGACTGAGAATTTGTTGTATTCCTGAGGCATCACCGGTTCTTGGGGGAATTGGCAGGAAAAGTAGGAGGTTTCTTTATTTTCATTTTTGACCATGCAGAAACAGTTTCTATTTCTTTCTTAAAATATAGTTATCCAAATTAGCTCCCAGTTTCAACAATGTGGTCAGTTTGGGAGGGGGTCTCTATTGGAGTGATCAAAGAATCTTTGCCAGGTCACATACCATTTAACAAATGTTATCAATTAGTCTAATAAAGATATAGGTGGTATACAAATATATAGATGACCAAATCAAGAGCAAGGTCTAATATATTGGATAATAGAGTCATGAATGAAAAAGAGCTCTTTTCTTAGGAAGAATTGACATTTTTATTCTATTTTTTCACTCTATGCATGAACAAATACTGTTTTTTTCCTTCAATTTCATCTTCTCTTATTATTATTGCTAGCATTTTTACGTAATAATATTTTTATTTTCCCAATTACTTGTTAACATTTTAAAATTTCTTTAAAAAAAATTTTGCATTCCAAATTTTCTCTGAAATGGCAAGCAATCTGATATAGATTTTCATGTGTATGAACCTGTAAAACCTTTCCCCATATTAATCATTTTGGGTAGGTGATCTCAAAAAAAAAAGGAAAAAGAAGAAAAAAGAAAATGAAATAGAATATATTTTGTTCTTCATTTAAACTCTATCAGTTCTTTCTCTGAAGGCAGAAGACATTTTTCATCATGAGTCTCTGGGATTGTCTTTAATCACTATATTGCTGAGATACACTAGTTCATTCATAGTTGTTCATCGTTATTTTTAAAAATGATGAAGGCTGATATTATGAGGAAAACTAATATTTTATTTAGGCCCATGTTGGTAGAATAAAATTGACCACGTGCCTGTAAAAATTTCAAATTGCCGTCTCAGCCATTACATTCCCTATCTTCCCTCATCTTGTCTGCGTAGCAAAAAAGAGCAAGTCAAGCCTGACTTCCCAATATTTAAAGCCAGGCTTTATCTTGAAGACGTCATCCAAAACAGGAAACCCATTAGACCATGGGAAATGTTGCAAAGTCCCCCACATGTCCACAGGAAGTTGTCATATATCTATATATCTTGAGGCTTAATACCTCTAAAATGGAACCCCAGAAATTCTAAATAACACATCATCAAAAAAATATTGCTGTTACCCTGTATTATATTCTTCTGGTTCTGCTATAGCTAGCATTTCTAGTAATATATATATATATATATTTAAAACCCCTTGGAGTCAATACTGTGTATTGACTCCAAGGCAGAAGAGTGGTAAGGGCTAGGCAATGGGAGTCAAGTGACTTGCCCAGGGTCACACAGCTGGGGAAGTGTCTGAGGCCAGATTTGAACCTAGGACCTCCAGTCTCTAGGCCTGACTCTCCATCACTGAGCTACCCAGCTGCCCCCTACAATATTTTTTTAATCTTTATTTTATTCTGACAGCTTTCTCTCTACTATTTTACATGGTGACCTCATCATTTCCCATGGATTCAACTAAAATCTCTATGCAGATGAATCTCAGATTTATTTGTCGAGCCTGAAACTTACTCCTGATCCTATTCTTAGCTCTCCAGCTGCCTACTAGACATCTCAAACTGGATGTCCTCAGCTCAACATGTTCAAAACTGAACTCATTATCTTTTCAAACAAATCTTTTCTTCTTCCCAACTTCTCTATTGCTATGAAAGGAATCATTGCTTTCCCAGTCACTCAAGCTCACTTTGAGGTGTCCTTCTCAACTCTTCACCTGTCTCATCTCTCATATCTTGTTTGGATATTGCCAGATACTGTTGGGGTAGCTAGTTGGCCCATTGGATGGAGCACTGGGCCTGGAATCCAGAAGACCTGAGTTCAGTGCAGCCTCAGATGATTACTAGTGATCTGATCCTGTACAAGTCATTTAACTTTTGTTTGCCTCAGTTTTCTCAACTGTTAAAAGGGATGATAACCACACCTGCCTCACATGGACGTTGAGAGGATCAAAAGAACTAATTGTAGTACTTCACACCAGCAGGACTATATATTCATTCACTTCCTCCACCTTGTTGTTTCTACCTTCGTAAAATTTCTCATATGTGCTTCCTTCTCTCATCAAATACTTCAGCCTGGCACAAGCCTTCCTCCCCTCATGCCTGAACTTTCAGAATAAGCAGAGCCCTAACCTTAAATCCTTGCCTTCTAGAGGTTTCCCTGCCTTGGATCTCTCCCCCTCCAATCTGTCATCTACTCAGCATTACTTAATCTTCCTAAAGTATCATCTGACCATGGTTCTTTCTTATTCAGTCCACTCCACTGGCTGTCTTCTATCTCCAGAATCAAATATAAAAACCTCTGTTTGCTCTATAAGCTCTCCATAACCTGGGCTCTTCCTATATTTCCAGTCTTTTTATATCTTACTCTGTGATATAGTGACACTCATTTCCTTGTTGTTTGGCGAGCAAGACACTCTAACTCGAAGTTCTGGGTATTTTGCCTGCCTTAACTGTCCCTTCCCTCTTCATCTCCACCTCCTACCCTCTCTGGCTCTCCTTAAGGCTGAGCTAAAGTCTGATCTCCTATAAGAAGCCTTTCCTGATTCTCCTTAATGCTGGAATAAGCACCACTGAGATCTCATTCATTTCTGACATTTTATCATTTCCTGCCAATACAGTTGTCCATCTCTATTAAATGTTCAGAAAATAATTAACATATTTTGAGCTATTTTATTGGGACAGTTAGGTGCACTTGAAGTCAGGAAGACCAGAGTTCAAATGCAGCCTCGGACACTTACTAGCTGTGTGGCCATGGGAAAGTCACTTAAACAAACAGAGGTTTGCCTCAGTTTCCTCATCTATAAAATGAGCTGGAGAAGGAAATAACAAACCACTCCATTATCTCAGCTGAATCATGTAACCATGGGAAAATATTCTAAATAAATAAATTTGTAAAAAAAAAATGAATGGTACAAAATTATAAAGAGTAAGTTTGGTTCCAGAGAAGAGATATGAAAGTAGGGTGGAGCAGTGGGGGTTGCGGATGGGGGGAGAAAGAAAGGACATCCACAGGTGAGGAATATTACTTAATATGCTGGGGAGGTGGAGTCTTGCTCTTGTTATATCACTCATCCATCTTATTCTTCCATTCTTACATCTTTCTGACTTGAGGAATAGAAGCATCATCTTGATAAACTCCTTGAGAACAAGTACTAGTTAACAGTTCTCTTCATTATCAGATCCTTAGCTCATAGCATACATCCTGGTACAGAGAAGGTGGTAATTAAGTGCTTTTGAATGAGTGAATTGCATCTTTTTGACCACTTCTGCTGTACAATTCAAGTGTAACATGTTGGGTACTAGTCACATCTCTGTAGATCTCTCCTATGCTCGGTGGTGAGGCGACTCAGTGGATAGAATGCTACATCTAAAGTCAGGAAGACTTAAATTCAAGTTCATCCTCATACACTTTCTGATTGTGTGACCATGGGCACATCACTTAACTTTTGTTTGTCTCAGTTTCCTCAACTACAAATTTGGACAATAGTAACATCTACCTTCTAGGTTCATTTTAAGGATCAAAGGAGATGATATTTGTAAGCTCTTAGAGCAGTTGCCTGACACATACTAACAAGCATTTATTCTCTTTCCATTGGCCTTTGGGTAATTGTCACCTCAAACTTTTTACAATCTGAAATGTAGAGGCAAGAAAATAATTTTTGAAAAAGCAGTTGTGGCCATGTAGGAAGACTAGAGGAAGTGGCTTCATAAAACCCGGTTTTGAGTCAGCCATAATAATTGATGACTGTGTCACTTTGTGCAAAACACTTCATCTTCTCTGCCTCAGTTTACTGATCTGTAAAATAAAGGTCAGAATATTAGCCTCTCATTAAATTTTAGTAAGTCTTTAAACACTGTAAAAAGTTGTGCTTCTGTGTTCCAATAGAATGTAAGTTCCTTAAGAGCAAGGAGAATTTGAGTTTTGTTTAGCTCTCCAGCTTCTAGCACACTGTCTGGCTCTTAATACTGCTTTGTTGAATTGGATAGAGTTAAAAAAGCAGCTTGGCAGTCAGGTTAGCATGAATGGGTTTATCATATGATGAAAAATGTAATTAATGTGTTTGCTCCATAGTCAAGAGTTCCAGGTCATGTGACCAACAAGTGGAGGACTAAATAGTTTCTCCAATCTCCACTAACTTTCACCCAAAATAGAGCACTTTATAGTAATCTCCACAGAACTTAAAACACAAGAAGCTCAACAATATAACCAACAGCCTTATAAATTAGTGGTGGAAAATGTTAATCCCCAGGCTATTGATACTGTGTTGTGTACCCACTCTTACTGTAGATGTGACATGTGTAATTATAGATAGAAGATACTTAAGTTACAAGGGAAGATGAGTAATACTGCATCTAAAAGATCTCTAAATCAATGAAGTAAGGCACAGGAAATTAAACCAACATCTGAGGAGACACAACCTCTCAGTAGCCTAAAACTGATGCCGAATGTTCCAGAAAGGTTCAAGAAACAAATCAAAATCTTGAGGAAAAAATGGATATGAGAACAAATGGCAAAATGTATATAGCCTGGGGCAGCTGGGTAGCTCAGTGGATTGAGAGCCAGGCCTAGAGACAGGAAGTCCTAGGTTCAAATCTGGCCTCAGACACTTCCCAGCTGTGTGACCTTGGGCAAGTCACTTGACCCCCATTGCCCGCCCTTACCACTCTTCCACCAAGGAACTAATACACAGAAGTTAAGGGTTTAAAAAAAAAAAAATTTTTTTTAAATGTATATAGCCTGCACAACTGAAATAATTTTTATTGTTGTTGGTTGTTTAGTTGTTTGCAGTCATAGGAGGATCGGCAATTTTTTTTCTGTATATTATACTAAATGATTATTGACTGAAGTGAATTTCAGATAATAGCTAGTATTGATAATGTTGTTCAGTTGATTTTTCAGTCATGTCCAACTCATTATGGTCCCATTTAGGGTTTTCCTGGCAAAGATAGCAGAATGGTTTGCCATTTCCTTCTCCAGCTCATTTCACAGATAAAGAAACTGAGGCAAATATAGTTAAGTGATTTGTCCAATGGCGCACAGTAAGTGTCTAAGACTGGATTTGAATTCAGGAAAATGAATCTTCCTGACTCCAGGCCCAGAACTCTATCTACTGCACCAACAACAACATATATTTGTAATACAATGAACTGAGGTCAATCTAGAAGAATCTATTTTTATTTTTTATTTTTTAATCCCTTACCTTCCATCTTGGAATCCATGTATTGGTCCCAAGGCAGAAGAGTGGTAAGGGCTAGGCAATGGGGGTCAAGTAACTTGCCCAAGGTCACACAGCTGGGAAGTGTCTGAGGTAAGATTTTAACCCAGGACCTCCTGTCTCTAGGCCTAGCTCTCAATCCACTGAGCCACCCAGCTGCCCCCTAGAAGAGTTTTTTTTTTAAAAAAAGCAATGATATTAAAAGAACACATGATCTCTATTTAAGCAAAATTTCCTAGATCTGTGACCCTGGGCAAGTCACTTAACCCCCATTGTCTAGTCCTTATCACTCTTCCGTCTTACTGTATGGATTCTAAGACAGAAGATAAGGTTTTTTTGTTTGTTTGTTTGTTTGTTATTTAAATACATTACTCTTGAAGGCATTATGTGAAGAGGAAATGTAAGAATCACAGGCCTCCCAGCAGAAGAGGACAAGTCAAAACACCTAAACACTCTAATGCAATGAATTATTCAGGAAAGCTGTCTAGAACTTCTAAATACAGAAAACAAAGCACAGATCAAAAGAATCTGCACATGACATCCAGAAAAAAAAATACCAATCAAACCCCAAGATACATTTATTAAATTTCACAATTCCAAGAACCATATCAAATTCTTTTTTTTTAATTTTTTTTTAAACCCTTGTACTTCGGTGTATTATCTCATAGGTGGAAGATTGGTAAGGGTGGGCAATGGGGGTCAAGTGACTTGCCCAGGGTCACACAGCTAGACCATATCAAATTCTGCAAGTGATTGGGGGAAAGTCTCCAAATATAAAGGAAAAGCATTTCTAATAATATAATACCACTCTGAACCTGCCCGAAACTGCAAAAAAAGGAACAACATGATCTGAAAATCAAAGGCATTCAAGATGCAAACCAAGATATCTCACCAACCTGAACATAATCATCAATGAATAAAGATGGACATTCAATAAAATAAAGCATTTAACTATTCTTACCCTCCATTCCCCAAAAAACAAGATGAGCTCTGAGTCTGGGATGCTTCATATTTTCAGATGACAAAAAGCTGGGAAGGATAGTTAACACAAAGGATTATAGTCAGGATCTAAAAGGTTGGAGTATTGGATTGAATCTAATAAGATGAAATTCATCAGCAATAAATGTGAAATCTTGCCCTTAGGTACAAATGAAGTCAATTTTCTAGAGAGAAGAAAGTATGGATAGATAGCCATTATTCTGAAAAAGATCTATGGGTTTTAGTGGGTTCAATATGAACCTTCGGTAAGCTATAGTAGTCAGAAATCTAATGGAATTTTGCAGTGCATTAAGGGGGCATAAATTCTAGAACTAGACAGGTGGTAATCTCCCTTTTTCTGACTTTGGCAGACTTCATCTAAAATGTCATATTCTATTCTTGATATCACCGTTAAAAATGAAATTGAAAAGCTGGAGAAAGTCTAGAAGGCAACCAGAATAATATAGAGCCTTAAATTCATGATAATCTGAGGATTGGCTGAAGAAACTGGGCTTGTTAAAATGGAGAAGAAAAGATTCTAGAGGGAGATGATAAATGTCTTCACATACTTGATAGATATTCAGTGGTGGAGGGGAAGACTTGTCCTGGTTGGTCCCTGAGTACAGAATCAGTAGCATCAGCCTCAAGATGTAAAGAAGCAAATATGGGTTTGATGTTGGGGAAAACTTCCTACCAAAAACTGTCCACAAATAGGATATACTGCCTTGAGAGATGGGAGGTTCTCTCTCACTGGAGCACTTTTTTGTTTTTTTTAAGTTTTTAAACCCTTAACTTTTTTGTGTATTGACTTATAGGTGGAAGATTGGTAGGGGTAGGCAATGGGGGTCAAGTGACTTGCCCAGGGTCACACAGCTGGGAAGGTTGAGGCTGGATTTGAACCCAGGACCTCCTGTCTCTAGGCCTGGCTCTCAATCCACTGAGCTACCCAGCTGCCCCCCCACTGAGCTACCCAGCTGCCCCCACTGGAGCACTTTTTAATGCAGAAGCTGGTATACCAGTTGACTGGTAGGTTATCCTGGAGATTCCTCTGGTGTCTGGGTTAGATTGGGTGGATGCTGGTTCCTTCCAACTCTCAAATTCTGTGATTCTGTATTCTGTTTGCCCACTTTTAACACAGTTGCTACATGTGTATTCAGAGGAAAGTTCACCTAAGGATTATAAAGGAGGGACATTTTCTATTCTGTCATATTAAATGCCATCACCAGAAGCCAAGTGTTTCTATTGGCTTATTGATAATAGAGAGCACATAGGTTGGGGCTCATCAGGTATAATTCTGGGATTACAGGTTCATGGAGTCCCCCTTGGGAACCAAAATAGCAACCACCCCCTGAGGAAGAGCATAAGAAGAATAAAACATGAAATGGAATAGCCCAGAGGGAATGCCCCAATTCTAATAACCTTGCTGGTCCCAGATGAAGATTGGAGAAAATGCACCTCACTCCCTTCTTTCTAGAGGGATAGGGATATAATATGAAACATACTCATACAGATTTTACTGCATTTCCAGTTTCTGGAAGGCTTGGTTGTTGTGTTGATTCATTTTGCTGTATTTTTTCTTCCTTTGTTTTTTTGTTTTTTTTTTTTAACAAGGGATGATCCTCTGGGTTGGGGGAGGGGAAGAATATATTCAGAAAGAAAAGCAATACAAAAGAAAAAGATAGAAATAAATATTTAAAATTATAAGTAAAAGATAGCCTTTCATTTCCAGAAGCATTTTTGGATTTTTGAAAGTGAACACATTCCCAACTATACTCCAAAATCATTTCCTCCCCCTGAAGCCCAACTCTAGTCCCAGTTCATTGTCCATCTGACCCAGTAATGAGACAGAAAATGGGAATTTGTATGAAGACAATATTTCCTGATTAAAAGCAATGGAATGATTTACCAGAGGAAATGGGTAAGAGGTCTCCTTATCTGGTCCACAACCCAGTGGGAATCCAAGATCAGGAAGGTCCCTTCCAGTGTCAATCTTGTGGTCCTGTCTACAAAAGATGAGAATCTACTTCATCTGGAACAATGTCAGTCTTCCTGGATGCAGAGGAATGGACTGGAAGATCAGAAGGCCTGGGTTCCAGTTCTGACCACAATTTACCAGCTGTCTGACCTTTAGTAAATTCACCTAAACTACTATGACCCTCAGTTTTTTCATTTGTAAACTGAGGCAGTGTGGTACAATGGAAGCAATAAGGCATGAGGGAAAGAGTGTGATACAATATAAAAAACACAGACTTTGGAGTTAGAAGATCTGGGTTCAAATCTGACCTCCAAGGTTTACTTTTTATGCGACCTTTGGCAAGTCACTTAACTTCCACGAACCTCCAGTTTCTTCATTTGTAAAATGAGGAAATTGGACTAAATGACCTTTGACACCCCTTCCAGATCCATGATCTCATGACTTGGGGGCTACTAAGGCCCCTACAAACACTAAGTCCTGCCTTTTATTTTAAAGGGTGACTCTACAACTTCTACCTCAATGGCCCACATGATTTCACAACCTCCCAAACTGTTTTACAGCCATTATAGTCCTTGTTCTTCTCTAAAGTCTATCTGAGGCTACAAACAACTCTGCCTTCTTCCTCTCTGACGTAGCCTGTCCTCAGCAGCAGCTGATTGCTGATATTTGGTTCATAGAAACAAAATACAGAACAGTCGTTATAAAGGCATTTTTTCCTGACCCTTCCCCAGCAGCAGCAGCATGCAGACCTGGACAGTTGTAAAATGGAAGAGAAAGCATGGAAATGTAAAAAAAAAAAAAAAGGAGGGAAGGAAGAGAGGAAGGAAGGAAGGAAGGAAGGAAGGAAGGAAGGAAGGAAGGAAGGAAGGAAGGAAGGAAGGGAGGGAGGGAGGG